>NC_143016.1:73373045-73673045 GCF_055824585.1 Amblyomma mixtum | reverse complement strand
ACAATTAACCCCGACACTGAAGCGCCACTTACACTGTCTTTTACGGGCGACGAATACACTGCTTGACCAGTGTGTTTTAATGTCTGTCTGAAAACCCTCCTGTTGATAGGAGCTCAATGTTCTTCTTCTTTGAGCTTCTTTCCCAGACGCCATTGGGTTAGACACATTCGGGCCACTTTATTACTGTCGCGTTTACAATATATCGAACAACTCTGGAGAAAGCAAGGGTACGTTTCCTGAGGTCGTCCCGGTCGCCGTCTGTTTCTGGAATACCAGGTATACGATGCGTGTAGGTATAGTAGGGCAGGTAGTAACCCGCTGATCCGGCTAATGAGAGGGAATTAACTAGAAGAATAAGAATGGGATGGAGCGCATATGGCAGGTTTTCTCAGATCATGAATGGTAGTTTGCCTATACCCTCAAGAGAAAGGTAACGGCTGTATATTACCGGTACTCACCTATGAGGCAGAAACGTGGAGGCTAACAAAGAGGGTTCAGCTTAAGTTAAGAACAACGCAGCGAGCTATGGAAAGAAAAATTATAGGTGTAACATTAAGAGATCGGAAGCGGGTGGAGTGGGTTAGTGAGCAAACGGGGTTTAATGACATCCTAGTTGAAATCAAGAGGAAGAAGTGGGATTGGGCAGGGCATGTAATGCGAAGACAAGATAACTGGTGGTCCTTAAGGGTAACGGAGTGGATTCCAAGAGAAGGCAAACGTAGCAGGGGGTGGCAGGAAGTTAGGTGGGCGGATGAAATGAAGAAGTTTGCGGGGATACGGTCACCGCAACTGGCCAAGGACAGGGCTAATTTGAGAGACATGGGAGAGGCTTTTGCCCTGTAGTGGGAGTAGTTAGGCTGATGATGCTTGTAGCAGTGTTTCTAGAGCAAGACAACACTCCATCTGAAGTGCTATTCTTTTGAAGTCAGCCCGCAGCGGTGAAGCCTTAGTTAAATGCGGAGCCAAGCACATAAGATGCACGGAACTGGGACCTCCGAGGAGCCGTGGCTCTGCACCCTAGCGCCACTGCTTAGCGCCTGACGACGGAAGCGTAGGAAACGCGCAGTAGTTGGCGGAGAGGGTGCGCGCTCAGATGGGCACGTGATTAATTGCGCACCCAGCGGACGCATTTTTCACGCCTGCGAGGCGCGTGATGACGTGGCACGCTCGAGGCTGCGACCCTCCTTCATTGCCTTCCGGTGACGTCACAACTTAAGGAGTGTTATTAACGACGGGAAGCGCCGGCGAAAGAGCTGCGGAAGGGTCAGCAGGATCTAACCTATTGCTTTTTTTTTTGTTTTTGTTTCCGCAAGTTCTTTCCAGCTTTGTCTACTAAGCTTAGAGGCTAGAAACGATTTGTTGTGCCCTCTCTTTTCCCGTGTCTGCGCCTTTCGTAAGGATTTGGGGTCATTATTATAAATTTTACAAAATTTTTCACGTTTCTTTTTCCCAATAAGCTGTGCGTACCATTAAGTGTTTAATATCCCCACTGCATGCTCTTGTCAATTAATCTCACACTCAAAAGTGGAGTTTTGTTACCGACGTGCGCTAACCACAATTAGAAATCCTTTGTTGCAAACCTGAAATGGAACTACCTTCTAGCCTCATTTGTTTTCATGGACGATTTTGCCACGTCCAAGACGGTAGTGTCTGATCATCTGTGCTGTACAGGGTGTTTCACCTTAAACATTTGCACAATTTTTAAAAAAAGGGTTTTTGATTTAAAAGAACCATTTTTTCGGCTTAGCATTGTCAACAGGGTAGTACATCAGAGTACAGCTAAGACGTGCTAGCTAGCAGGCTGGTTAACAAATATTGAATAATTAACTTTCATGCATTGCTGTAGGCTCCTTAATTATTGAAAGGCATATAACCATCCGTAATTAATATCGATATCAGTTTTTAGAGATTTGAAAACGCGGTTACCCTCGGCGCTGTGTCCTAACAAATTTTCGCTACATAGAGCCAAAGTACAAAATACATGCGTTCTCGAGAAGCTTGCAGACAAAGCAACCTCTCCAGTGCACGTAACTCGAAGAAATAGCCAATTTTTTGGTCCACAGAGCCGAGGGTAACTGCGTTTTCAGAATTCTAAAAATATACGTGGATAACAATTACGGCACGCTCACGCCTTCAAGTAAGTAGAAAGCCTAACTGTAATGGTTAAAATTTAACTATTCTGTATTAATAAACCAGCCTACTAGTTAGAATGTCTTAGCTGTATTCTGATGTACTACACCGCTGACAATGCTATGCCGAAAAAAGTGCTCTTTTAACTCAGAAACCATATTTTTAAAAATTGGGTAAAATCTTAGATGGGACACCCAGTATATGGCACCTTTCATGGCGTTGTCCCAACAAGGCTTCTTTTTAATTCCTGAACTGCCCTGAAAAAACTGAATTGGAGTAATACGAGCTTAATTTAGGTTGGATATACTCTTGTGAATGTCTGTAACATAATCGCAAAACAGTGCACTCTTCAAAGAAATCAAGGAAACAAAGAGAATGATTAAACGGACCATGAAAAGAATTAAAAGCCGCTTGTAAATGTTAGAAGTTATGCTCAGAAGCACTGACACCAAGTATGAGTCTTCGGAACTGAGCCGGCAATTTATTATGGCTTTTTAAAAATCGCGTTTTTTAAAATTCGTGGCCGTTTGGTGCCTTCGTAGGGAGCGATTTTGAAACCAAAACCGGGAAAACAGACGTCACTAGTCCCATGACGTCGGTAGGCCACCACACGCTGTCATTCGCTCGAGCCGCGGCAGCTACAACGTCACGGGCACACTTCCGGTAGCGGTGAAAATCGTCTGCTCGAGGCGCCGCGCGACCCCCTCGGGCAAGCGCGGGCCAGGGCATTGCCTTCACGCATATGTTTTCAATTTACCTCTGCCGCCTTTTTCTCGGGAGCAAAGAAAGCGCCGAGACCGGAGAGACGCTGCCGACGCACGCTGCTCCTCCGGAGTGCGACAACCGGAAGTCGCAAAACCGAACGTCAGCGAATGACGTATTCATGGGCGGAGCCCAGTCCCAGAGCTGTTTTCTTTATTTTTTCTTGGTGCTCCGCGTGTATGAGTTGAGGGGGGAGAGGAGGAGCGTGATTTTTAATCGTCTGTAACTTCGTTGTTATTCATGCTAGCTCGAAAATTCTTTTGCTGGGGTGACGAGTGATGGATTGCCTATCTTTATGTAATCTCAATTAATTTGTTTCATAGTCCCTTTAACACACTAGAAAATCAACCTGTTACTATAGCCACTACATCTCTAAAGACGAATTCGAACGCATCTCAAGCTAAGGCTGCGCATGAGCTTACCACAGCCTTGAATTTTATTTGTTCCTCCTGCTTTCGTGGTGCCGTAACATGCCTGACGTGTTGTTTGATACCTTAAACTCCCTTTTTTTTTTCGTGCAATACTTTTCCCGGCTCCTTTCCATTCTCTTAGGTATCCTCAATCTCTAGATTAGCGCGAAATTTATTCTTCGCCCTACACTAAGACGCCTCTTCCTTCTTCCACTTTTCCTTCATTCCTTCATCCATGGACACCTGCACCACAAGGCTTGGCTCAGGTGTCCACTGAGCGTGATACATTTATAACGTGTTTCCACTTCTTATAACCAGTTATCAGCGCAGCGCGTTGCTATTGAAACAGTGATTTAGGCATTTAGGGTTCAACGTACCGAAATAACATATGGGCTATGTGAGACGCAGTAGTGGAAGGCTTCGAATTAATTGTTACATGTGGGGTTTTTTAATGTGCGCTGACATCATACAACACACGGGCTTGTTTGTATTTCGGCTCCATGGAAATGCGGTCGCCATGGCCAGGATTGAACTCGAGATTTTTGGCCGCAGCCGAACACAAAAGCCGCTGGGCCACCAAGTCTGGTTAAAAGAAGGAATCGAAAAGTCTGAAGTCCCATTTGCGAACGAGGGGGAAAGATGTACGTCCAGGCTGCCCAGCCAATAAGAGCTCCCTGGTCATCGTAATACTGCTCACTTGGCTGTTGTGGGCACCTGGTTTCAGCACGGTGGAAGTGGCAGAGGAAACGGTTTGCAACAGCCGAGAGAGGATACGTTTCAACATACCTTTTACCCAACAGAACAGTCTATAGAGGGCGCTGCCAGCCATGCAGTATGGCGGACAAACGGATGATCGCGGACGCCCGAAAGCTTCACTGTATTCGTCTAGTGATGGGCTCTCGGACACACTTAATATAAGTTCAGTATCGAGCTTCTAGATGAAAGCGAAAGTGCCTGAAGAAAGTGAGTGCGATGCCCAACACCAGATATCGTACCTGTCGCCAAATCTCGCAAGTTGGCTGGCACGCGCACGCACGTGCACACAAAAAAATTCAATCTACTCAACGCTAGGTTCCGGTCGCCAACCACAGAATGACCGGGACGCTTTCTATAGACCTTTCAAAGCCGCGGAAATACCTGAGTGACCAATGTGAGAGGACAAGGTGGACGCGAAATTATTTTAAAATGGGCAGCTTTTAGAATACGAATCCTGGTTCTTGCCTATCAAACCTAGTACTCGCCCAACAGGCCACTCGTCTGAATGCCACAACTACTATACTCATGAACCATACTAAGTCATGAACCATCAATGTAAGCACTGCAAAGAAAACACTGCACAGACAACGGGACAGCCACAAGACACGAGTGGACGCAGTCAGTGAGTATTACTTAGGAACTGAACTAATGTGTGGTGATTTCCAAAGCTGTAGGTGTCCTCAAGGAAAGATTGCAGAGCTATGACTCTCGTTTTTGTGGCGCACGCGTCGGCCATGCACCCGATAGGTTTTGAAGGCTGTCAATCAAGGGTGGAAAAGCCCATCTTAAATGAAATCCTGAAACTCACATTTTCTAGACATTCCAATGAAAGCTAGCTTTTCGCTCCCCTTTCAGAACACACAAAAAAATCACATTTCTCTCTTAAAAAGTTAGGTGGTCGTAGCAGAACTAGAGCAAATAATGGCGATAACACCGCGATGTCAGTGACGAATCTGGGGAAGCCGGTCCCCAGAAATCCCAGGCAGGCAAAGTAAGAAGAACAGACGAATCGGATATGCGGATATGTGGATGTTGATTTGTTCCTTCATCTATACAATGCGCCACAAAGCTGCTCTTTGCCAAGTCGCTAGCACCGAGCCAAAATGATAGAGTGAGAACTCCTAATAAGGTTTCAATGCGATTTAGACACTGATCTACGTTTCTAATATTTGCGATACTTTCGCATAGTACTTGATTGGTAACGAGAGTTATTGCTACATTACCTATATGTTGCTCTGGCCTTATCAGGTTCATAAGCACAGCGAAACTCAACACAGCACAACACAACGCGACACGACACGACACGACACGACACGACACGAAAAAACACGGCGGTCAGGGCGGAAAGCTATCCTAGTTGGTTCTTCTTATTACAAAAAGAGTCACAATGAAATGCGAGAGGCTTCCCATATTAGTAGGGGAGGTGATAACTATGTCAGTGCGCCTTCTTAACTGCCCTGTCGCAAAAGAAACTGAAATAGCTTAGAAGCAGTCTTCCATGTGTGACAGTGCGCGATATCGTGTGATGAAGTGATAACTTTCGTGCGTTGTTTTCATCCTGTGCCGCTTCCACACGTAAGACCCAACTCTATTTATGTTCCTTTCGTCGAAGTATAAACTCAGCTCATCGTAACGAGTACAACACGATCCGAAAACACAAACATACACAACAACTCAAAATCACAACAGAAAACCCAAATCCACACGACTCATAGGCGGAGAGGTAGGTAACGAACTCACGCAGAGACATGCAAACAATGGAGCGTCCATAGAAGACCGTCCTCAAACTTTCCTTTGGAGGAGTACAAACGCCACCTCCGACGAAGCACTCGCTTTTTCTCTTAAACAGGACGTATTTGGCGACGCGCGATGCAGTGTGCTCAGCTTCGCGAAAAGAGCGGGGCGTCGGCAGAGGGAGCACGTTTGTCTTCGTTGCCCTTTTTTCCGGGGGCAGACGAGCTAAGCAGTGAACAAAGGAAGCAGCCCAAAGCACGAACATCGCAGAACAAAAGGGACTGGAGACAAAGCGAAAGGGAAGCAGGTGACGACAGGGAGGCGCTTCTCCAAACACTGTGTTCCTAGCTGCATTCGATTTGGAGGACGCAGCCCCGCAGTGTTTGCCGCTCGCTGAGGGCTCGCCGCTGAAAAACACGGCTCCTCTTTAATGGCGGCAAAAGTAAGGCGGTGCGCACTTCGCTTGTCTCTCCAGCAATTTTTTTTCGTTCGAGCCTGAAGGTGAGCTTTGTAATGAAAGACGAAACAAAACGAAACGAGACTCGCTTAGAGAGACCCGGGAGAAGCGAAGGAAACGGAAATAGAGAAGAGGTGTAGGAAGTGTAATAAATTCTGCCTTCGCACCCTCTCCACTACCCTCTCTATCTATCCCGTTTGTTTGCTCCGGAAACGTAAAAAAAAAAAAAAACAGGCAAGGATACAATCAGTGGAGTTAAAACCAAGGAGGCGCATGATAAGAGCAAACAGAATTAAAGAAAGTGGCGCATAGGAATGAGGCTACAGACGCTTTTTTTTTATTTCGTCGCGAGGTTGTTCTTCGGGCTCTGGGCCGCGTATTCTCGCATCGGCGTCTTCAGCGAGGGAGGAAGAGCGAAGCGCGGTCTTTCCGCGTTCGCAGTGGGGGCTGCTTTCACAAAAGGCGGAGAAAAGGTTACGCCGCCGTGAGCCATGAATTTGAAAGAGGCGAACAGAGGCAGCGGCTGTGGCGGAGCCAGAAGCTTCGACGGGTGGAGCCCGGGCACCGGAGGGGAAATTCACCGAGCTTGTTCCCGGCAGCTCCGTCTCGCTTGGATTCCGTTTGAAGCAGGAAAGCTACAGAAAGGGAAGAGATGCGAATGAGGAAGAAAGTCGAGGAAGGGAAAAAAATAAAAAAATAAAAAGTGCGAAACGGAGATGGTGGAGACACGGGGAGGGATCCAGCCATGGGTGACTTCATTTCCAAATTCTCCTCCGGGACGACGGGCAAGAATACAAAAAGGAAGAGGCAGAAAGATTCAAAATTTAAAAGCGCAAGAAGGAAAAAAAAGAACGTAAATAAGAAATGAGTATTTGTTTTCACGTTCGCTTATTCCGGGCTCTTTACCCAAATGAAGGTCGTTAGGAGAAGAACCTGAATTGCTTGCTCTTCAACTTGGATGTTTGAGCGCTGGGAGCCGGGTGACTTTTGAAGTATCGGTGTTGGGCTCGGCACAGTTTGGAATGAAACAATGAGCGTGAAAGCTTTGGCTGCGCTAAACGGTGCGAGCTGAAGAAGAATGTTGATCACGTCCGCCGAAGCCTTCACGTCCGCTTTCGAAGCAGATCTGACAACGTTTTGAATTTCTTTCTTGCGCATGTTTGCCTCGTTGGCCTAAAGGTGTCGGGTATTAAAGCATGATTCAATGACAAAAATAAAATTGAAGTGTTTCTCAATATGCGATTGCTTTTTTTTTTGTGAAGAAAAACTAGACAGTCTGAATCGATGCGCACTTAGAAAAAGCCGTCAAAGCATTTTTCTTCTTGGAGAAGCAGTTGCTGCAGACAGAGGTTTGTGTTCTGAGGAGTACGTCAGGAAGGATGTCGAGCTTAGCTTGAACATTTATTGCGCAGGCATTTTCCTGAATGGCCTTTCCTTTAGTAACCGGAGCGTTGCAAATATTTGAAAAGTCGCACAGTATGTGCAAAGTAAGCCCGAAACAATTCGTTCGTCCTCGACACTTCAGTAATTGCTGAAATTTTGAAAAATGAAGTGAAATGACCGCTGGGTTTGGGAAATGGAAATAAAAGGAACAGTAGTTCGTAATTAGGACGACACCATCTTGTCTGACATGTATTTAAACAAAGAATAAGGATCACTGATTCGCTGCACCTAACTAACTCACTTGAACTCACTTTCTCATATCACTTGCTCAATCGCATGCATTTCCTGCGAATGTCGATAAAATTTAAAAAGTTTTCTCCTTAAGGCCGACTCGAAAAGTAATAGTATAGAAAAAAAAAGCGAACACGTGAACACCACATCTCTGCCCCGTAGTAGTATAAGCCCGGGGTACGAAAATATAGGCCTATAAGAAAGTCTGTACGTTGCTTCACGTGTTTTCTATAGGGGTGCGATCTATCACTAGATATCTGCAAGCAACAAACACGACGCGATGACTTGAACGGGTAAGCACAGCCGTCGGTCGTTGATAACCCAATGACGGAAGTAATCGCCACAAATAGGAGGAAGTTCTAGGTCCAGGCTGATCAGGTGTTTATATCCCTTCTGTCCTCTCTCACGGCCTACCGCAGCCAATAAATATCGTCTGCGCACCGCTGCCGATGGTCAGCTTTCCAAACAGGTCACGTCGCTCACTGCGCCGTGTGCCGTTATTCGTGGTGTGTGATCAAGGCCTGCCTGCAGTGAACTCGTGCGTGAAGCTTTCCCTTTCCCCAATTTGAAAGCGACTCCTTCACTCACAGGAACAGCAACGGTGAGCAAGCCCGAAGGCACACGTCGTTAGGTATCAACGTGTTTGGCAACAAGCCGATTTGACTGAGCAGGCTGAAACATTCTTACGCATGACGGCCTTTAAAACTACGCGGATCCTTCCCCAGCACAATCGGGAAGCACACTCCCGTGAGTCGAATGCTATCTTATTCTCTCGTAATTTTAATTTTCGCAGTCCTTAAATAGGATACTGTCCGTTTGTTAATCATTATAGCTCGTTGCATGCATCATTGAAGGGGACCCTCGGAGCCCATTAATGATGTGTCTTAACAGTGGCTATGCGTTAGTGTTTCTCACGTGCGTTTGTCTTGACACCAGTGGGCTCGGGATTCACTCCCGTTTTTTTTTTTAAATGTGAAATAATTGTATATGGCTCATCCGCAACGAAACCCGGGGTCGTTGACTAGTACCAGCAGTCCGAAGACCCCCTTGATCTCACCGTGCTCTGTCACGATGTCCAGTACGCCATAAGACAGAAGTCTATAGCGAATAAAAATAAAATCTCTCCCGAAGGTGCGGGGAATTCAACCAAGGACCTTCGTAATAAGAGGCGAGCACCCAATAGCTATAGCCCCAAAACCACGTTACTTCTAGGAGAATAACGGTGAGCCTAGTGTATGCGTTTGCTTGTGACTGTATGATAATGAGTAGGTGTGTCATTAAAAAGGAAAGAACCTTTAATGAGTCTTGCAACAGAGCTCATTATGAGAGAGTGTTTTCGCATTCAATGCACGTAAGTAGTCAAGTGCCCTCCATAATTTTTGCTGCATTTTATATGTCCCATGGGGCCTCTATACTGCTATACTACGCAGGAATGTGTAGACCTAAGAGAGCTATGGGTCTGACTTAGATTAAAGCAGCAGTAGCAGCTTGAGTCACGTTAATCCCCTCCGGCGTAATATAATACTGACTTCTTCATACGGGTGCTCTTCACAGGCAGCTATATCAGAACTCGGTAGGACTCTTTCAATCAGCGACCGCCGTCTTCCCAAAACTTCCCCAGCGGTCTCAAGCACTATTATCTCGCGTCCCTTAGCTTTCCTGGCCGAGAATATTTATTCACTGGCAATCCCCGCGGCCGTTTGCAGCGCATTCTCATCTGGGCGTTGCGAGACGGCTCTTTGTGGACCCACCGCAGCCCCGCGAAGGCGCCATCACCACTATCACCGCCATTCCAGCTCAGGGCGAAATGCGGGCTTCCTCGGGCCGGGGCCATCGCTTAACGACCCGTCGGGTCCACGGCTCATCGCGCATTTTTCATGGCGCCTCGCACCCACGACGCCGCAGCACTCCTTGCGGCCACGCAGGATGCCCCCCGCTTCAGCCAGCTTGGTGCTCGTCATTTGTCATCGGGGGCATCCCACCGCGGGCGATGCCCGAGGAGGGCGCCCCTCGATGATCTTCGCTGTGGTGGTGCTCCGGCGCCTGCCTTCCCGTCCTGTTCCACTTCCTTTTTCCTCCTTTTTTTCATGTTAAGGCCGCTTCCCGTTCCTCTAAGGAATCTTATTGCGGACTGTGCGTGCAGATCCAACTTTTTTTTTTCTATCTAAAAGCAAAATGCGCGAACATTAAGGGAACGCACAAAAGACGTGGAGGACAGGCGTGAAACTCCAGCTGAAAGTTTCAATTTACAAGTGAGAGTTGAAAGTTAGCGCCTGTCATGTTATCCTCGTTTTAGAGCGTTAGCTGTTATTAGTTCGTTACTCAGTTTTGCGCCGTCGTTGTCGGCGTCGTCGTCTGCGTCCGCGGCGCCACCTGTTACCTGAGGCAGGTGGCAATGTGGAGAGAGGAAAATTCCTATCTCTACTTTTACGCGAAAGAAGGAAGAGGGAAAGTGGCAGGGGGAGGCAAGGTGGGAGACGACGGGTGGCCCTGTGGATTGGGGATCTGCCTCGGGTGCGGAAAAAGGGTGGGAGGAGAAAGTAGAGGACACACGCTAAACTTGCAACTGAATTTAATTTCGAGATGGAAGTATTTATGCAGTCATTTATTTGTTCTTTCGTGACTGGTGTCGCCTATCAGATCCAGCCGCGACATATGATGATAATGAAGTACAAAGAAATGAAAAAAAATGCTAATTACCGGGAAAAAGAAATTATGATACGTGAGCATGAGTAGGCCTGATAAAATGCAGACATAGGAAATGAGGCGACATCTGAAGATGGGTAGAAGATATTAATTCGGACAAATGAGTAAGGAAAAGAGCTCGGAGAGAAACTAGAGGCCATAAAAATGTGTTTGAATGATTAGATTGAAGGATATATTGAAACCACAAAAAAAGAGCTAAAAGCAGCGAGAGTTGTAAAATATACCTAAAAATAAAAACAACTAAATTGAAGAAAATAGCAGCTAAACTTAAATATTTTAGCTGTTTTGTACAACTTTATCTAGTGTTAGCTTTCTATGACTGTCTAATGTTCCATTCAATCCCATGATCGCATCAAAGTTTTGTGGCGTCTAGTTTGTCTCTAAGGTATTCTGTTTTATCTTTTTGCCCGAATTAGTATCTTCTAGCCGTATTTCCAGTAGCAATTGCCTCATTGCTAGTGTCGGCTATTTATTAGGCCTACTCATATTCGCATGTCATACTTTCTTTTACCCGGTCACCTGAATTTTTTCATTTCGTTGTCGTTCATAATCAGCATGCAGCTGACAATAGACACCAGCGACGAAAGAGCAAAGAAGAACTTACTGTGTAATTAGCTCCACCCAGTAATAAAATTCAGTAGCAAGTCTAGTGTGTGTCCTGTCTGTTTTTTTTTTTTGCTCTAGTTGCGTTGTCTGGATAAAGAAACTAGGGCAGATTTTATTTACTTTAGCGTTAAGATGAGAACCGGTATTATAAACATCAAAATGGTTTCTGTCTTATGCCTAAGTATTTAAGGCAAAGAAGAAACGGTTCTAGGCAGGCTGGTAAAAGAGTCCAGCTCTGTTGCGGTCCGGAAAGACTGGCGTGCTTTCTGGAAAAAATTCAAATAAAAAGTATCCGGAAGCATCTACGAGAAACGAGCTCCGATGGATGCTAGGCATTCTGCTGCCATTGTGCAGGCCGAAAAAAGGCATTCAATAATGAAGATAATTTTACTTCCATAATATTCGACTCTGGTGTTTAAACTTCATTCGCCGCCGTAGCAGAGAGTGCATAATTATGCCCGGCTTCTATTTTCAGACTCGCTCTTCCATTCAGTGGCCACATTCAGGCATTGTGACATTCTGCTCTCGGCCTTTTGTGCACAATGGCGAAGCTCGTTTCAAATCTAATTTACGAAGAAACTAAACTTTTGATGGTGGCAAAATACAAAGTTGCTTTTTCATAAAAGTTAGACCGGTCACTTTTAAATAAATATGTGTTGAAAAATGCTTGCTCACTTATGTCAAAGCATCTTGTGAAAGCGCTCTGTAAGAAGAGAGGCCAGAACAAGTGTTCTACAGCACAGTTGTGTGCCGCTCCGTCACTACGTCTCCGAGTTCGCTTTAGTTTCTTTGTTCTCGAAAAAAATATATGGTCATTGTGACACGTGAAAAATACAAGCAAAGGTGTTTCCTTCCTGTTTTACAGAAAAAAAAAATAAATGTGCTGGTCCCTGAATAGTTGCTGAACTACTCCTAGCACTTCGAGTAGGGAGGGCCAACATAACTGGGCACGTGCTCAAGAGAACGCTACTATTTTTTAATTTGTAACCAACTCTTCTTTTGCGACAAACGCTTCTGTGGCGCGAGTCCTTATGTCTCAGCTCCAATATCGTACGCTCCACAGCCGCTGTCAAATCTGCGCATTACATTTGCACAATTTGCATTTCTGGAGCATGAAAAAACGATTACAACGTCTCCTCGAGCGCACTCACGGTTTTACAAGGAGGGCCTAAGCGCTCGTTTCAAGCCCTGTTTGTTGAAGAAAGCGGGCGGTCATTGATTTGACAGAATGTTCTTTTCTTGATTTGCCAGTAATTATTAATGCACTCATATTGATGTAGACAACTTCTCCTATGGTTCGGAGACGGCCGCAGGTGGGAAGCATGGGAATAAGGGCTGGAGTTTGCAGGCCAAGAGGCCGTACTTAAAGACGAAGGTGAGGTGGACAAGCTTCAGGCACTTTATGTGGTTTCGTTAATTTCGCCGAATGGCCGCAGGTAAAAAAGGAGGACGCCTTTGGTGCACCAGGTGTTGCATAGCACGGACGATGACTGACGGTCGCTCTTATACCGTATAAAAAGGGGAGCAGGTGGAGGTCTTCAGCTAGCCGCTAGGCGCCGCTGTATTTGCCAACAGTCTTTTTCTGGGCACGTGTGCGCATAAGCAGACGAAGGAGGAGCAGGAGACATAAGAGCTGGAAAGAAAGAGAGAGAGTAAAAGGAGACCGTGCCGCATATAACTGGCCCGAGAAGCGCGAGGCGGGCCAGGCGAGACGGCGGGGTGACACAGGGGCTTCCGTTTTCTTTATGAGGTTCTTCACTCTGACCGGCACCGTATAGTGCTTCTGGGCCTAGTCTGCGGCGTCCGACAGACAGCGGCATAAGATGGGTCTAGCGGCGGACAGTGGCTTCGATCTTCGCACGTAGTGCATACATCCGCGCAGTTTTTCCAAATCTGCCCAAACAGATCGATATGCGCGCACCCGATGCGTATTGGTCTTGCGGGAACTTACCGCTACGTCTCTTGTTTCGTTATGTTTCTTTCACTTTGATATTTACTACTTTTCTCTTCTCAGACCTTTCCTATTCTGGGGCAACAAAGTTTCTCAGCTGGTTGGATCCGGAAACACAATAGCACATGTGCAGAGAACTCTGCTTTCCTAAGCCATACAGCCGGTGGTTCGCAAGCGCTTTTATTCCCGCAAAGAACATTTGCTTTTCGACTAGTTTTTTCTTCTATGCTCTTCTTTTTTCTTGGTGAAAGAAAAATGGCTCTTCATGCATTGAGACAGCCGCCATGGGAATTCAGACGCCCAACGTAGAAAAAGGAAAATCAGCTATTCGCGGGGCGACTGGCGTACTTCCGAGAATGTGACGTACTTGGCAAATGCTGTAGCCTCTTATCAAGATGTTCGACGATAGCAATGGAGGCTCAGTGACACTGAAAGGCCAGGTTCGCCTGTCCTGTAGCCTTCCCCGTTCATGTTTGTTTTCAGCAGTTTCTTTCTTGACGATATACAACCTTCTATAGTCGGGTACAACTCAAGCACGAAGCGGTTTTTCCTTGTCAAAGGCTCCCCTTCCAGCCAATGGCATCGGCAGATTCTCATGACCCTGAACGATGGAAGAGGATGACCGCCTCCTTCCACGGTCGGGGATAGACCCATCCCTGCATTATCATGCCGCTCCATGCATTGTCGCGCTAGTAGGTTTATGAGAAGCGGCCGACGACATTGACTGGAAGCGGGTCCTTTGACGAGGAAACGCCGCTGCGTTCTTGAGTTGTATCCGACTAATGTCCTACAGTCTGCTCTCTTAAGGTGCGCCTTAATCACGCGGCCCGACATTTGCAGCAATAGGAGCAATGGCTACACACTATAATTGATATTGCATATTTGATTACATTATAAATATATAGAATCGGGTACAAAGGCCTCTTTACCACGTGTTTCGTAAACGAAGACGACAGCTATACTATTAGCAGGCGGCTCGAGACCACACCTGTGAAGGGGAAAGTCAAAATTCTTCTCTTTCGCCTCTACAAGTGTGGCTTCCGACGGTCGGCTGATGACACAGCTACCCGCTTCGTTTGCGGCGCATGCGGTCCAGAGACTTTTGTTTGGTTTGGTTTGGTTTATTGGGGTTTAACGTCCCAAAGCAACTGAGGCTATGAGAGACGCCGTAGTGAAGGGCTCCGGAAATTTCGACCACCTGGGGTTCTTTAACGTGCACTGACATCGCACAGCTCACGGGCCTCTAGAATTTCGCCTTCAAGAAATTCAGCCGCCGCGGCCGGGATCGAACCCGCGTCTTTCGGGTCAGCAGCCGCGGCGGGCCAGAGACTTTTGTCCCCGAATGTACATGTCACAGTGGACTACTCATACGCAATAGCAAAGGTCAGCGGATTAATTATAACCACTAACGATTGTTTAGCGTGCATCAAAATCCTCAATAATTAATATAACATCGCGCATATTTAGTTCACGGAGCCGGCCCAGTCACAGGATGCTCGTAAACAGCCAGGGAGCCACACGGACAAGGGCATCAATTAGGGAAAAGCTCGTTAGCGCAGCCGCTCCCCTCTCTTTCTCCCGGAGCAAAAGTTCACTCGGGGCACCAGCGAGAGAGCGGAAGAGTGGCATCGTGAGTTGAAATGGCACACGCCCTAATGGAAGAGCACTTACGAGAACAATGGAAGCTTGCCACACACAACACCTGCTGTGGAAGAAAAAGGCGATGCTGGTTAGCAGTTCCACTTCTAACAGGCGGGAAGGAAGGTCATCTAAGCGGGGAAGGGAAGGGCCCCAAACACAGCAGATGTTGCCGACGGCTTTCGCCCAAGCTGATGACGAAGAGGCGAGGGTAGAGGAGGGGCGGGGGAGGGGAAGGAGAGTTAATGTGCGGCTGTCAGAAAGAGAGAGGGGGGGGGGGGGCGTCGCAACGGGGGGCCAGCATCAACGCAGCCACCACCATTGTGCGCGCTCGCGCGCGCGTCTCGGTCGTTGCGCGAATGCGGTCGTTTTGCCAAGCCGCGCTCACGCGCTCTCTCACTCATCTCCACAGAAGGAGCCGTAATTGGAGGCGCGAGATTTTGATTCAGGCACAATGGGGAAGTCGTAACGCCCTTCCCCATTCATCTGTCTTACATGCTCGAGACGTGTAGAAAGACAAAGAAATAAAGAATATGCTCGTGCGTGCTGTGCGCGCCACAAACATGACTGCGTGCACCTTTCCTGAGCGAATATGGCCTGGCCAGCAGCGCGCCGACTAGCTGTGTACTAGGGAAGCGTTACACAAGCATACAAACAAACAGTGTCGTTTGCTGGGAAAAGGAGGCAGGGCTCTCTATCGTGCAGTTCTGTGCCGCGTTGTTCATTTCGTTTGGGGGCCCCCTTTTACGCCTTCTTCCCCCTCCTCTTCCGCTTCCGGTGATGCGTGGCAAATTGCCCTAATCGCGGTCACAATGGCAACGATTTCTCTCCCCCCTTCTCTAGCGCAGACGTTCGAAGCACGCGCGCGCGAAGGTAATCTGGCAACAAGACGCCCCAGCGAGCTTAGAACAAAGGTAATTCCTGTCGTTTCCCGCCGTCCCGCGTCGCTTTGTTAGCTTGCACGCCTGCGTCCTCTCTGCTACGGGTCGTTTTCGCTTCGTTGCTCGCTGTACGACGTCGACCCCTCTTTATCCGGCTGCGCTGTTTGTCGCGGACGCTAATGCTGGCTGGCTTGTCCCGTCATACGCATCTGTAGCGAGGGCGGAGGTTCCTGGCTGGCGCGCAGCACCTGAGCAAGACTTTCCCGTCTCTCCGTGTTCGCAGAGTAGTAACGATTGCTTTTGTTTGCCCGAGATAAGACGCAGCAGGAGCGGTCATTAGCGCGGCGTGCCATGGGATTGCTGTTGTTTGGCAGAGGAGTTGCGATGAAAGTAGTGCTTTTGAAATGAGTACAACATTGCGGGATATGATCCTTCTGCACAACAATAAGCTGGGCGAGTTGGTTAGAATTCATGGTGCAGTAGGCGTGAAGATCGATATACCATGTGCTTAGAGCATGCGATCCTCAGCAGTATGCTAGGCATGTTCACAATGAAGGGATAAAAGGCGATAGTTTTAAACTTTCACTACAGCCTCAACGCCATGCAGATGCGTCTTAGGAAGGAGGGATTCTAGTTCATGCGTAGCGATTATGTATGTTGTTTACAATCAGGTAATGGGAGCGACGACAGCCGTAAGATTTTATGATATCCGGGGATCTTGTCTTGAACAAAGACAGCGAGTGAAAGCAGTTAGAGTAATTTTACACATTTGTTTTAGTACAGTGGATATGATATTATCTTTATGAAAGATACTGCGTACACAAAGTGGGCTAATATCAAACCACTTGCAGCTGAAGCAAAGGCAGTCATCACTAGTGAAGTGGTGTTACACGCGTGTTGAAGTACTGCTGGTAGCGAGAATTAATGAACCGAGCACACATGTACTGAACCATTAGCGAGGAGAGTTTTGTGCCTATACGATGCCAAAGTATTGACATATACATAATTAATTAATTGATTAATTAATTAATTTATTAGAGATACTATCAGTCCGGTCAGGACCAAGATAGGAGTGATACAAGGTACAGATTACAAAGGCGGAACACGAAAAACAAAACACCAGCACCATCCAGTCGGTGCCAAGGTTCAGGTCAGAAGCAAAGGCGATGACGTCAAAGAGTAGCCGAAGCAAAGACGACAATGTGAAAGAGTCGCCACAAAAACTCCTTAAATGTGAAACACTCCTGCAAGCTACGACTATATTCAGTGGGTGTTACACCCGGCCTTAGTTTATGTATGCCTGAAAGTTTTCTTTGCTAAGCGTCATTTCTCATCTTGCTCTCTTTCCTTTATTATGTCTTTTAATTGTTTTTGGTTTGTATAGGACGTCTGTGACAAAGAATGAAGTAAGTGGGACTATGGGCTCATGTTTGACTTTTTTTTTTTTGGGGGGGGGGGGGGAAGCGCTACTATACCAAGCTAAACCGGCTCACCAGTTTGTGACCGGCTTGACCTCGAGAATTACCTTGGCCAAACCATAAATGAATAAATAAAATAAATATTGCCGTGACTGGGATTCGAACTCGCGGCGCCGCGAACAGGTCAGCCTCGCTGGCCACTGCGCGGGAGCGCTAGACTGTTGAGCTGCAACACACTTTCGTGCTTCTTCTTCCTCTTCTTTTTCTTTTTCTTCTTCATCTTCTCCTTCTTCTTCTCCTTCTCCTCCTTCTTCTCGTTCTCCTTCTCCCTCTCCTTTTGCTTTATAATGGCACATACCCACATGGGGGGATTCACTGTTCATTGCACATCGTCGTCTTCATTAACTAATACTACTATCAAATTAATAATCGCGCTTTCAGCTATGTGGCGGTAGTGGCTGAAAGATGTGCGCTGCACGCGTTTGCGGGGACAACGTTGTGGCAGAAACACGGCCCTAGAGCAATACCCGTTGGCGTTGACAACACTGCTCTAGAAACACGGCACCGGCGCATAGACTGCCGGCGTACATGAAATGTTGAAGCCGCGGATGACTGGCTCGCTGGGTCAGTGGACACCTCAACCATGCTTTCAGACACGTGGCGGTGGTGTCCACTTGTAAAAAGCTGTGCTTTCGCACATTATTTCTTGCTTAGCAATGCTAAACCGCAAGCCAATTTTTCAAGTTCCAGGAGCGAAACTTCTCTATTCTAGTAACGTATGGAACTTCCGTGCCACAACGCAACCATCTGCACTCGAAATATCTCTGCTCCGCAGCCTATCGAGCACCGAAGCTGCGCGCGTTATCGATTATGAGGGCTTGCATCCGTGTCTCGACACCACATTGCCAATGCAGTCCTTCTCCCTAGCCTCGTCCCCAGAAGCCTAGTATTGCTACTCTCGTCAACATCTAGCAGCCCACAGCTTCTTTTCACCTTTTCTGACGGATGTCATGGAGTAGATGAGAAGGAGGTCGGCCCTTCACGTGAAGGCACCACCACCTCGACACCCTTCCTCCCCCTCCTCCTCCCCCTCCTCCTCCCCCTCCTCATCACCACCACCACAACAACAGCAATGATGTGCAAACATCGTATTTGGATACATTGTTTGTATTCCTATAAGAGCCCACGTGGTGGTTCATTCAGAGGCCAAAATTTATCGCTTATACGTAAGAAATTTATAGGTTATTCGTGAATGGCTTTTGCTTTATTAATAGTGCTTTTTATTCGGCGTCAGGGTTCAAACTTCTTTTGTCGCCTTCTAAATTTCGGTGTTTGGTGTTTCCTTGGTTGTTTATACTTTGTGCCGGTCAAAAATGTTTTAGGACTCACTAAACTTACACAACACTCATCATTGATTGAAACCAGAACATACTGTTTTTGTCTCGAACAGAGTGGCCTTTTGCAACCATAGATTAATTGAAAAGGCCGTTCTTGCCACATTGAGATGGAGAAGAAGGTCAGATATTTGCGCAACATGAAACGATATGTCAAGGAAGGTGTCATTCGATGGCGCTCCTTGACTAGATCTGTAAATGTGGAGACAAGGCGACGCACTTTTAAAAGAAAATATTTGCGTAGAGTGAGCAAAGAGTGGCAGTAAATTCAGTATCTTACCACCCAGATGGTCTCAAGTCAAATAGAACAAAGAAAGGTTAAATGTTATTAAATTTAACTTTTCACAGTTCTACAAACTTGCGGTACATTCAGTACCTTTTGTATCCGCCGCGGTGGCTCAGTGTTATGGTGCTCCGCTCTGACCCGAAAGACGCGGGTTCGATCCCATTCACGACGGTCGAATTTCGATGGAGGCGAAATTCTAGAGGCCCGTGTAGTGTGCGATGTCAGTGCACGTTAAAGAACCCCAGATGGTCGAAATTTCCGGAGCCCTTCACTACGGCATCCCTCATAGCCTGAGTCGCTTTGTGACGTTAAACCCCATAAACTATAAACCAAACCTTTTGGTTTTCTTTGTGAAACATTTCCGATTCTACAGGGAGTGAATCGTGCAAGCTTCACAGATGGACGGTGGCAGACTCTACGAAACAGCTAGTTTCTACTGCGCCTAACGTCAACCCAGTTCAAAGTTTCATTCTTTCTTCGCACTCAAAACACAACTAAATCACACCACCGATGTTACTATAGGATACAGTAGGCAAAGAACCACGTCAAATGAAATGACATTTTCATGCATCCTGGCATGCTGCCCACGTCAAAAAAATTGATGCACGGAAAGACACCATTTCACATTCTCGCCATATAACGTGCACTTGACCGCCCCGTGAAACTTGCCACAAAAAAAAAAAAAAAAAAGACAGCAGGCATATCTTTATACGAACGGCATAACCACACGAACGGGTAGCTGAAGCTCGCTTGCTTTTGTATTCATCTCAGGGCGCGTCGCCGCGGAGCTCCATAAATTTCCAGCTTCCGTTCGGCGAGGTTTATGGGCGCTGACACAGGCACGAAAGATGACGGCGCAGCGAGACAAGTGAATCTCGCTCCCGGCACATGCAACGACAAAATATACAGGAACGACACCGAAGCGTGCGCAGCGTCAGCCGATTCGGATGTCACGCGCCAAGAAAAATCATTTGATTTCTCTGGCATATTGATACGGATGGAGATAGGGGCAACGGCGCGGGGGGAGGCAGGCAAATAAAACGCGCCCGGCGAACCAACGAACCGCCGCGGGCCGCGTTGACACTTCGGGTGGAGAAGGGCCGCCGGAATTCAAAGCAGTCGCGGCGGTCCACGCTGAATTCATGCATGGCTCGACTGCGGATGCGCATCTTGCGATCGTGGCCGGCTCGGCAGCCACGAAGCGGAGTTGACGTCGCGGCGCGTTTTCTTCTTCAACCGGCCACCGGCGGCGGGTTCGATCCTTTCCTAGCGCTACCGCGGGTGCGGCGGCGTTTTATCGGCAGTCAGCCCTGCGCCGCCGCTGTAAATCCCGAGCGTCGCCCAGCCGAACGTGACAAAGCGCGCAACGCGACGTGCCTGGAATCTGCGCCCGCGAGCCTGTCCGTATAGCAGCTGCAGAAGCTAGGAACGTCCGGGCTGTATATATGTTTTGTCTCACCTAATTGGGTGCAGCGTCCGAGTACACGACGAGAGGGACGTGGAAAGCGTCACATTGTGCCTCGAAGCAACATGGTCGTGTTGAAGGCGAATCAAAGAAAATATTCAATGCAGCTAACTTGATTCATTCCGCCAGCCTTCAGATTTACGTGGACTACGAAATGTACAAGAATGTAAACAGGGTTGATTGGGAGAGACAGGACGACCGCACTGATTCGCGTTCTCCGTTGCAACGAGTCGCGCTAGAACACTGCCGCTGTACTGCGTGCAACTCGTGCACTTTAGGACGCGACTGTTTTCGGCTGGTGACTAGGGAAGGAGAACGAGGGGAAAGACCGGTCACGGAAACACCCTCTGACGAATTTGTTTTCACCTAAGCCTATATTCCGCGGGCGTTTCTCTCTCTCGTCGCACTGCCTTGCTTCCTGGGCGCAAACACACCGACTTCAGTGGGTGGAGAGGGCGGGGCAGGCAAGAAGGGTGGGAGGGGGAGGGAGGGGTGTCTTCGCCGAGAAAGCCCTGTGTCGGTCGCGCCGTTCGAATCCCTGATCGATTTTGGTTTGCAGTCGGCACGTGGTATGCGGGCTCTGGATAGTGTGACATTGCCGTTTACTGCGTATGAGACTCGATCCTGGCTCTCGCTAGGAACAGTGACACCCACGCATACAGTGGTCCGGGATGCGGGTGGAGTGTGTCTTGCTGCAAGGAACGATGGCGGTTCGTTCGGAGCCACTTCTTCTCTCTGCGTTGTGCGTTCGCACTCTGCAGTGCAGTTTGTCCTTGCTACGAAACGCGCAGAGACGAAGCGCTCGTTTCTGTTCTTTCCACGCTTTCTTTTATTTTTTTGATTACTCCTTGCGTTCTTCTTGTTTCTAGCTGGCGAGCGTTTGCAAAGAAAGGCATCACCTGTAGTGGACGTGGCCCAACTTCCATTCGTATAGTTTACAAATGAACGCTATGAAAGAGTGCCAGATAGACAGTGGTAGGGAGTCTAGCCACCCTAACAGTGGGCTGGGTAAGGAGGAGCCTGGAGAAGGTATGAGTCAGCGTTGCCGAATAAGTTTTCAAAGGAAGCCGAATATAGCTAACTCGCAACAAAGGTTTACCAGTTATGGTTTTCGAAAGGCGTGGATTTAAATATGGTATAGTTTTCAGAATAAACTTAGATTTTGTGGTCATGTGGGTGAAATATAGGTTGAATGTCCCTCAACTGTGTTACGGAGGTATCCTTAGCTGACTCCATTGCTTGAATGCGCATTCTTGGTGACGCAGGAAACTGGTGAAATACATTTTATATTTCCCTCTCGCCCGACACCGATGATCTAAAGCGCCCTAGAGCTAAAAGCCGAAATAATGACACGATGAGTGCACTTCAATGACCAAAATAAACGTAAATGACCTGCCTCCCGCAGGCCAAGGGAACTTTTCCAACTTCTGTATTTTTTTCTGAACGATGAAAAGTAGTTCCTGGGAACTATGATCCAGGGGTGAATACTGAGTTCCGTGCGGCAGTGTTTTAAAGATACGCATGGCTTCATTGACGGAAGTTAAAGAAGACACAGAAAAAGAGCAGAAAGTTAGAAAGTCACGCCGTTCCTGAGATATCGCCTAGCCTAGCCTCACACCGCGGAACACCATGTATTGTTATCCCGCCCGGAGAGCACAGTAAGTGAATGGCCATCTTCTGTCCGCGGGCACAATGCTTCGACGAGAAAATGCGTCCAGAAAAGAAAGGGACGGGATTTCGGGACGCGGCTCCCAAATGGCCAGCCGAGGAGGCTTCCGCACGAAGCCATCGCCGCTGCCGAAGAGTTATATCGACCTGCGCCACGCGCCTCGCGGCGAAGAATTTGTTTTCGGGGCTTAGATGTATACGCTCGATAGGTCCCGTGGTCCTTCCTCCATCTGCTTCCTCCTTGGGGCGTCGACTCTGAGGGATATCGACGCAGCCTCGCGTTGCAGCGCTGCCGAAGCTGGAAAAAGAAAGAGAGGGAGGGAGAAAGCCGGCCGATCTAACCAGCCGCCCGAGATCTGCGGGCATAAATCAAGACGCCTACCGCGTCTGCCGAGCCTTCTAATTGGCTCTTTCTGCTCGAATAACTCTGATCTTCGTTGACTTTGTAAGCTGCCGTTACGCGGAGGACGTGATCATGCCGTAAGAAGAAGCGGGGAGAGAAGAAGCGAACATTAAAAAAAAAACTACAACAATAAAAAAATGAAAAAAAAAATTGGTCGAGGTTTTACGCAGTTAAACTCAGCAGATGTGCGAAAGCAGGCGTGCATTGTACAATAAGAGAGGGCACTGAAGCTCCGCCTTAGGGGTACGACGTGATATTTGTAATGGATTAATGCCCACACGCAGAAGTGGTCATTCTCTACATTACGTTCACTGATGGGGGCGAGTCCTCGTAGCACTACCAGTGCAGTGGCGCAGCGGTTAAGCGATGCGCCAGTGCTCTGGCAGGTGGCTGTTCTTGTAACAACCACCCGTAGGGGTTGCGCGACCCATGTTGCTCTTCCCGAGCAACGTTTCACGCAGCTTGCGCGACGCTCCTCCGAACTTACCCGAGCTTACCCGAGTTACTCCTGTAAGCTTGGGTTCATGGGTTCTTGGTTGTTGTTGGTGAGCGTATGAGTGCTTTCACACTATTATCTACTCTAATATCAAATTGAAGAAGGGCATTCAAGAAACGCAGCCAAATGCTAGGCGCAGCGGGCTCTTCGGCGGGTGTCACCGTGTTTCCCTTACCATATAGCTAGTGTGGATGCAGTGAGGGGTGGAGCAGGCGTATTCGCAAAAACCTTTGCACGAATAGGGCCTGTATGTTGTTCGCCGACTTTCTGACACTGCTTTGTTAGTCTGCTAAGCGCTGTCGTCGGGCGGCGCTCAAGCCGCGAACAATTGGGCGCCGAATTTACGTGGGTACAGCATAGCGAGATCAGACTGCACACCACTGCAGCCGCTGGGAGTTCAAGTTCATAGATTCTTGCTAGTCATAATCAAAGCTGCCGCATAGCTTTGAGGGACGTCGTATTGGAATAACCCCTTTAGAACCTCTTTCCTGCGCTTTCTGTCAAGCTATGCAAAATCACCGCATGCTAAGCAATGACCTTCAGACGATGGTAAAGGTAAAGGGCGGAAAACATGGGGACGTAAGAATGTGAACCGAAAGAGTTACTTTCAACTAAATGTTAATAGAATGATTGATCGCAATATATAGGCAGATGAAAAGAGGAAGAAAATAAAACAAACAGAAAAAGCATACAATACAAAACCAAAGTAATGTTCCGCGGTCCATGCAGAGATACGTAATCTCCTTTTTCCAAACAGCGACTGATGGCACGCTTACGCAGCCACTCCTTGTCCTGTCTATCTCCATAGCTTCTAGTATCTCTCTTGTAATCTGCGTTGGACGGCTGCCAACAATTACACAATGCGCTGAAGCAGGTATCGCTTGTCCATCGTCTTTATTACGCCCCTGTGTTTTTGCGTGCTTTGCGTTTACTATGAATTGCCAACTAGCCTGCACCCACACATTACTAACCTTCGGACGACCTTGTAAACTTATTTAGGCGCGGTCACTTTTATAACGGGTTTCCTAACACGACCATTACCATCGCTGTGGATATCTTGCCTCATTCACATCGATCGGTTTCTTTGTATTTGGGAACGTGATCGCTCTGTTATGCCAAAACAAAGAAACGCCCATTTTTATTTTACGTTCCCCGTTAAGCAATATTACATTTTCTTTAAGTTTCGACTGACGACATCAGCGTAGCTAGCGGTCGATACGGGCTCACAGGGTACAGTGGACCGAACGAAATGCGGTTGGCACGTGCTGACGCCGACAGAGCCAATCAGGTTGCGAAAGGTCGGGTCTTGCCTTAGGAATAAGTAAAAAGCGAAGCCTTCTCTGGTAGGAGAGGCTGTTGTAAGGAGCCTAGCTGCTCGACAATGCCAGACCACTTTAGTATTGACCCTGTGGTCTGATTCATGGGTCAAGAACTCAACTGAAAAAACAAAGAGAGAGAGCGAGACAGACGATAGGTGCAGCAAAAAAACAAACATAAAAAATGGCCCACTCGTCTAGCCGCTCTTATATGAATATTTATGGGTTGCGGGTGACGCAATTACATTGGCTGAAATTTCGGTGGCACGTTCCTCATTTCCTACATTACCGCTGATCATTGATTGAGCTTCGCGCCGCACTTAAATCGATGGCGCCGTGATGAGGCACTCAGGGCACGGAGTTGCCCTGGTGCGGAGGGGATTGCAAAGATCAGCGGCTATCAGCGACGTGCCTACCACGTCGACCTGTCTGAGGCAAGCTTCTGCTGATCATACATTCAAGTATGAGTGTTGAAACTACCCTTGTATAGCCGGCCACGATTCGCATCACTATGCATGGACCAGTGAGTCTGGTTCACTCACATATGCAGGTAAAAAAAAAAAAAAGAAGTGAAAAAAGTGGCAATTTATATTTGTGAAAGTGCGGACTCTCGGGGCAGGGTTCTAGCACTAACCTTTCTGTTGCTAGGGAGCATAGTAGACGAAGAGAAATGGTCAGACACCAAATAATGGGCAAGAGATGAAGTAGAAAATCAAATATTATTCTGGTGAGTGAAAAGACGAAATCTTTAGAGCTAAGGTAATCACACCGAAAGAAGTTTTTGACATTGAACGCCGCTCCCATTAAGCTATTAAAGAACATCGGTGTGCTACAAACGACCTGGCTCAAAGCACTAAATAGCGGAGGTCCGTGTACGTACAAAAATCAACTAAGAAAGGTTGGTTATTGGACGACAGCCTTTTTTCTGGAGAGCTCGACTTAACGAGAAGGGGATTCGTTTGGTAGCGCAATGTCAAATATGAAGGAAAAAAAAACGAACTCTAGTTTTAATTAGATGAAGGGTCTTTTTGCGCGTGGAAAACTTTTTTACAATTAGTTTTTATTATGCCATTTTTAATGATAAAGGTGACGTTGACAAACGAGTCGGCATGAAGGTCCGACAGTTTCTTCGCCTTCGAATCGACAACTAAAATATTTCGAGAGCTTACCTGCCGTGCTAATGTGTTCGCTCCGTTTCGCGCTCCCCGCCTTCCTTGAGTGAGATCAGCTGGACATTAAAGTCGTTGATGCGCCTTCGAATATGCTTTGTCCGCTTTGGGTTGCGAGAGCAAGAACGATTCGTTTGTCATTAGGTATACCAAAAGAGAACTAAAGTCAGAACGCACAAAAACAAACAAACTTTGCCTTAAAAACAAAATAAAATGAAACGAAATAGAATTTTAGAAGCAAAAGATTTTCTCCCTCAGCATGGCGACTTCAAGATTGCACATTCTCACTTCCTCGACTTGAGATCATTGTGCATTGCCCTGTTTCTTGTTTTGCGGCATTGAATCTATGAAGCTTGACGCGGGCGCTGATTTTGTAATCACATGCCTTAGTGCGCAATTTTTATGACACCGCCTCATCGGGGAAGAAATATTAAGTGATGCATAAATAAATACGTTTTGCGGGTTGGCCTACTAGTCAACTGTCTAATTAGCAGCCAGATGAAATCAGCCATATTAATCAGTGAGCCTATTTGGCTTAACCATACGTGTCACCTAAGTATTTGTCTTGTAGAACATGTCGATGATGGGACAAAGATTCGGTTCGCTTTGGGCTTATAATACTGCGAGAAACGGTTGTTGACTAGCAAAAGAGCCACTTGCGAGTCTCATGTAACCTAACGACTTGTGGAGACTTTATCAGAAACAAAGGGTCTCGAAAGAAGGGAATTAAGGGGCCTTAAATGAAGATACGTGGAGCACTTATAGGCGCCCCGGAATTATGCATTTCGAGAAAGACGAAGAAGGATTTATATGTGATGGCTGCCTGTGCTTCTATGTCGGTATCAAAGTGAAGCAGTGATCGCTGAATCAGCTTCGTGCAGCAGAAGCGACATAAAAGCGCTTTTTACTGTCTGCGCTACATACGTATGTGCGTTAGAGAAAAAGAAAAAAAAACACTGAATGTGGAAGTTTGGAAACGAATTTGAAGCTCTTACGGCAGTATTCTGTTTACAGCTTTCGCTCAAAAACGAAATTACCACAGAAGTTGGCCCTTTCTTTCCTAATGTGGGGCACGATACAGAGAAGAGGATTGCCACTGCGTGAGCGTCATTAAATAAGGAGCTTGGACAAACGAGAAAACTGAACTTAATTCGACCAGGCGCGGCAATCAGTGTGTGCGGCAGTCTTGTCTTAATTGTCGTTATCAATGCACTGGAACAGGCACACTCTCAAAGACGATATTGGTGCTCAAAATGAGATTATTTAAATTTACTAATTTACTTTTTCTTTATTTATACTTCGGTCTTGTTCAAGACCATACCAGGGTGGGCACGCTTCCAAAATAGTCACAGGCGAAGGCAGAACAATATGCATGGGCGTCCGGAGGGGGGGGGCAAGGAGGGGCGGCTGCACCCCCCTGGAAAATCACTCACTTCGAACCGTGAGTGATGGCCGCACGCCAGGGGCGGTGGTGCGCTCAGCCAAAAGGGTAAAAGCAGCCCCGCTTCCACGCTTTGGGTCACATCTGCGAAATGCCGCGTCCGGGCGCGCGTCTTTACGCCGTTTTCGAACCACACGGTCGTTAGCTCTGTTGAAGGGCGACCTGTTGCAGACATACAGCGGCACCGGCGAGCATGTGTTTCGAGCCGCCTTGAGATGGGTGTCTGTTTCTTTGATCTCTAGACAGATAGCGACACGGAGGCAGACAGTGCACAGGACATCTTGTTTTCGCCTTCGTTAAGCCGGCCACCGATGAACTCTTCAGGAGGGAAGGACAAATCAGCCGTGTCCACCCCGCTTTGTCGGGCTGCTCAGGGGCAAGCGGGCGATGAGTTGGCGCCGCCGCTCGCTGTCTCCTCCGATCCACGGGAGAGCGCAGTTCGGTAGAAGCGCCGCTTTCAGAATCTTCGGCAAAGGGGATTAGCTGCTTTTGTTCACGGCGACGCAGTCTCTAGAGGCGCCCCCACACCAGCGCTCCTTGCGTCTTCTCCGAAAACCAGCGCCTTTGGTCAACGCAGCCCGATGGCGCCTGCCTGGCTCGCCTGTCACCTCTGGCTGGGTCTCAAATCACAACAGCGCCCATGTACTTTGCGATGTCAGTGCATGGTAAAGAGACCCAGGTGGTCGACATTATCCGGAACTCTGTACTACTCCGTCCCTCATAGCCTGAGTCGTTTTGGGGCTCTGAACCCCATAAAAACACACAAAACAAATTTTCCGACCGGAGTGGCGAGTGTCCCTTCCCCTCAAAAGTCGCGCGGAAGTAAGCCCTTGCACGTGTGCGCGCCGCTGTGTTTGCGCTTCGGTGTTTTTAGTGGCCGGTTGTCAACGAAGCTGAAAACAACCGAGACAGCGGATGAGAAAACGACGAGCGGTGAGCAGTGTGTGTGCGGTTGCTCGACTGTGCGGATGCGCGAGCAAGATGGAGCGAGGTGTATGAAGCTGCGAGCGTGCACTTTTCTTGTAAATAAGTTTTCGTTGTATATATAGTCATCTTTTGTTTTCAACGTACGCGTTCAACCGTTTTTCCAATCAATGTGTATGATGAGTGTGCACCGAGAGCGTGTAATGAAGCACAGAAATGTATTTATCACCCGCGTAATCACGCAATTCGCCCAGAAAAATCCGAGGCGCCTACAGTTGCTGTTCAAGGAAGACTGACTGAGTGACTGTAGTTGCGTGTTTGTGACCATATTGTGCTGTGTGCTGGTCATCAATCCGGGTGAGTCGAGAACCCGTATGCAGCAAGACTGAGCACTCTTCTCCACGAAGTGACAGCATCTTTTTGCATTTTTTATTAATTTTGATTGTTTCTTCGTTGATAAACTCCAATGTATCTCTCCTAGCCACGCTTTAATTTGCTGTTTGTAATTTTCCTTTCATGTGTGTATTTAACTTATTTTTTATTTATATATAAATAAATAAATTTACTCCGCAAATAGTGCCTTTTTGCTACGAACATAACCCCCCCCCCCCCCCTCCGGCGCCAACAACCAATGGGGCTCCCCCCTGCAAAAAATTCTGCGGACGCCCTTGACAATATGGACAATTTTTTTCAGGTGTGGAACCATATTGACGAGCCTTGCGTAACTAGGTAATTATAAGTCCATGGTAGAGAGAGGGTGCGGTAGATGGTCCTTGGCGATCACAAAATGAACAAGGGAGCGGAAAACCTCAGTTTGCTAGAGCCAACGTTTCGACAAGGGGACTTGTCTTCGTCTGGGCGCGGTAGATGGTCCTTGGCGATCACAAAATGAACAAGGGAGGGGAAAACCTCAGTTTGCTAGAGCCAACGTTTCGACAAGGGGACTTGTCTTCGTCTGGGCGGTAGATGGTCCTTGGCGATCACAAAATGAACAAGGGAGGGGAAAACCTCAGTTTGCTAGAGCCAACGTTTCGACAAGGGGACTTGTCTTCGCCCAGACGAAGACAAGTCCCCTTGTCGAAACGTTGGCTCTAGCAAACTGAGGTTTTCCCCTCCCTTGTTCATTTTGTGATAGGTAATTATAAGGATTTTATAGCCAAGTACTGTCCGCGAGAAATGCGAATCATTAAAAAATTTGCTTCTGGACATCAGGGGTGTTTTTTATCGACCGTCTCTTTTCAGGTTTTATAGTCTTACGCGAAAGCAAAAATAAATAGTGAACGTCTTCTTACAAGGGACTAATTACTCATTAGCGTCAAACCAAGCGCAGCCGTACGGCTGCAGAGGGCCAGGATGAATTTTTCTTTAACTACCAAATTTCTGTGAAAGCTGTATAGCTTTCCATAGTAGCCGTATAGCCGCGCTTATATGGACGCTAATGAGCAATTACTCCCTATTACAAATCTACCCCACCTTAAGGAGTCCCTTAAAAAACACTATAACACATTTTCTTGTGATGCTTAGTTACGCGTATTATCTGGAAGTAACCTTATAGATAGAAAACGAGCCGTGGATACTAAACTATGCCGTAACTTGTAGTTCTACTATTTCGAAGTTCCTGGCTTTATTACGAAATGTTATATACTACATCTCTTATGATCACATATCAGTTTATAGAGTAGAAATTGTGAAGAAGCAATGCAATGAAGCCTATCCTAACTTCTACTGGCCATCGGGTAATGCAAATAGGCGATGGCCCTGTGGAGGTTCTAACTAACGCGTTGCGTTGCAACCCCTTCTTTGAGGAAGTTTTGAGCTGTTATGTTGTCGGCAGAAATTTTTTACGAATGTTGTTGCTGAATGGGCTGCTATGAGGCGTTATTACGAGCATGTCAACCAAAACCTACAGGTAACAGCAGGTAGTGGTTGGCCCGGCAACTGCTTTATCAAAAATAGCAGCAAAGGTCATCGACTAAGTTCCTAGCACAGGTGTTCCACTTCTGCCTCCCCCAAGATTCAGGACAGCAGTCATTCCCATACACCAGCGGTGTTCAACGTGAACAAGCGAAGCGTGAAGGAAGAGAAATTCGGGTGATCGGGATGATTTTCATTGATTCATAGGGAGGGGAATAATGGGGGGGAGGGGGTGGGGGGCGATTGGCCTAAGGAGAGCGCTCAAACGTTGCAGCGGATCGTTCTCCGCTCGGCAGCGCGTCACTCTAGAGGGAATGAATGGCGGCCCTATGTCGAGGCAGTGTGAGAGACATAGAAGGGGAGTCTTATTAAACGATTCCTCATCGAATCGCGGCTGTCACGGAAGCAGCTCTGTGCCAGACGTTACACCGAACATACCACTGTCGACTGCTCCTTCGCCGGCAGTATTTTAGCGAGCTCTCGTTTATATTGATCGGTCTCTCTCTCTTTTTTTCCTTTCCTTCGATGGTAATCAGAATCAGCTAGAAAAGTACTCGTGCACAACATTTAGACGGGCGTAGTCTAGTAGCCGGCGCTCGCCGAATGTCTCGTAACCGAAAGCAGGAGCGCCATCCGGTGGTGGTGGACAAAAGTAACGTTATGAAATAAGCGCTGCGCCGCTGCCGCCCCGGGCCTTAGCATAAATGAGGCAATCCATCACTCGCCCCTGGAATATTATTATGGCTCAGCGGCGGCTCGGGAGGCCAGCATGGCGGAAACCAATCGAGAACAGGCGGCGCTGCTTTCCTAAGCCTGGAAGGAAAGCGCCGCGCCGGAGACGCATTAAAGCGCTTCGCTCGCTTACTATTATTTTTTCTTTTCTCGCACGTTCTTTCGCTCTTCTAGTTCTCTTATTCTGCCTTTCTTTGCTCCGGCTCTCACTTTCCCGTTCCTCCATTGTTGACAGAGAGCAGCTCGGTTCGCCCGTTGAACCAGAGAGTGCCAGCTCCACTCAAAACTCGCGACATTCAGTTGACCCTTACTCTCTTGCTGGTCTTCCTTTTTTTTTTTGACTGCGGCACACACGCGCCGTGTCTGGCGAGGGAGAGGGAAAAGAAAGCTTGTGCTACTGCAGCTACAGCTTGTCTTTTGTACTGAGAGAGGTGGCGGTTCTTCACCCTCACTCTCTTTTTAAGCCGAGGAACAAATATCGGGCGCTCTCAGGGTGCGTGCCTGTGTGTGACGGGGCGTTGATGTTTGTTTTCTTTTTAAGTATCCTTGCCTATTTTTGCTTTACTCGTTGCTAGCTTCCCCCCAGCGCCTCATCCACACTCCGCTACTAAAAGAAAGGAGAAAAAAAGCAGGCGTATGTGCCCTCCTTGGCAGCAACTTGACGTCAGTCACGCCCTTTGAAAAGCTCTCCGCGCTTGCCAAAGTGCGTTTTCATTTTTTTTTTCTGGGAATAAACTTTCTCCTCAGAGGTCGCGCAACTTTTGTTTTCTTGGGTGGCCACTTTGGCGCGAGCCGGTCAGTGTATTGAACGAGAAAACGTGAAATGGAAGCAAAGACTCGTCGGGGTTAGTGTACGCTGTGACATCGAGCAAATATTTACCGCGAAAGATGCGCCGTAAGAGATTGCATTAATTTTGCTGTTTACTGAAAGTTTCGCGTTCAGCCGCCAACTTGCTTGTCGACGCATTCTGTAGAACAGCTCCGCTCTGTGCTGCAACCCGCTGAGGATCCTGGCAACTAGCGTGGGCGGTTGTCATACACTCGTACTGGAGAAGAAGGCATTTTGCAAGGTCGTAATTACCAAAGAAATCTGCACAGCTGGCAGTTAGACATAGAGAAGTGCACATTGGACCTGCTGGGTAAAAATATGCCACGTGGGACGGACTATCCAGAACAACAACGAAAAAGTACGTGACGATTTATCATTGCTAAGCAGGATATACTGTGTGAAAGCACGTTTTTTTGCAGGTAGACACTATCGCCCCGTACCACAAAATGCGACTTAAGTGTCCACTGACCCAGGGAGACAGTAATGCGCCTTTCCTTTCCTACAAAGTAAAGGTCCACAACGTTGTCAACGCCGACGCCAAGGAACCCAATGAACATCGGCGGCCTATTGCTCCAGTAACACATTTCTTGCACATCGAATGAAAGTAGCTGCCCAATATAAAAGGCAGTGCGTTGTTTCTTTATTGACGTGACAGAGCGCAGAATTGTTGAACCAGGAAGTCACGTTTTGCTAAATTTCAAATCGCCGAGCTTTATTTTGAGTTGAATCGATTTTCCTAGACAAAAAGAATATCGTTTTTTTTTTTAAATTTTTTTTTCAGCGAAAAGAAGAGTGCATGGGATAAGAAGTGCGCGGGTTTAGTGAGACAGAACTAAACAAACCATCCCAAACGCATTAACATCGTCATGAACAGCCACAATGAAGCATTTTGTGCGCTGCATCACCATTTCCTCAATGATTTCGAGAGCTAACTAACGCTGCTCGTTCGCCGTATCACTGAGTTAAGAGCCCGTCATTTTGTTCTTCTATTATCAGGAATGCACTCTCGCTGCCATGAACAGTAAACAGCGATTTTGTATCAAATAGTTTAAATAGAAAAATATCTCCTGCAACACGTAAGAGTTTTTCTTACTCATCACGGCTCTGGAGTGAAAACGAATTCACCGAAACAGTGTCCGCGATACCGCACCAAGCTGGTATGAAGGAATGCTGGCTCCTCGGTCACATGAACATCAGCTCACTTGTTTAGAGATGCCTAGAATAGGATTAGCAAATGATTTGTCAAATCCCTGGGTATAAATGGAGTTGCGCTGCGCTGCGACTGAAGCATAAAGATAATCGACATTCACTGTTACTCCTCCTACGGGGTCTACTGGCACGCTCTCTGTCAGCCATAGCTCAGTATTTTGTCAAAACGCTTAATAATGTCAAACGCGGATTATTTTAGAGGTGCCCAAAAATGTATCCTTTCTAAGAAATTGCTGGCTATGCGCCAGCAAGAGGGTAGTCTCTGACACAGTAGGAAATTTCCACGAATTTCACACTGATTAAGGCAAAAAGAAAAAGGCGCTCATGTGGTGGGTTATATATGCAGGGGTGCTTCTTTTGACTAACTAAAAATACAACATATACTAAATGTAATAAAAATGAGTAAGCGTTTTCTGTGTAAGTATCATAGTGATTAGTGGGGCAACACAAATACAACATATAATAAATGTAATAAAAACAAGTAAGCGTTTTCTATGTAAGTATCATAGTGACTAGTGGGGCAGCGGGTCGCCGCGGTGGATCAGTGGTTATGGTGCTCGGCTGCTGACCCGAAAGACGCGGGTTCGATCCCGGCTGCGGCAGTTGAATTTCGATGGAGGCGAAATTCTAGAGGCCCGTGTACTGTGCGATGTCAGTGCACGTTAAAGAACCCCAGTTGGTCGAAATTTCCGGAGCCCTTCACGACGGTGTTCCTCATAGCCTGAGTCGCTTTGGGACGTTAAACCCCACTAAACCAATAAACCAAACCATTAGTGTGGCAGCACACAAAGTGCGGTGCAAGAGCCTCTTTGAAGAGCTATGTTAGTAATCACATCGATGTCTTTAGGCCATGTGGTGTCAGGTGTGCAAGTCAGTCCAAGGTATTTAAATTCAAGCACTCAGTGATAGCTATGTGAACAAGTACTAGGAAGATCAAAAGTTTCAGAGGAATTAAATTTCAGCGCGTGACCTCATGGAGTAACAGTTATGGTGAATACTGTTTGACGTAGCCTGCAGGTAACTCCAATGATAATGCTGTAATTGAGAATAAAGGGATAGCTTCTTGTATGTATGAAAGCATTTTTTTCTGCTTGGAGTTGACGATGAGAAAGTAATTTTTTTCTCGAAAAAATGTATGCAGCTTAACGTTCATGCAATGGTCACACGACTTGTGAAATACACTTATTCGCCAGAAGCATCATAGCTGCCTCTTGAACAGATGAAAAATATTCTGCAATCTTCTGTGCTGCGCGGGTGAAAACGTGTATTCTGTGGCTAGATCGCAATAATGTTTTTTTTTTTTTTTTTTGCGGGCATTTGTTTCTTTAAAGCGTGCATTTTTGCATTTAGAGTCACCATGCCAGAAAGCCGACTCAACGTTATAGCAGGTTGCTATGCTACTTTAATCTAGGATTTAACCCTTTAAAGAGTGCTTTGCTGCATATAGAGTCACTATGCCAAAAAGCCGACTTCAAAGTTGCAGTATGTTGTTCTGTTAGTTGCATGGCAAATTGCGGAAGGCGGGCAGAACTCCCAAGCAGTATTTTACACCTATAGAAAAAGAGTAAAGTTAAGGAGGAAAAAAATTGCAGGTCTGTAAGTGAGAATTAGGCGCATCGTAGCACATTTCCGACCAAATGAAGTTCAGTGATTACGCATATTATCCTTATTGCAGAGCGCCAACACTTCCGCCAGCAGCCATTAAACCCAGTACACAGGGTGCCTAACCAAAGACTATACAATCTTTAAAAAATAGGGTTTCGAGCTAGAAGCGCTCTTTTTTCGGCGTATCATTGTCACCTGTATAGTACATCAAAATACAGCTAAGCCGTGGTAACTAGAGACCGATTAACTAATGTTGAATAGATAACTTTTTAACTATTGCTGTTAGGCTCCTAAACTACTGAGAGGCGTGTAGGCCACCGTAAGTAATACCCGTATCAGTTTTTAGAATTTCGAAAACGCGGTCACCCTCCGCGCTGTGGCATAACAAAATTTGGCTTTTTCGACGAGTTACATGCGCTGGAGGGGTTCATTCGCCTGCAAGAATCTCGAAAGCGCATGTATTTTGTTGCGATGTAGCTTAAGTTCGTTGGGTCACAGCGCCGAGGATAACTGCATTTTCGAAATTCTAAAAATTGGTATGGATATCACTTACGGTAAGCTACATGCTTGTCAATAATTAGCGAGCCTATGAGTAATAGTTAAAGAAGCTAACTATTCAATGTTAGTTTTCCAGCCCGCTAGTTAGCATGTCTCAGCTATATTATGATGTGCTACACAGCTGGCAATGCTATCCCCCCCCCCCCCCCCCCCCCCAAAAAAAAAAAAAAGACACGTCCTTCTAACTCAAAAAGCCTATTTTTAAGAATTGTTGGTTTTATGGGTTTAACGTCCCAAAGCGACTAAGGCTATGAGAGACGCCGTAGTGGAGGTCTCCGGAAATTTCGACCACCTGGGGTTCTTTAACGTGCACTGACATCGCACAGTACACGGGCCTCGAATTTCTCCTCCAAAGAAATTCAGCCGCCGCGACCGGGATCGAACCCGCGTCTTTCGGGACAGCAGCCGAGCACCATAGCCACTGAGCCACCGCGGCGGCTTTTAAGAACTGTGTAGTCTTAGAAGGAACACCCTGCATAACACAGCTTTCCCTCCCCGGAGACACCCGTAATACTAGATTGGGTATTGGGTTCTCAAATTCTGGATTCTAGTATCGGTTGCAAGGAAAATTTTTTCCAGTGTATGTACGTCCTTTTTAAAAGTTCTTAGGCCAGACGATTTAGCTGCTGGTGAAGGTACGGTGGCCTCCAACACCACCGGCACTTAAAAGAACCGAAGGAGGCACGTTGGGCAAAACTTTCTTCTCTCTGGCTAAAGGTTTAGAGCGCCGACCTCACACTAGGTGCACAGCGTGAACTTTTGAAAAAAAAAAGAAGCAGATTTCTGAGGTAAAGGCAGAAAAAAAATCTTTTCTAATGCACAGGAAAACGGTGCTCTTAAGTATTACCCTATGTATTGTGAATATACCACAAAAGGGTTCTTATCTCTGGTAGCTAGCGAAGGTTCTTGGGGCAAGAAATTCGCTTCTGCTACAAATGCAGAACCCAGAGCGCTGAAATGAGTGCGAAATAAAGAAGTATACCGTTATCAAATCATTCTTTCATTCATACTTTTTTTGTTATAAGAAGTTTTATTTTTAAAAAGGGACTTGGGAGAATTTAAAGATGGTGATCATGTGTGCTCGGCGCCATTGGGCAGGAAAACACACCTTTGGGTTCTTTGATACACTTGATTAAATAAATAAATGGCAAGGCTGTGAAAGACACTAAGTCTATTGAAGGATATTTACATTATGACTACCTGTGCTGAATGAAAAATCCGCACGAAGGTGGAAGGAGACAACGTTGCGTATACGTTGCGTATACCACTGAGCTTCTAACATGGAGGAGAACCCAACCGACGAACATTTGTTGGATACCGCAAATTTTCACTTCTACTACCCGGTGTTATACAAGAAATGCCGCAGATTCATAACTATAACCTTAGTTCTTTGTACTGACCGTAGATTGCGTTAGGTTTGTTTCTATCAAGAAAAGGCCCGTTAGCCTCGAATCTCATTCCAGCTAAAGTCTGTTGTAATAAGAGTGCCGCAGGTTAAAGGAGTTAAAAAAAAACGTGTCAAACCACTACCAAAATAACAAAGCAGCTGCGAAAGAGTCGTGTTGGAACGAGGAATAGTTCTTGTCTGAAAGTTGAAGGGAGACAGTGTGCTACGAGGGTATTGCGTGTGCATCTTGTAGTCAGGGAGATGGCCGCGGCAGCGGGGAATTTAAAATCCTGAAGTCTGGATTGGGCTTACGCTTAGGGATATGAGATAGCAGGTGGTTTGTGAAACCTTCCGAGTTTCTTGCTGAAAACTCTTCCTAATAAGATACAGGTGTTTGTCACGCTGGTTATGTCAGTAAAGTGTAACGCAGGTTCCATGCCATGGTGTAACTTTGAGCCAGAGTTTACATACCACTCCATCGAAGCGTGCGTTGAGTAAAGCAAACGCAAGTGAGAAGAAAAGAGGTGAAGCGCAGCATTTTCAGTTCTTGTTTTCATTCACATTCCGAAGAAAAGCATCATGCGAAAGAAGCCCGTGCATAGTAATTTGCTTAACGCACAGGCTAAACAATTTCAGAATTTCATGAGCAGGGAATGGCGGGGAGTGCGTTTGAGGTTAAGCAAATGAGGTTCTGTCTACCGCCGGTACATTATTCTACACACAGCCTAATAAAAGACCTTGAGAGCTCTTTTCACATGACTGCGCACATTTCTCTGGAACGAATAATTACGAGTCTGCGCGTAGCTTCCAAGAGCAAAAAATCCTCAAGGCGCTTCTGCTTTTAACCCACAGCATCTTTGCAAAGGAGGTCAAAGAAGAGGGGGAATACAAGTGAAGTGCATCGATTGGCGCTTAGTCAAAGCGAAGAGGGCAGCTAAAAGCAAAAAAAACTCTAATAAGGGTCCCGTAGTGCGGTTTTCTTCTTTTTTTCTCCTTATGGCTAATAAGTGGGACTTGGGGTACCCTCAACCACTGCTTATTATCTCAGCTGCGGTCTGTCTCGGCTGCGAGTGCGTACTAGCTAGGCGCCGAGCCGTGTATGCCGGGAGCGCAAGTCGCCGGTGGGCTCCTCGAGGCGCACTCAAGTGGCCGGGGTCCCGGCAGGCCGCTTGCAACGTGACTGCGGTCGCAAAGGGAAGGCGCTTCTCGGCAACAAACGACCGCTTTGGTCACGCCACTTGACGACTCTTTCGAGCATCTGCTCTTCGCTTTACTCCTCGCCTGCTCCAGGCTGCTCTGTCTTTTCTTTCGATACGTGCGCTTAAATTTTCTGTTTCGTCTTCCACTTTGCTTTCTCCTGCTGCTTTCTGCGTTTTCTCCTGACGTCCGTTCTCGTTGCTGCATTTTGAAATCACCTCAGTGTAGCAGTACCTCAGTGCTCTCTTAATGTGGACCTGCTATTTAGGTTTCGCGCTCTTCTAAAGCAATAATATGTCTGACGCCTTGAACGGAAAAAAAGGCTCTACTTTCGCCGTCACGCGTTTTGCTCAATGTTAAATGCAAGGTAAAAGAGCACGCGCATAGATATATATATAAAAAACATTTATCCAGTTTTTCCTTCGCCTACTCTTATTCAGCGGCAAACGTCAATGAAGACGCACTTGTCACATATTACTTCGGCCTCCGAGAACGCTGGCTTATACATTTCATACATGTTTACTGCATTTTCTCTCTCTGCTGTCCAGACAGACAGGCAGGCCAAGGAACGAGATAACTTAGCCGTGGACGCCCTGAATTGATGGCGCAGGACCCAACGCCGACAGCATAATGAAGTAACCCTCTCATCCCACAATATACCAACGTAACTTTCTTCGTCTTGCCAAGCTAGGAAAGAAAAAAAACACAAGCAAAACCCTGATTCTTGTTTCTAGTTTGTATCTTCCTTTTACTCCTTTTTTTGGCCAAGACAGACTATCCGGACAACAAAGTTGCGCCCTGTAGCTCCGATGAGCGTGGCGCACGGGTTGACGCGGCTTAGCGTAGCGTCCCAGGGATACAGCGGGGTGCAGCATCGATGCGTCCGCATCTTCATACCGCGCGCCGCTGATAAGCGCTGGCGAGCTTCGAAGTGGAGGGAGAGCATGACGAAAGGCTTCCGGGCGGAGGGCAGCCCCAGTGGCGTGAAAGAGCGATGGACCGCGCTCGGGGATCAGAGCGAAGAAGGAGCTGGGGTGGGCACTGGCATGACTGGACGGCCGCGACGGAGATGGATTGCCCCATCACTTGCAGGGAAGAAACAAGCCATTGTTCGCCGGGAGTCTTCCCTCCGGTGAATGGGCTTCTCTCTTCGGGGCACGCTCAATGGGGGCAGGCCTGCTCGCTTTACCCTCCCTCCGTGGTGCCGATGAAAAGATTTTGGGAACAAAGTACAGGGAAGGAATTATTTAATAAAAGTCCAGGCTTGCTTTCGTGAGGTTGGGGAGGGGAGTTTGCAAAGAGATTAAGCAGGGAATGAGAGTAAAATGAGTAATATAAGCGAATAATAACGAAAAAAAGCAACAAATAGACAAATAAATGAGGCGGGAATATATAAACTGGCAGAATATTTCCAGCATGTATTACGGTGAAAAAAAGATTGCAAGTGTTCAGAAAACAAACCTGACCTCGCTGGGCACACTAACCCTACTTGGCGCTATGTAGACTTCATGCGCATGTAGAGAAGGGAGGGCGCCTGACGGAAAAATCATTCGTTGCTGATTTTAAACTGGTCGTTAGACGAAACTCACGATTCCGTGATGCGCGCGATCCCGAAGTTTGAGCCTCGTAGAGAAACACTGAGAAAGCCTTCGCTTGCTGAGACCCTACTATTCACGATGACTTCGCCCCTGCGAGCTGTAGCTAGAATCTCATTTACGTGCGAGTTCACTACTGAACGAATGCTTTTCGCTGGCATTTAAAGCGATCCACATTGACGGATAAACGTCACACATCGTTTCATTGTCCGCGAATGCTGCATTAGTTTTTTAGAGCTGCCTGAGCTACGGAAAATATGAACAGCGTGAAAGCCTGGCTTAAACGCGGCCTCGTATCAGCGCGGTCGCTTTCGTAGCTGAAGCTACAAAAAGGGGAACAAAAAAAAACAACCTAAATGCAGAATGCGCATGAGTGCAGATAAAATTTTTCTGCACATTTATTTATTTATTTATTTATTTATTTATTTATTTATTTATTTATTTATTTATTTATTTATCATCATACCCACAGCGCCATTGGCTGGCATTACAGTGGGGGGGTAGAAGAAAAAGTACACAAATGCCACCGCGTGCAGGTGGTTACAAAAAAAAAAGATAACAATGAGATAGAAAGAACACGGAATTATTATACACAAAAAAATGTCACAGCATGGAAGAAAATGAATCATTTCATAATATGGACACTACTTCCTCAGGCAGCTTGTTCCATTCCGAAACCGTTTTGGGGGAAAAAGACAAAAAAGAAAGAAAAAATACGGGACACAGCGCAGTCGTTCTATGGACTCTCGTCGCCGTCTGTGGGCATGGTGTACTATCGCGCTCAATATGAGTTGCAACGCGCGGTCATCGACCAGGGCTCGTTCCGTGGTGTGCCTCCTCCAAACAGTCGCTCGGAATTCTGGAAGAAACTTTTTCCTGAGCGGGGGTGCTGTTGTTTCCTGGAACAGCAGTTTCTCCCAGAATTCCGAGCGGCTGTTTGGAGGAGGCACATCACGGAACGAGCCCCGGTCGATGACCGCGCGTTGCAACTCATATTGAGCGCGATAGTACATGTCTCAGAAGGCACATAAACTATCCAAAGAGACATATCATGCAGAAATCTACTTTTTGGTATGGTTTGGTTGATTTGGTTTATGGGAGTTTAACGTCCCAATGCGACTCAGGCTATGAGGGATGCCGTAGTGAAGGCCTGGGGAAGTTTTTACCTTCTGGACTTCTCAAACCTGCACTGAAATCTACTTCTTGGAGCCTTGTAGTCTTCTTTATAGGAAGAAATATTCTATGAGGCACAAGGCGCAAGTTTAGTAACAGCACATTAACGAACGCGTCTAGGAAATCAGGAGGCGTATGGAACGCAACATATTACATGCAGTCGATTGGTGATGCTCTCCGTGACAGCAAAGAACGCGCTTTCTTAGCGTTCTCTGTTTGGGGTGCGTCTTTCACAAACAACGTAAATATTGTGGGAAATTTGAACCCGACACTTGCTGCGAGCCCGGTCTGTCGTCCCTGTACTCCATACATGTGCTCTCTAGTGTATCCAGTATGCAGGGTGTTTCACCTAAGAATTCACACTGCTTTTAAAAATAGGCTTTTTCAGTTAGAAGAGCGCTTTTTTTCGGCATAGCATTGTCAGAGGTGGAGTACATCAGAATAGAGCTAAGGCGAGCTAACTAGCGGGCTGGTTAACTAATATTGAATAGTTAGCTTTATAACTATTTCTGTTTGGCTCCTTAATTATCGAGAGGCGTATAGCCGAACGTAAGTAATATCCATAGAAGTTTTTAGAATTTCGAGAACGCGGTTACCCTCGGCGCTATCCTCCAACAAATTCTGCCTACATGGCGCCAATATACCTGCGCTTTCGAGAAGCTTGGAGGCAAAGCCACCTACCCAATGCACGTAACTCGTCGAAATAACCAAAATTTGTTAGTCCGCAGAGCCGAGGATAATCGCATTGTCAAAATTCTAAGAACTGTTGTGGATATTACTGACGGTGGGCTGCATGCCTAACCTTAGGGAGCCTAACATTAATAGTTAGGGTTAACTATGCAATATTAGTTAACCAGCCCGCCTGTTAGCTCATCTTAGCTGTATTCTGGTGTACTTCACCGCTGACAATGCTTCGGGAAAAAAAGCGTTCTTCTGACACAAAAAGCATATTTTTAAAAATTGTGTTAAGTCATAGGTGGAACACCCTGTATACGTATAATCTATATAACACGTCTGTGGGGCCGGGTGCATACGAACAAGGTTGTCAAAAGTTCCCAGGCACAGTGACTGCTTTTCTTTGGTATATCCTGGAACTTCAGGTGCCGACAAAGCTACCAAGGTTGTAAGAGGTTAGAACGATGATTCTTTTGCCTTCTTAAGATATGAGTTTCGCGGGTGTCGTAACTGCCCAACTATACAGCTCAAAAACAGACCCTGTGGCCTGGGAACTTTTGACCGACCCTGTACATAAATGACGGAAAGCAGTGCTCTGTGCGCATTGAGCGAATGTGCCAAGCTTTCCAGCCAGCATAAAGTGTTTGACAGGGACCAGAAAGTAAGATGTACAAGGTCCATGAAAAGATAGATATGGCGTGTCAGGCTTCCAGGGTGCGTCGACCCCGAGCTGTCAGCACTTAGATTGAAGGACGGTGAGGCAGTGTGCTGCGTTTCGCACTTTAGGCGAATTTTTCGGAACGGAGCAGGTGCGCGCTGTTTTAGGTAATGCTGCTGCCGAGCGCGCGTCAGACACATTTTATTCATACGCGACAGCGTGCGCGCGGCGTCGGTGTCGAAACCTGGCAATCACTGCCCTCGAGGCCGTTGCCCGGGAGTCTGAGGCGTCAATGCAACGTGTATGCAGCGTTTCCAGCTGCGTCACCTGTATCTTTCCCATAAATCCTCCAGTGTATCTCGTCTAAGTTTTCTTGATACACTGCCTTATTGGGCATCGCCGCCATCTATTCAGGATTCTCTCCGTTTCTTTACCCAAGTTTCTCTATGGAGCAACCATGGTTTCCCCTCTCTTGTGCCAACAGCTTCTTTCGCAAGAGTATCGTTTTTTTTTCTCTTTTGGATTCAATTTTTCTGAATAAAGACAAAAAAGAAAGGCTTAAAGTGTAATGAACTTTCCACGTGGCCGAAACGTGGTGTATGGTTTGTAGCGTTCAAGCCGGAGAAAAAAATGGTAATGGTTTAGCTGTGGTTAAGCCTAGTTGTGATGCGAAAGCAACGGCTGCCTGGCTACGCTTAGGATTCTCTTGTGGTTAGGCATTTAGGCGTTTTCGCTGAGCTCTATTGTTTATACACGAAGAAGACACATAGTTAAGCATTGGTTGTAACTTTAGTTACACAAATGATTACGCTTCGCTGGTCAGTAAAGTAGTGTGTCTTGGTTTCTACTGCACTGATGGCGTAGTTTGTTTCTGCAAATGTTCTCTGCATCACCAAGTCCAAACTGCTTACCCAATGTGTGGTGGTGGTTGGCTGTAGCTTTAGCTCTAGGTGAAAACGGTCTTCGACAGCTTGGATGAAGGCAGAGCCTCTCTTTAGATCCTTGTTGTAGTCACCAGTCATGATTACCAATTCTCGTTCAATGCGTCTAGGCACTCCGGTAGTAATAACGTTCTGTGCAGTTTCGATGCTGGCCTTGGGAGATGTATCTACCTCGGTTACAACGACTGCTGTTTCACATAGTCTGGCGAAGCGAGCGCCGGCGGCGCCATCTGGCGAAGCGCGGCGGCTGCAGCTGCTGCGGTTGCTATGCGACGGCTCAAGGTCATCCGTGGAGTCGCCGCCACGGCGAAAGTGCGGCCACGTTGAAGAGGCGAAACGGTGAGCGTATGTTGCTTTCGCAACAAAAAGTTTTTGTATAAATGGGAAAGGGGGTGCAATTCGTATCCCACGTGTAGATTCAATCAAAAATCTCTTGGCCACTGGATTTAATGCCGGTTCTGTAGTAAGTACATGGGGCACTTCTGTAGCCTCAAGACACCTTGAAGGCAAGGAGAACCACGCTTCTTGTTCATGAGAAGCTTTGGAGCTTCATGGGTGTTAATGTGGCCTGCTGCAGGGCCCAACAAAAAACTTTGTGGTCTGGGGACTTTTGACAGAAGGTGTACTTGCACGCAGACGGCCTTTTTTTTTGGTTCGCACATATGTGCAAGCACCGAGGGGGACAATAGCTTTATCCTTCAGTTCCTTATATCATAAGGTTGGGAGAACAACACATTAGGAAATTCAGAGAAAGGAAAACATAGGGCATAACTTTTGTATACACAACGACGCAGTAAACAGATGTCGCTGACTGTGCTGTAACACTGAGAGATCACCGAGGACAAACTCAAGTTAGCCTCTATCTATAGATTAACGCGGATGAATCGCGTAATTTATGCGAATCGCGAACTTTATTTTTGATCTTTTTCGTCACACCTGCAGCATCCCCCACTTTGACCTGTCAGTTATACGCCGAACCACCGCCTGATCAACCATGTATGAAGAGCGGTTATAACCTGCAAAGAATCATCCTTTAAAGCGGACGGTAACCAAGTAAGAATAGGCACAATTATGTCGTTACCTTGAGTGAAGAAACATTCAGTTTGGGAAAAAACAAGCGTGCCATGATCAATTCATAGCGATTTCATGATGTTGATGATGCTTTTTAATAGCGCGAGGGTAGCTTTGACCGAAGAACACCATGGAGGGAGGTAATTTCCTCACTGAAGATGGGGTCACATACCCATTTTCCAAGCATTTCATCCCAGAGAAGCCGTGCACCAGTCCAGGGGAGAGATTGTATCCATTATATTTCTGGTGGGTACATGGCTGCACTGAGGATTGAACGTCGCACCTCCCACTTGCGAGGCGGATGCTCTAACTACTAGGACACACGAGTTTCTCGAACGCTGACTGCAATACAGGTATATCACCGCTAGCGAATGGGTGCTGCAAGAGTTCAGCAGAAGCTGCTGGAAAACTCGAAAGTCTGTCTTAAGTACGTTTCTTTGTATGCATTATCTGTTGATCGTTTCGGCATCCAGATAGAATGTACTTTGTATATCAGGCAAATTATACAGCACACACTGCGGGTTGACTGAATACCGATGTGGCTATATTGGCGACGGATATGTAGTTTAAAATGTCAGTTTGATGCATTCAACAGTTTTTGATGTATTCTTCTTGTTTATTGACAAGCGCCTAGTTTTGAATTACCACCTTGAAATGCCTGCGAAAAATAGCGAAGACATTATATGGTAGCAACCAATAAGAGAGTAAGCTAACTCTGTCGCGTCTTCACTATAAAAAAAATCATGCTCTAATCCTGCGACATGTATAAGAGCATTGCCATTGAATCTGATAATTTCTGGAACTCGCGCTGAGCATCCATGGGCTCACCTGCAACGCAGTTGAAAAATATTCCCTTTTTTTGAGAAAGCAATTTCTTTTTTTCTATTTGAATAAACTTTTTCGTTATCAAACCCTTTTTCCCACTTTCTTCCCCATCTGCTCTCTTTTGCACTTGTGCATTTCTTCTTCCTCCCGACACTGACCTTTTTTTTTCTCTTTGAAAAGTATAAAAGACACGGATTTCAGCCTCCCTGCTCTCTCTTCAAGATAGCTGTGCGCTTACTGAGTGCACACGGAAGAATACGTACTGTGAGCGCGTGGATACACCCTCTTCGCAATGACAGCAGAGAGAGGTCTTCCCGGGGAAACTGCTCATGGGCGAAGAGAAGCTAAGACCGGGAGTCCAAAAAAAAGGCAGGTTCTCCTCTGCAGAGGTGCGCAGCTGGGGGCGCCATCTAGCTACCGCTGTCACTGCGCTCAGCCATTCGGCGGCTGGGTTCGGGTGCGTAATGGGATAGGGAAACTACTTTCCCCAGCACCGACGAAAAAAAAAGAAAGATAGCAAAGGTAGGGAAGAATGGGGAGTAGGGACGAGTGCGAAGGAGACACTTGAACCAGAACTTAAGATATGCTGCGTTCCCCTCTGCCCAGCCAGCGAACCACTCGTTGGAATGCATACTACCCTTGCTAGTGCTCTGCGGTCCCCATTCATTCTCATATATATATATATATATATATATATATATATATATATATATATATATATATATATATTTTAATGCCAAGTAGAGGCATCACTGTCATTCAGTGTCGACGCTTGGATGTGCACCCTGTTCCCTACCCTACCCTTCCGCTTCCAGCCTTTCCTGTAGGCGCCGGCTCCCAGCTGCTCGATATCTGCCCGAAGGAAAGCAGGGGCGATGTTCCGCTAACAACCCTCGCTCGGGCGCGCCACCGGTGCGAGCAACGATGTCGTTTCTCTGATCGGGATGGGCCTCGCACAATGGAAACGCTTTGCAAGGCCGCTTCCCCGAGGCTGCCCGTATGGCAGTGCGCATATCACCGTACCCATGAAGCAAGGGCAAAACGGTGGAGAGATCTGATCGCAGCTTAGCGTTTCCTAACATTGGTATGATTTTTGTTTGTTTTTGTTTATTTTATAAGTCAAGGAACATTTCGACAAGCACGGGACATTGGGTCTCAAAGGGCCTCTTATGTTCAGATGGATAGCCAGCAGCAAAGCCTGCACTGCGCAGTCAGGCTCTCGTCAAAATACGAACGCAGGCCTTCAGGGTAGATTAGACGCTGAAAGTGGGCCTGTGTAGTACTCAATGTGTTTTGTGTTTAATATTCCGAGAGAAAGATATCAACAGAAGCCCTCAGCTCCTTTCTGTGCCGATTAAGCTGAAGTTAAGGTAAAAGTAGAAACAAATGACACAGTTTTGGAAATATTGGTGTAACTGCTGCAGAAAAGGCTGCAGGCTGCAGAAAAGTATGCTATGCTATATTATGAGGAACTCTCATGCGAGGGAACTCCGTTTACATCACATTCGTTTAGGCATCAATCCTGAACGAAATTTGAGTCACGGAACTAACATAAAGGGTAAATCACAATGATGTCACACGAGTGTAGCCTGAGGGACTGGAGGAGAGGCAAGAACAATGAAGAATGCATTTTTGGGTTAAGAGTGGAGCTTCAAGCCATTACAGTGATGTTTTAAGGCGGAAGCCTTTAATGCCTCATCGTTGTAAGCAGGAGCTGTCGACAAGAAATGTCACGCTTTTCAAGTGGTCGAAACGGTCGTAACGTCACAGAGCGCGAATTTCAAACGGGGCCAATTGTACTTTGGCTACTAACCATGCAACCAATTAAAGGGATCGTATAGTGATGCTCCAAGCAAGTTGGGGGGCGCTGTGAGCGCGCGGAGCGAGTGGACGTACAGCGCATCGTCTCCGCCAACTTTTGGCTGGAGCCACGGTTCCTCGGCCGGAACCCCGTCAACGCAGCCGCGTCTGTCTTCGCGAAGTTGACAGCTACCTGTGGACACCACTCACACACAGGTGGGGCAACATTTACGCATTTTAGGGCCGATCCTCACTTGCGTTTCGTGGCGACGGCGCTAGGCCTAACGCCTACGCCGACGCTCGGCCGTGAGTGAGTCGCCCACCCGTGTCAAGATGGCTGCCCAAAAAGTACAACGCGGCTACGACCCGGACGCCATGGCCTGGTCCGAGGTTCCTTCAGCTCCAACGCCTGAGAGTCCGGATTCTGCGCCCATCGAGAACCCGAGGCTCTTCAAACTAGTGGAACGCCGCTCCCGCAAGCGGGACGCCGCCTCCAAGAAAGCGGACGCCACGTCGGCAGGCCGCTCAACACGGGACAACGCTGCTGCGCGCGCTGCAGCGCTTCACGGAGGGGCCCAGTCTAAGACGGGACCCTCTTGGAAACCAAAGCCACTGCCGCGTCTTCATCCAGAAGACATCGTGATCATCCTGAAGCCCCGGGTGACCGTCGCTCTGAGGGATGTCTACCAACATGGCGAGCTGGGAGCAGCGTTCGCGGCCTACCTGGGCGCCAAGGCCGCAGCATCCCTCAGCCTGCTCCCCACATGGGAGCAAAACCTCATCGTCGCAGGCACCAGAGAGCCGCACGTCGCGGACAAGCTTCTGCGGGATTTTCAACTAACATCACCGAAGGGCCAGCTCTCTATGTACGGCCAGTTGAAACTCACTGGAGACGTGTGCCGCGGCGTCATCACCGTGGCCAAGCACGAGACCAGTGAGTCCCTCCAAAACAAGATCCAGTGGCGTGCTGGAGAGCTTGCCGATATCCGCAAGCTTGGCAAATCCGACGTCGCGTCGCTCACCTTCGTGGGAAAAGTGGTGCCGCGATATGTGCATTATAACTCTGAGGTGACCCTTGTGCGTGCGTACAAGAAAACCATTCCGGCCTGCGTGCGGTGCGGCACTGTGGGCCACCGAGCAGACACCTGCCCCTGCCCGGATGAAAAGTGCGGCCTGTGTGGCCAAACGGCGCCGACCGTCGACGGAGTCAAGGCGCCGCATGAATGTACTCTGTCCTGTGCAGTCTGTGGGCAAGCCCACGCTACCAACTCCCGCGACTGCACGGGAAAATTCCGGCAGCTCAAGGTGTATGGCCCCAAGGCTAAACGCCCAGAGGTGCCAAAAAACCAGAGGCCTGGCAAGCAGCCAAGTCATTCAAAACCAGGTGCCGGTGGCGGAACGCCGCGTGGTGCTCACGGCACCGACCACAAGACATCGTCACCTTCTTCACCGTCGGTGAAGCCAGCGCCCGGGAAGAAGACAGACGGCGCCTCCACCGCCCAGCGGCAGAGACACTGGCCACTTCCCGGCCCTCAAGACAATTGGCGCTGCCGACGCCCGGGCATCAGCGCCTCAACACGACAAACAGGTGAGCAGCTGGGCTGAGATCGCCTCCTCTTCCTCCCATCCCTCACCCTCCCCCGTAACCGTCTCCGTACTCGACGCGGAGTACAAAAAAACAGATAGACGTGCTCCGGGCACAGAATGAGCTTTTGCTCAACAAAATTCAAAATTTAGAGTCAAAATTGGCGTCCGCCGCACCGAGCCCGCAGAACTCGGACGCAATGGAGAGCGACGCGGAGATCTCGCCTGCCCTCGTGACAGCCATCTCTGCGATGGAGGAGCGCTTAACCTCTAAATTGCGATATATGATCGAGACCGCCATGGACCAGATCTTGACAAAGGTCAAATCTGCCGTCCCCGCGGTGGTCTCAAAACACATCTCGCACAACCCTCGCCTCCTCCGTCGGACGGGACCCATTAGGGACGTATCCCGCCCTTCAAAATTCAACCGTCTGATTATTGATTCGGACAATGAGGACAGCTGCCCCGCTCCTTCCGTCATCACCCCCTTGATGGCGCAAGTAGCTGGCTCTGAGGCAGCCAATCCCTCCTCCTCCCCCCAAGAATTTTAAATCATGGCGAGACACCTTAATCAAAAGAGTTCCGCCATATCCAATTCGGCCATGTCAACTTCAATAACACAGTGGAACTGTAGAGGCTTTAAGGACCGCACTAAGCGGGCCAATTTCCGCCTCTACCATGAAACTTTCGAGTCCTTACCAGCCGCGGTTGCCCTCCAAGAGCCAGGCCTGGGCGCCAGAATTTCAAATTACACGACGTTCCAACAGGATCCCGCGTCTTGTCTTCTCGTTCACAAAGACTACACAGCCAACCTAGTGGATCTCGACCTCCAACTAGAGTACTCTTATGTAATGGTGACCCTCCTACCAGTCCGCCGCAGGGACCAACCATTGCATATACTCAACGTGTACTGCTCTCCCAAACTAAAGCGAGTGACTTTTGCGGACCTCTTTAGCCGCGCGCTAAGAGTAGCGGGCCGCGATCCGCTGCTGATTGTGGGCGACTTTAACGCTCCCAGTCAGCAGTGGGGGTATCGCAAGGAGGAGTCGCGCGGGCGTAAGCTGGCGGAGCTTGCGTCCACGTTGGGCCTCACCCTCCACACGGACCCTGTCCACCCAACCCGGCTAGGAAATTCCGTGACACGGGATACGTGTCCGGACTTAACCTTCACTGCAACATACGACACGCAGACTGGCTCAACACCGAGGAGACCCTCGGTAGCGACCACTGATCATTAACACTACACTACGCACACGCCCCCTCAAGCGTCCCAGAACACAAGCCCATATCCCAGATTGAACGAAATTCAGGCAAAATTTTAACTCACTTGATAATACACCCATTTCCGCGCAAGGCTACACAGCATGGTCCCAACAGCTGCTGGCACACCTTTCTTCGCATGAAACACACATCCAGCTCTCAGAGGCGGTCACGGACGTGGATAACCACCTTCTACACCTCTGGGAAGCCCGTCGCAGCCTCGTCCGCCGTTGGCGACGCCAGAAACACAATAGAAAGCTTAAAGCTCGAATTGCCGAGCTTACCCAGAAAGCGGCAGAGTACGCGGCCCAACTCGCCGACTCCAACTGGGTAGATAGATGCAACACGGCCGCGCGACAAATGTCCAGCCGAAACACGTGGCGTCTCTTTCGAGCCCTAATCGACCCAACACAAACACGAACCGAAACACAAAAACATTCGCACCGAGCCCTGCACGCTTTTTCTGGCAACACGACTCAACTGGCACAGAAACGTCGGGAGCAGTATCTGTGTACAGCCCAAGACCCCCGTGGATCTGCGTACTCTTATGCAGGCAGAGAGAACACGGAGCTGGATCAACCTTTCCAGCTCCATGATCTGCGGGCGGCTCTCGCCAAAATGAAACGGGGCACTGCGCCAGGACTGGATAGGGTCACCGTCAAGCTTTTGATGAACCTGCCCGACTTGACATACCAGTCCTTCCTGGAATACGTCAATGCGATTTGGCGCGGGGACACCCCCCTGCCAATCGAATGGAAAACGGCTTTGGTCACTTTTATTCCTAAAGCTGGCAAACGAATTGACACAGATAACCTCCGCCCCATCTCTCTCACCTCATGTGTGGGCAAACTAATGGAGACGATGGTGCGGGATCGGTTATCTACATATCTTGAAAACAAACAAGTCTTTGCGAGCACCATGTTCGGATTCCGCCCAAACAGATCCGCACAGGATGTCCTCCTGCAACTCAATCGGGAAGTCCTTGACCCCCTCGAATGCCCCCATAATGACCGGGTAGTACTCGCCTTGGATCTTAAAGGGGCATTTGACAATGTAACACATGAGATCATACTCACTAACCTAAGTCACACCGACTGTGGCCTCAATACATTCCAATACATACGCCAATTTTTAATAGATCGTCAATCCTACATTCGAATTCAAGATAGAGACCATGGTCCTTACCTACTCGGCACGCGGGGAACCCCTCAGGGCGCGGTACTTTCCCCGCTGCTCTTCAATCTGGCCATGATGCACCTGCCGCTCCAGCTGAGTGGTGTCGCCGGCGTGCAGCGCGCCCTGTACGCCGATGACATCACTCTGTGGGCCACTCAGGGCAGCACAGGAGACATTGAAACCAGCCTGCAAACAGCGGCGACGATAGTAGACCGCTACGCCCGCCGCTGCGGTCTTCAATGTTCCCCTCAAAAATCGGAATTTGTGCACCTCCGCCCCTCACAGAAGTGCACAACTAAAATATCTCTCTTGAGAGTGGTCCCATACGTGAAAGTGATGAGATACGGGTACTCGGACTCTACATCCACAAACACAGGCGTCCAGACACTACATTGGCCAAACTCCGTAAGGTGGGGGACCAGGTGGGCCGCATGGTCCGCCGGGTTTCCAACAAACGCGGAGGGTTACGAAGTAAGGATGCCTTGCGGCTGGCAAACGCCTTCGTAACTAGTCGAATTCTCTATTCGACTCCTTATCTCTACCTACGGAAACAAGAGGAGGACGCCCTTGAGGTCATCCTTCGCAAAATTGTTAAACGTGCCCTTTACCTCCCCATCACTACTTCAAACATCCGGCTTATGGCTCTTGGGGTGGTGAATACTTTCCGGGAACTCCGGGAGGCGCACCTTACAAACCAGTACACGCGCTTGTCGCTAACGGAGTTGGGTCGCCGCCTTCTTGCTCGACTGCATATCCAACACACGCCTCCAATGGAAGACAGGTTTCGCATCCCGGAACTGTGGAGACGTGCCCTCCACGTGCGGCCTCTTCCAGCAAACATGTCACATGAAGACCATAATGGTCGGCGCCTGGCACGAGCGGAAGCGCTAGCCCGATATTATGGCAACAAAACAGGTGTATACTACGTGGACGCCTCCGGCCCTCACCACGGGGGATGGTACACGGCCGCGGTAGTTCACAACAGCAACACAGTTAACGGCCTAACTTTCAGAGCCCGCAGTGCAACACAAGCAGAAGAGGTCGCGATTGCTCTCGCGGCCTCACATTCCAATTCAAAATACATAATCACCGACTCGCGAGGGGCCTGTCGGAACGTCGAACAAGGCTGCACTCCCTTCCTAGCCTATCGAATATTCCAAAATTGCATACGGGATACGGACCCCGCACACCGTTACCTCATATGGGCCCCTGCTCATCAGGGGTTGGCAGGAAACGAGGCAGCAGACGCAGCCGCCCGCGCGCTCTCTCACCGGGCTGTTTTCTCCTCCCCGTCCGATCAGGAACCCGATTTTAATCCGGTCTATACATTCAAAGATATTACAACATATTATCAAAATTGTCATCGCCTTTACCCTAGCCCATGTAAAGGCCTGAAGAAGGCGGATGAGCGGCTCCTTCTCCGCCTTCTCACCAATACATTGCTGTGCCCGGCAGCGCTAAAACATTTTGACCCCTCCTTTAGCGGCAGCTGCCCACACTGTAGTGCAGTGTCTTCTGACACTTATCACATGGTGTGGGCCTGCCCCTCCAACCCCGCTATTCCCCCCATCCCCAACCCAACCCGGGAGGACTGGAAGGCGACCCTGCTCGGCTGCCACGACTTACAGGCCCAACAAGCCTTAGTCGGGTGGTGGTGGTGAAAAACATTTATAATACAATAAATATTTACAGAGAGGTGATTGGGGTAGGCCCTATTGGCCCTTTCCCCTAACAATACTAGGTGGAGCCCCTATTCCGGGGCCCCATTGGCAAGCAACGCCGCCCGCGTCCGGTGAACCAAGGCCTTTTGGGTCTTTAGGTCCTGACAGCCGAGCAGGGCCGCCTCCCAGTCCTCTCTGCTGGGGTTGGGGTTAGGGGGGATAGATGGGTTTGACTGACACGCCCAAACCATGTGGAAGGTGTCAGCCACCTCCCCACAGAACTGGCACGCGCCATCAAAGGATGTATTGAAATGTTTAAGCACCGCCGGGCACAGTACAGTGTTAGTAAGAATTTTGATGAGGAGGCGCTCGTCAGCGCGATCCAGACCCTTACAAGGGGCCGGGTAGCGCCGGTGCTCCTCCTTGTAGTAATCGGTGATTTGTTTGAATGTAATGGCCAGATTGTCTGATTGGGAGTACCCTTCCAAGGACAGGGAGATAGCCCGGGGAGAGAGTGCGCGGGCGGCCTGATCGGCCTGTTCGTTTCCCTGGAGTCCCTGGTGACCGGGGGCCCAAATCAGGTTGCGTGGAGTTGGATCTTCAGATCGACAGCTATATTCCAGTATGCGCCAGGCAAGCGGGGGAGCCCAGCCCAACTCGTAGTTCCGACAGGCCCCTCGCGAGTCGGTGATGATGTGTTTCGACTTGGGAGTAGTGAGAGCAAGAGCAATGGCAATCTCCTCCGCGTGTGTTGCGCTGTAGGCTTTGAAAGTGAGCCCGTTGACTGTGTTTGTGTTGTGTACGACTGCGGCCGTGTACCACACCCCGCGGTGTGGGCCGGCAACGTCTACGTAATACACATGTTCTTGGTTACCATAGTATCGCGCCAACGCTTCCGCGCGCGCCTGGCGACGACCGCTATGGTCTTCTCTGGACATGTTGCGGGGAAGGGGTCGGACCCGGAGGGCGCGTCTCCGGGGTTCTGGCACTCTCTCCCTTTCCTCAATATGGTAGTCATGTTTGATGTGTAACCGGTCCAAGAGGCGGCGACCGGACGTGGTCTGTGCAAGACGCGTGTATTGGTTGACTAAGTGGGCCTCTCGAAGCTCCCGAAATGTGTTCACCACGCCCAAGGCCAGAAGTCGCTGGTTGGACGTGGTGACCGGGAGGTCGAGAGCCCGCTTGATGACTTTCCGGTGGATGACCTCAGCCCGTAAGGGACCGATCCTTACAAACACTAGGTGGAGGTCCCTAGTATGGGACCCCAGTGGCGGTTGCCGCCGCCCGGGCGCGCCTTAGTCGGGCGCGCCCGGGCGGCGGCAACCGCCACTGGGGTCCCATACTAGGGACCTCCACCTAGTGTTTGTAAGGATCGGTCCCTTACGGGCTGATCCAAACATACCTCCTGCTCATTCGTAATAAATGTTTTTACCACCACCACCAAGTAAGTTTGAGTTTAGTTAATTGCTTACTTCACCAATTAGTCCAATTAACCTTTCTAGTCAGACGAGATAAATAAATAAAACCGAGTAAGAAATTGGCCGAGCTTGGGAATCGAACCCCGGTCTCCGGAGTGCGAGTCGAGCACGCTACCGCTCGGCCATGCCAGCTTTTTTTTTTTTTCCTTATTGACTCGGCCATGCCAGCTCGATGGTTTGGAATGAACAAAGGTGCGTCTAGTGAATGCGGTGTCTTCGTTCACTCCCATCTTCCTCCCTTCCCGGTACGGCGAGGTTCAGGAGTGCACCGAGATATGCGAGACAGATACATTTCCTTTCCTCAAAAACCAATTTACTGACGAGCAAGGCGTATTTGTCCGCGTTTCAGATTGGTCCAAATTGTCGTGATGTCACCACGCGCGAATTTTGACGGGTGTCCACCGAAATATGTGAGACAGTTACTGCGCAACTTCCTTTCTTCAAATACAATTTTCGACTAGCGTCTACTGAGATATGCGAGACAGTTAATGCGTAATTTCCTTTCCTCAAATACAATTTTCATTTTCTTCACTACGGTCCCTCTTTCTTCTTTCACTCCACTTCCTCCATTCCAGTACAGTGCGGCTCAGGTGTCACCGAGACGACAGAGAATTACTGCGCCATTTACTTTCCTTAAAAAAGCGTTGCGTTCAAAGGGCAAGGCGTCGCGCCGAACGGGTGGTGGCGTTCAATGGACTCAGTGGCAGCGCTACAACACGCTGTCGCGTTCCACTCCTAAAGGCGAAGCTTAAGCGTCATTAATTGGCAGTTAATTAATGCACCAACAAAATGTGAAGTGAACAATCGCGTAGCAGAATGCAGCACTCAGGCTTTCGCCTTTCAGCACTTTAGCCGCTAAAGTTCCTCGTAATTTTTTCCCCTTCTACTGATGTGTGTGATGCACGTCTGAAAAAAAAAAAAAAAGCTTGAGGTTCCGTATAAAGAACAAGAGGACCCATTTTAAGAAACAAGATTTACAGAAATATTTTTTTTGCAGGTATATCCCTAAATATACATACGCTCGAACTGGGTGTTCTCCAGACTATGATCGCAGGTTTGAAGACTGATTTCTTGCCGTCCTCTGCCCTTGTGTTCACCTTATTTGCTTGACTACTGATTTCTGAAAGCTATGGTAAATGTCACCCAAGCGCTAGAAAGTGTCTTTTTAGCGGCCGCATAGTAGGCTCAGCCTTCCAACCGGTGCTTACCAAGGCTGGCAAATGTGCCTCATATTTCGCCCGACGACATAGCCCGACGACAAAGTTCAGTCGCTCCGAAACCCCCTCAAATTTTTTTCCTCGACTAATAAACCGCACAGAAAAGCTTTATCATAACAGCTACAAGTGCAGAGGGCGCATATTAAGACGGGAGGTTGGTGGGGAGGGTTGGAAAGTGGCTTCCGGCTTTTAAAATTGAAAGCACGACCAGATGACTTCCGGCCGCGCCCTTACGAGGCCTGGCGAAGAGAGAAATTGGGCTTTCTCTTTAGTCGTGATCAAATTAGAAGCCCATGCACAGAATACGTACGGTGCATAATGGAAGAAGCCGGTGGAGGAAGAGGGGACGTGGAAGATTGCTTATTGCATTACACGCTCCACTTCCTTCGGATAGCGGTTCGAGTAGTTAAGAGTGAGTTTTAAGGGACCTCCACTGTGCTACGTCTAAGTCAGCGTCTGGACAGCAAAAAAGCAAAGTAAATGAGAAAGATGCGGAACTAGAGGCTGGTAGCACACTGCCTAAAGATGTAAAGCGGTGAGACTCATTTTTTTTTGTGCGCTTATGTGTGTTTGTTAAATTGCTCGTCCACTAAAATAATTGCGTCGCCGCACAAATCACGGCACAAGCTTTTACTTGTTGTGCTTTCCAGGCACTGTTCCTCCAGTACTGCTGTACTGCAAGACATTAGCTGAACTCGAGAACAGCAACACAGTAGCGAATCCCGGGAAGTAAGCGAAACACGCGATAAACAGTTTTATCTTCACAAACTTAGACTGTTTCCAGTATTAATTTTACTCAGATACAGTTTCATAAATGGGCCGATGCAGCACGACGGTTTTATTGTGTTGTTGACGCCGCTGATGCTCATTTTGGGGTCTCAAGCACAGCAGCCCGTCTTTCGTACTTTCTTTTAAATGCGCGCAGACTTCCGGAACGGTGATGGAGTGTGGGTTTTAAAACCAAACCCAGTTATTCGGTCGCTCCACATCCCCACATCACTTTGCCTGGTTTGTTCGCTCCCGGTAACCAGGCACGATTATTATTTAATACAGCCGTCGAATTATTCGCAAATTTACTCAAGATCGATGCAGGCCTGCCTCTTTTCGCAAGATGTGATTATCAGGCTCGTATAACAAGGCGGAAGGATAAGACGGATCGAGGAGAGAAACAAAACTCCAGCAGTTTCCAGATAAGGTAACCACGAATAAAGAAATGCTGGTTAGTGCGGGGCAACAAGGTAAGAAAATATTTTACGTTTATTGCCTGTTCTTTCTTGCAATGGCTTCTTAAAAGCGGCGTGATGGTAACGAGAACGTCGTTTTCAGGAGCACACTTTCTGCCTTCTTGCTAGAATATACTGCCTTAATAACTGCACTCATCTTTATCGTTTTTGAAGTTCCGCTTCATACACTGTCATACTCATTGCATCGCAATTTTTTTAATTTTTTTGCATAAGTTGACTTGCTCTACACTGCTTTAAAATGAGGCTCCGGGGATTCTCCAGTGCACAAGTCTTTTTATGTATGGGCAAATTATTATCGCCGCATTTATCGCTTCCGGCAATTATATATTGGACTTTCCAAAACAATGGCACGTATCCACAGGATTAAAAAATACTGTGATTTGGGGAAGGGGGGGGGGGGCGGATTCTCAGGTTGTGATCACTGTAGTGAAAGAGGATGATAGCCTAAGTGATATTTAGTCGTACTATCGAGTTAGTTTAGGCCAAAGATAGATAAAAACGAGGCTACTGCGGCGATTCAGTCTGACCAGTAGAGCGTGACCACGCTTTTGTATGGAATATCCACGCTCTTAAAATCACAGCAAACGCATATACCTAAATGTGGACTCAATAAAAGGAATTCACAGGTAAGTACATTTGTTTTGTTTATCCGGAATGGGGACTACCACGTGCCAACATAAAAAGAATAGCGAAACAGTGTGTACCTTCTCTACTGAAAGATTCCATATGGCGAATCCCATATTTTCATACGTTTCCATATGAATTATATGGAGTCAGTATGGAGCTTATAGAGCCGATATGGAATATATTGAAAGCACGTATTGAAACTTATGGACTACATATGACATGATGCTCAATATATGGAAGTCCTATAGAAATTATCTAAAAAGCTTAGCGACTCCGTACAGAAAACATACAGATTTCAATATATTTTTCTGTGTCTTGTCCACTCCATATTCCACAATTTCATACGAGTGGCTCATATGGATTGTTTCAGTAGGGTTATTGTCCGGTTTAGGTAAAACGAGATCAAGTAAACCGACAGAGCCTAGATTATTCTCTCGTCTTCATTCTATTCTTGCTCTCTGTCTAGTAATTTCTGGTTTCGCGATAGTTACCAGATTGCGATGGCGGCAGCAGTCAGTATTTACCGCGGAAAGAGGAAAGCTCTGCATGAGCCGGCAACCACCCACGGTCGGAGCACATACTATGAAATGATGAGCCAACGATCATCAGTTCTGAAGGCTTATTAGTGAAATTATGACTCTTTGCTCCATTTGCTTTGTTAACCTCGAAACTCGCGGCATCAAAACGTGCGGCCTCGAAATGCACGTTTAAATAAACGAGAGCTAATAACACTTGTAGAGATTGTACCTTTCGTGAAACTCTCGGTGTATCACGAAAGGTATAGTCTCTACAAGTGTTAATAGCTCTCGTTAATGCTTGCAAAGAATACTAACCCTTCCCCATGTGCGTTTCTCCTCCCCCGTTGTGTAACCATAGGCACGCTTCACCCCCAGCTAGCCGAGAGCACTATCAAAAACTGACTGCATTACAAAAGTCGCACACCCGACACATTTCTTGAACTAAAATATAAGAGTGAGTGGAAAGAAGCGAAGAAGACCTTCATTAGCATGCCGTGGTACGCTTGCGCCGTTCGATTGCTGTTTTAGCTTTGTTGTAGCTGACGTCATTGCGTCACAAAAGTAACGAGGGAACTGAAGATGGCTGAAACAACGTTGCGTCCCAAAAGCGCAGAGCAACACGCCCGAATAAGCTCGGCGCAGTCTGACAGTCACAGTAGTTGCAAAGCCAAGAATGACGTAATCCGGCAAGTAGTACCGCGAACCGCGAAGACATATCCCCCCCTCTCCCCTCTTGCCTTTCCAGTGCGCGGGTCATGTCGACGCATGCCATTCACAGGAGAAGTTGTGGAACATGTCGATATCGACAAGAACGAAAACAACTCGAGTATGTCGTAAGATGGTTTGTAATTACGACATATAAACCCAGCTTCCTTTCTTCGTTAGCCTGCTGAGCTCAGAAGCTGTGCTGATCAAGTGTCAGAGATGTCGTCTTCATAACTACGTTAAGAAGATAGGTTTGCTTGTTAAGTCTAGCCACGAAGTAACACCATTTTTCTCAACAAATCTACAAGTGTTCTTCATACCTGTGATACAGGGGCTAGCAGAGAAGACGCAATACGGAAGCGTAGGAACTTGTGTACGGCATTTTCATTGCTTGAGCATTACGGGTTCACGGTCGTCGGGCTTGGTTGATAGGATGTCAGAACGCGTACCCTGGTGGTCATATTGCTTTCTGACTGCTTTCCTCCTTGTTTTACTATTTTCATTTTCCCAGTGCATGATGGGAAACCGTAAATCCTTCTTGGTAACCTTTCCTGCTTTCATTTTCTTGTTTCCCCTCCCGCGTTTCAGGGAGACATACCGACGGCCGCCAAACAGCGCTGAAATGTGGGAAAATATGACGCGACGGCCGCACACGGGGAAGTCAAAACGTTTTGAAAGTTGCGATAAGGCACGACCGAATGGGGGCAATTTGAGAGAGAAAAGAGCCCGCTCGCAGCTCAAGCCACCCCTCACAGATAAGGCCAAGTGGCGCCGCAAGCAATGCCTTTCTTTATTGTAATTTTTTTTTTGGAGGGGGGGGGGGGGCTTTTTCTGCAGTGTTTTTCATGAAATGTCCTCGGTGGAGAAGGTGTTCGGTACTACAAAGATGACAAAAGAAACAACAGAGATCTTTTGCGCGCCTAGAAAAAAAATCTGTTTCTGCATTGCCACAGAAGCTTGTTTGTTTCTATTTTCGAATTTTTTTATTTCCTGACTTGGTGGAAACAGTGGCGTAGCAGGAATTGAAAGTGAAAAACAGAGCTTAGAGTCGATCGAGCAAGAGGAGCTTGAACGAAAGAGTGCTTTTGAAGCATTTGCGAAGTTTTCTGTACGCGGTACTTCTTTTCTGATCATTTCGATTCCACGTCCGCCTTTTGCTTTAGTTGAATGTTCCCTTTGCTACGCGGACGAACAATACAAACTGTCAAGAAATGAGAGCACCATTCTCTGAGGGCAAAACACAGCGCACTCGTGGATGGCGCAGGTAAGAAGAGGCAGCTGCCGCCCGCGCCAGCGGAACTGGAACGAGACGAGAAGAATCGAGATCTACGACTCGCTCACTTTCAAAACTCCGGGTTCTGAAGGCACACAAGTAGTCAGAGACGCAGAAAGAAAAGAACACAAAAGGTTGCCATTGAAACACGTAGCCCCACCAAAATGGCACAATCTTCTACTCTGAGCGTAAAGTCCGTGCGTCCGTTTTCGTCAGGGAGTTTTTGCGCTGTGCTTCAAAGGTCATGTGCAGCACCCTCCTACGGGAACGAAGGATTAGAAATCTTTATTAAAGACAAATTAACGGTTAATAGATTTCTACGTGTCAAGTCAACGCTGTGGCTAACGAGGAACGACGAAACCGAGAAATCCAGGTTAATAACGTCTACACACTGTACAAAGAACCCCGAAACCTCATTTTGCGGGCGTTTTTCATTTGCCTTTGCATCAATGTAGTCTCCGCGGTTTCAATACGCGTGCTCAGAGCGCTGTTGTAGAGGAATTATAGTGTGTTTGGAATTTCATTTTGAGCTCGTCTAATTGAGCGCACGGACGCGAAAAGTTTAGGTGTAAGGTTTAAGGGGGTTTAACGTACGAAAGCGACTCAGGCTATGAGGGACGCCGTAGTGAAGGGCTCCGTAAATTTCGACTACCTACGGGGTCTTTACGTGCACTGACATCGCACAGCACACGGGCCTCTAGAATTTTGCCTCCATTGAAATTCGGCCACCGCGGCCGGGATCGAACCCGCGTCTTTCGGGCCAGGAGCCGAGCTCCGTAACCACTGAGCCACCGCGGCGAGGCGGACGCGAAAAGTGTAAATTAGATATTTAAATATTAATAAGATGTACAATATGCCTAATTTTTACTCTTCAAAGCGCTTCTTGCTCCTGTCGATGCGCGCATGCGTGGCGCCATTTTTCAAGATGTTGGCGTAACGCAAAAACGCCTGTGTGTTGTGCGACAGTAGCGCACATTTAAGAGCTTCTGCAGGTCGAAGTGAAATCGGAGCCCTCCACTGCGGCGTCTTTCATAGCCCTTGCGTTGCTTTGGAGCATTAGAAAACACCCCATTGCACTACACCAAACCAGATCGCACTACGCAACGTCACACCACGCCACGTGTCAACAAGCCGCACCAACCGACACTTCACCACATGACTCCACACAGTACTATACCACACCACACGACACCACACCATACCACACCACATACACCACACCAGACCACATACACCACACAATACCGCATCACACCACACCACATACACCCCATCATACCACACCACATACACCGCACCATATCACAGCGCACCGCACTACGCCACATCACCGCACCCCATACACTACACCACACCACACACGCCACACTACATACACCACATCACACCACACTGCACTGCACCACACCACACTACAATCTGTAACCGCACTACATACACCCCACCACACTATATACACCACACCGCACCACACCGCACCACACCACACACACCACACAACACCCCACCACATACACCACACCATACCACATCACATACATCACCTCACCCCACACTGCACCGCACAACAACACACCATGCCACACCGCATCACATAACCACATCATATACACCACACCAGACCACACCATGGCCCCCGATACTACTACACACCAAATACACCACACAATACCACATTCCACCACACCACATACACCTACTCGTACCACACAACATATCCACACCACACCACATACACCTACTCATACCACATCACATATCTACACCACACCACATACACCCACACCAAATAACCACAACACATACACAAACTGCACGACACCATATACACATCATACAACACCACTCCACATAGCCACGCCACATAGCCACACCACATAGCCATACCACATAACCACACCACATACCCCACACCACACCATATAACCACACACATGCACCACACCGCACAATATAACCACGCCACAGACACCACACTATACCGCACCCCAGCACATAACACCACACCATACCGTCGCCGCGGTGGCTCAGTGGTTATGGTGCTCGGCTGCTAACCCGAAAGACGCGGGTTCGATCCCGGCCGCGGCGGTCGAATTTCGATGGAGGCGAAATTCTAGAGGCCCGTGTGCTGTGCGATGTCAGTGCACGTTAAAGAACCCCAGGTGGTCGAAATTTCCGGAGCCCTTCACTACGGCATCTCTCATAGTTGAGTCGCTTTGGGACGCTAAAACCCCATAAACCAAACCAAACCAAACCGACACCATACCACGTCACGTCACACCAGGCTTACCATCGCATAGCATAGTCCTCAAATTTTGGAATAGCTGGTCTCTTTTTTCCTGAGGTACCAAAGTTTTTCGTCTCTTTCTGGATCGCACTACTGTTTTCCTGCATCAGTGGCAGAAGAATGGCTTCGGATAGCCTGTAGTGCTTGTGGCCTGAGCTATGAGGTTCGAGGCCACCATTCGCGAATGGTAGGCCCTGCGATTCGAGCTCGAATTTGTTAGAAAAATTGCCGGCTTCGAGGGAAAGAATACATCTGATCGGTATGTTTACGTTGTTTCTTCGTGTGCTCACATCACAGGAAGGTACGCTGGAGGAAAAGAAAGGTAAACAAACTTAGAAAGTACTGTAAGGAGCATACGTAATAGCCGGGTGAGAAAAATGCCACTACAATTTCAACAGGCCACGAAGTCCTGACGGCTCATCACTGAAATGAAAAAGAAGGCCATTAGTAGTGGCATGTCGATGAATTTTGTTATGACGTGAAAAAGACTGATTTTTTAATTTTTTTTTGTTAGTTATTTTGAACATATTTTTTGTTTTCTTAGAGTCGGATCTTTTGCGTGCCATTCGATAAAACACTGGAATAATGGGGCTCTCTCATCAGGAGAGAGGATTTCTTTTTGAGAAAAAAAGAAGAGAAGGAAAATGGAAGAAAATGGCTTGCATGCAGGTTTGATTAAAGGAAATAACCCAAACAACGCTGCGATGAAAGCTTTCTGGCATATTCCAGACAAAGTGTTATCGGTACATGCCTGGTTATATCCTTAACGCAACAGCATTTCTTGGCTGCCAACCGCGCCGATAGCAGAGCTTACAAAAAACAAACATGAAAAAAAATGCTTATAGCTGACTTGCGCTCCGTCTGTCGGTGTGCTTTTTCGTCCCTTGCTCTTTAGTACCCAGAGCAGCTCAATAACCAAGACAAGCATGAAAAACCAGCTAGGCAGCTTTACAGCTAGCAAGCCCGGCGTTTACCGGCTTCAAATTCCGCAGCTGCACAGGCGGACATTTTTGTGCCTTCACCAAATGCAAAATAAAAGTTGAACCATTTATATGTGTAAAGCACACTATAACCTTCGGCTCGTGAAGATCCGCATAATGCACTGTCATTCTCGATCGCTGTATGCTGCGCAAGCAAATTAAAATTTCAGTCATACGTCCTGTCATTCTTAGTTTCAAGTGTAATACATAGGATACCCTTAACTCTTAACAGGAGTGTTTTTTTTTCAAGTTTTGTAGCCTTTTCCAGGAGGAGACGGCTTCTCAAGAATCAAATAAAAAAAGCGTGCTCGATTTATCTTTCTTTTTCTCGATTGGGCTGATGAGCTAGAGAGAGAGAGAAAAGCCTTTATTATAAAATAAGGTTGACGGAGGCCTCCAGGGGATGGATTCTTTTGTCTAGGGCCCCATTTGTCTTGGTACCAATTTGCCTTAGTTATCCTGCAGATGATCTAGTACCTGCTCTCCGTAACAAACATGTCTTTTCCCTGCAATCCGACTGTACAGATCAAGTGACAGCATATCTTTCGTTACGCCGCTTCAAAATGGCTTTGCTGTCTCCTGCAAGATGCACCGATCGATATGACGGCATGGAAAACATGCTGTAACAAACAGCTTGATGTTTCCTCTGAGACACTGCAGTGAGATCTCAAAGGAGGACTGCTATCGCACACGCACACACACACAAAAAAAGCGCGCACCTGTGCGAGTTGTTTGATATAATCGCTGATGAAGCTTTCCATACTACGAGACGAAATGAGAAAAGCAGGAAAATATTTAAAAAATGAACTGACGAACTATTCAAGAGCGAGTTGTTTACGTCTGGTATGAAAGCAGAGACGGAAACTGGGGAGCAATGAAAGGAAGAAGTAATGCTCTCTTGAGTAGCGGACGGAAAGGAAGGGCCTCGAAAACCAAGACAATTCATCACGAACGCATCAGGAAAGTCTTGTTGTCGTTCGGTTTATTATTTCTCACGTGGTTCCTGTTACGAATAGTGCAAAAGCGCTTTGAAGTTTTTGCGCAGCAATTTAATAATGCAGTGGCTGTAGCGGAAACATCTCAGTACAGCCCCGCCGCGGTGGCTCATTGGGTACGGCGCTCGGCTGCTGACCCGAAAGACGCGGGTTCGATCGCGGCCGCAGCGGTCGAGTTTCGATGAAGGTGAAATTCTAGAGGCCTGAGTACTGTGCGATGTCAGTGCACGTTAAAGAACCCCAGGTGGTCGAAATTTCCGGAGCCCTTCACTAAGGCGTCCCTCATAGCCTGAGTTGCTTTGCGACGTTCAACCCCAATAAACCAATAAACTGACATCTCCGTACAAAAAGGTGAACGATATGCAGAAACTATCGCAAGCATCTATTGCCGTTAAGTCATGCCGAAGGCAATCTCACCGTTGTCTCGCGTTCATACACGTATCGCGCAATGCTTTACCACTGTTCGTATCCAGCGTTATATCAATTAAAGAAACTGATGCTCACCATTCATCGCAGCCGAATGCAATGCTACGATTTTAAGCTACAGCGCCATCTGCATGTCACTTTAACAGCACAAAGCAGGTAGGGCTATATGCAGTCTGAATTTATAGGGAGATGATCGTTTGTACGATACAAAGCTGGACTGTCTGGATCGGCCGAAATGCCGTAACAGCAAACATTCCCTGGAATGCCAGTAACCTTTCTTTCGCGCGAAAAGTGATTGTGTGAAAGGATGAAAGGACGAACTAAATTAAGGTACAGGTTCTTCATCTCTTTCCAACTTTTTCCTTCCACTCACCTCTTAAAGAAATTGAAGTTTGGTGCAGACTAATTTAACCCGCTTAGGTCTGACTGCTTTGCAGTCATGTCATACTCCACCTTGGCCGAGCACCATCAACCGTAGGGAGCGGACTGACCATCCTGAGTATTGTACTGGGGCACAACAAGCCGCACGTGGAAGAAGACTCGTTCATTGCACTCGTGCCAGCTGCCTCGAACACGCTGAGGAGAAGACACTCTGAAGTACATTAAGTTTTTAGCCGCCATGTGCAAGCTCCTGTTTGCGACAACCTTTTGACAATTCTGTCTTTCCTATCCCTATTGAAGAAAGCTGTAGGATGCAATAACCCCACACGCTTTGTCATACAAATGCCATACAATTATCACACAATTGTCCTACAAAAGCCATTAATTTGTACAAAATTGTACATTTGTCATAAAAATTGTATGACATTTGTATGACGAAGCCTGTAGGAAGTTATTGCGTCATATAACTTTTATCAGTATGCGTGCCGCGTCGTGCGTGGTAGAACTATTGTCTGAAAACTGTTGTGCCTCCTTTTGTCCGCACGTGTCTGAAGATATATGAGTGCACTTCTATTTTTTTGTCCTTCCTTCCCCATATGAATGCGCAGCCTTCTTATTGCCGAAGTTTAAGCGTTCTGTCCTTCACTGGAACCATGACGACGGATGAAATCATTTCTGAAGTGATGTGCTTTCCACGGCCCATGTTTTAACCTTTGAAACTTCTATACTCTTCCATTTTCACTTTGTGCTGCATTTATGTTTATTTGCCCTGTTTTCCTGCCTCGAATTCTCCTACGGCAATACGACCTCTCCAGCACAGGCTGGCGAAATTAAACTCGGCGCAGATGGGCCAAAACGAAATAAGTTTGATTTTTGTGCAAACCTACTACAACAGCTGCCGAAAGCATGCGCGGAGTACTCATGTAATGAGTCGGTGGGGTGCAGGCGGTATAACGTTATCGGCAAACCCCCTGGTTTCATGTTTTCCCGCTCTATTCAGCTTCGGGCAATACCCGGAATGAAGGCGAAGGAGAATGTGAAGGTTAACAAAAATACTTCCTGAAGTTGTTTTCGTACTCCATGGTGGCTAAAGTCGTAGGCGGTCTGATGGACACTGAAACGCTCCTTTTTTCACCGCTCAGAATATGATGACAAGATCCTGCAGTGAAGGGAGCCTTCAGTCTTCTATCACGAAATACACATTAATACATTATTAACGCGCAAACGCTTTTTTAAAAAGCATTCATCATACAGTTATTTCACTGTAAATAATCTTTGCTGAATGAGGCATGCATATTATAGCCTCTCCTAGCGGAGAGTTTTTACAACAAAGTTGTCTTTTTGCCTGCCGCTTTCTATAGAGTTAAAATTTCAAAATAAGTCTCCTTGTTTTCATCATTTCAACGTACTACGAATGCACCCTTCACTTTCCTTCAAAGCGTCGAAAAGAAAAAAAAGTGGAAGTCTTCTGATTCGCAGCAAGGACGTTCTCAGCGATTGTCACTAAAGTGCTCAAGTTCGTAGACCTTCATGTTATGAAACGAATAAATAAATCCAGGTGCTGAGGTCGTCGCTACGGACACCAATTTAACGCAATCAAAGCATATGGATATAGACCATTGTGCGCGAAGGAAGCATACGGATAGAGGAAAAGTGTTGGCCTTGGACTCCATACCCGCCAGGCACTTGTTGCCATTGATCTTGTGCTTTGTTGCAGTGTATTTCCGGCCTCCTGCTACATTAGTATGATCCCAAACAAGCCATCCTACCGGAGTTCCTCTTGCTCCATGATAAGAACTTCTCTCTATAGTATGCACGCTTCAGAGAACATATCAGTGTTTACTACGGCGTGAATGTCCTATGGTTGTGTCTCGGCCTTTGTTATTTCGAGGAAGCAACGCAGCTGTAAACAGCCCCAGAGCTTAGTCAACCGTGAGTGCGCGATAGAGAGAGAGTCAGTGGGACATAAGCGGCGCGATACGCGAAAGCACGGATCGCGGTGAGATGAACTGGTCCGCCCTTTGTTGGCCGTCTCTGGCGCTCGTCAAGGGAAACGAGCATGGTGCCGCCGCCGTAAACATCTGCGAACGACATTCCGCTATCCCCTGACTGGCGAACGACGCATGAAACTTGCTGCAGTAAAGCATTGACGCATAACTGGGCCACTTCGCCGAGATAGCAATAAGCTTAGTATTCAACGCTCATGCGCAAGTGAATGCAAAGAGCGGACCATTCATGATTATTAAGCGATTTGAATGTACTCTTGCCGTGTTTTTTTTTACTGCGAGAGCTGTTGAGGAGAGATGTTTCCCGGTTCTGCGACGGCGGCGTTGATGTTGTCGATGATTGATTGGTCAACATGCTGTGATGTCACGGATGACGTAAATGCAAAGCCTCATGCCAACGCACCACGGTGAGCCGTCTAAACACAGGGACGTGACTAGACAGATCATTTTGACGTAACGCGCAGTTTAACAAAAGAAAAGAGAAACAATAATAAATAAACAGTATATTCACCAGTGCAAAAACAGGTGCCGCTGAATCTCGTGTTGTGCAACGGTAACCGCCCAGCGAGTTTTTTTCTTGTTACTCCTCACGGCGGGAAGGAGTGATAGCAATTTCTGTCTTGTAAAATATTTACTTCTGCTGCAGCCACTAATGGAAGGGAAAAGAAAAGGAATAGAGAAGCTCCCAATCTTTTCCTCGTATGTCCCAGAATAAACTAGTGAGTGCGGCCCACGCACAACCCACCGCGCCAGGGCGCTCATTCAAAGATTGAGTCAAGCCGGTCTCGATGGCACGCCCACTCAGGCCATAGCCTTGAGAACTTCCACTCTCTGTCCACCTGGCCACTGAATGAAAGCCGCCGTAAAAAGGCACAGAAAAGGTCGTCGGCCAGTCGGATGAAAGCTTCATCGTGGGACAGAATTTCTGTCTTAACTCGGCATGAGAACGTGGCGTGATCTAGACAAGGACGCAAGAGCAAACCAACATGGCGTAAGCTGAACACTGCCCGCGGTGACCTTATCATTCTTTTTTTTTGTATCGTTTACTTTCCTGGAGTTTTCGGTGGGCCGCTCCGAATCAGTGCGCGCGGGTCTCCGTTTCGAAGAAGCCGCAGGGCCAGGGCCGAGGAAGCAACGAACCGCGCTTTGGCTTCGCCTGGCCAGCGCTCTGTGCACAGGCAAAGCGGGTGGAGCAGAAATGCGGTGCATTTTGAGGAGGGAGTTACTGGGCGCGAGCAGGCCGCTGGAAACGTTGCACGCGCCTAACTAACCGTATATGCTCGCTGAGCGGTCCTCCATCCGAGTCGAACGAGAAGCTCGTCACGCAAGAGCGAATCGCGTTCCCATCGAGCGCATCGTGGCAAACATGCGTGAGGCCTGTATTTAGCATGATGATTCATCTCTCTTTGTTTTCCTCATTTCCTGGGATAACTGGGTGAGGTGAATGGAAACAGCGGGCTCTCCTGCGAGAATGCACGTATTGCGTAAAAAAAAGTGCAAGAACTGCCTGACAGTCAAAAGAACGAATTGCATAGTCGGATAAACACTGGGTTAACACTCGTAGGACATGAACAAAGTAAGACTGTCAAGCTACCCAGAAGCCATGCGCATGTGGAGAAGTGGCCTCTGGCTTTACCATTCCAGACCGCGTACGCGCGCACATGATGGAAGACAGAGACGGACGTTGACAACACGAGAGCGCTTGCGTTGTCAGCGTCTTTATCTTCGTTAGTGTGCTTTCGTACGTGGTCTGCAATGCAACGCCAAATCGCCCGTCAGTCTGGGATTTCTGGCTTAAGGTTCGATGGTGGAGTGAAATAGAAAGAGACGGAAAGGAATGAACACGCGAGATAGACGCGCCTACTCCAGGAATGGAGGAGCATGCGCGTCGAAAACTTTGAGGTCCACAACCGGCACTGGTTTCCACCTGCAACAACGTGACGGCAATGGAAGGCACGCCCTGGATTAGCAAACTACATCCGGATAAGGTCGCCCTATAAAGGCGCCCGAAAGAGAGGGACGGATGACCTGACTCGCTGTCCTCACTGACCCTGAGAGTGATCCCCTAGATAGGGCAGTCTGGATAGTGACTGTTCCGTACTACGGCCGGAACAACGCGGACTCCTCAAGGCAGACTTTTTTGGTCCGTTTATCAAGCGAATTCATATTGCGTTCGCTCAACGACGCATATATCATATGGACTAGTTTATGTTGTTCTTTGTTTGCGAAATAAATGTGACTGCTTGCTTTTAGAAATGCCTAATTATGACACGAGCTTGTACTTCTACAATTATGATTCACGGAAGACTTAAAAATTTTGCTAAAACCATGACCCAAATTAAAGAAAAGAATTCGTCTTCGTAAATTACCGGGGCCTGCAAACTGGCTTGGTGGGTTAATGCGTTCGCCTGGAGGGTAAGGACAGGTTCCGTTCAGCCTGCACATTATGAAGTAGACCTGCTTGTCTCATTGCTTCCGGACCTTAAGAATACTTAATCAAATGCCATTAATTTAACTATTTACTAGCGTGTTAAATACTCAGACACGGCCTAGATGCAAAGCAAGCAATTAAGTTACCGCACTGACAAAGCATCCGCGAGCTTTGGAAGCACCGGTGTGGGCGGGGAGCACAACGAGTGTTTGTGTAGCGCGTCGTGAATAACTTTTGCGAGGCCATCAACGTGGCGTTTGATGGGGCCTTCTAGACGGCAGCGCCATCCGCGCTGGTTCCGCGGTGCCTTAATTGTCGCGATAAGGTCTCTCAACGACCTGTCGGCCGCTGCTTCCTAATGAGTCTCCAGCGTTCCACAAAGTGGACCACGGTGGCTTCTCGGAAGCGACCTGCGAACAGCGCTTCCAGAGCGGCGTGGAAAGCGTCCGGCCTTGATCGGCTCGGTTTGTCGGAGCGCTGAAGCGTCACACCACCGCCGATTAGTAAAGGCCGTTGGAATCCAGACCTCTCGGCTGAGTGGTTCCAATGACATTTGCGCCAGAGGCGTCCACTTCGTGGCAGTTTCCACGAACCTTGTGTGCTTTGAAAGTGCTGTTATTTGGTTTGTCCCCAAGAGTGAATTCGCAGAACTGTTCGTAATTCCAGGAAGCCACGAATCGTATGTCAGCTGAATCCAAACGACGAGCTTTTAGAGTGCAGCCTTTGTAGGAGAAATATGTCGAGTGCATATTGTTCGCAAATTCAAGCCTACGGGTCTATAACTTGTTTAAAATTTTGTATGCAGTTCAAAAGGATGTAGTTCAAATGTCAAACATGCATGAGAAAATTGCCATGCTTTTTTTTTTTGTTACGAAGCATCCATACACATCATCATGTGGAATTAGTCCAGTAAGCTTAGTTTCGCGTTGAACCTGACATGATGGATCGCAGACGGTATGGGTGTAAAGGTAAAACTTGGCGGGTTTGAAACACATACAAATACACATTTTCTTCGCTAACGTGAACTGATACTGAAAAAGACTGCTCCTCTTCGTTCATAATAAAGGATGGAGTAGCGGATATGAAATCGCTTGCAGACGACAACGCAAAAAAAAAAATGTCTTGATTGCCAGACTGGATGATGCTGAAGATATGGCCTGCCGCTGCAATATTCTTTTCTTCATTTGGAATGATGGAGCATGTCATAGGGCTTTGCAGACAAAAACTCTATTTTCCTATCCAATCTACCTACAGTGAGCGCGCACGCAGGCTTGGCTGTTAGAAAGGAAACAAAAATAGAACAATAATTATAAAGTTTGGGTATTTTGAACAAGAAAGAAGCTAATATGTCGCGCGCAAAGAACGGTAAAAGTTAGTCGCACTTTATATCTGGAGATTGCTCATCGCGAACACGGCTTACCTGCCAACGTCTGATCGAATTCACAAAATCAATGAACATGTCTTTCAAATTACTTTACAACAAACTCATTATAGATAATACGACATACTGCTATGATCTTTCTTTCTAGACTGCCGCCCTATGACAGCCGCAGCTCGAGAGCGCCTCATGGTAAAAACGCCCCCTAAAAATGTCTGCTTCATCTGCTGAAACATTCGAAGGTTTTTGACAGCATGAGGTTCCTTACCCATATAATAGATACCACGAAAAGTAAACTAGTGGTACCAATTGAAATCGAGTCAAATAATTTCATAACTTAGTGCGAAATACCTGCTGGTTCCCCCAACTACGATATTTTCCGTCACGATCGCGAGAACAGGCGGGGCGGAGGCGTCGTGAGTGCGAATCAACAAATTTTACTCTGCTATACTGTAAACATTACATTCAATCTGAAAATCACGCCCGTTCATATTTAAAACCGCTATGCCAACTAGAAGAATGCGCTCGTCTTGGCAGTTGACGGCCTTCAATATCGCAATATAATCTTGCGTCCTACAATCGAAAATTAAAATTTGAGCAGTTAACTCTTTCTAATTAATGGTCGTTTAGTTGAGCCCCATCACGTACGTAATATTCGTTTTGCTATACAATCCAACTGCATATCTATCCACGCAAACATCTATCCACACAAACATATTATCTTAAAGGCTGGTGTATTGAATGGAGAAACAAAATCTCCAGCCACACTTCTTTCGAAGTGTCTAGCCTGTGCTCAGTTTCTGCAGCGCTAGACTGAAGCGCTTTGCTGCTGCTTTCCTCAAGGAGAGTATATCGTTCCTTTTCTGGCACTTCGTCTACTGCTTTTTATCAAGAGTGACATAGGGATCTGGAAGATGCGATAATGCCTGGGGACGTGGTGAAGAAGGCTTTCGGGAAAGCTATGAGAAAAGGCCGAGTCGCCTAAGCCAGGGCTGCTGTCACCGGCATCTGTATCTTACCTGATTGCAAAACAAAGAGCGACGGGTGAAAAGGTAGGATTACAGCACCCGGAATGAACAGATGGATAACCAGTTTAAGCCAGCGACGAGGGAAGTTGGTTGTTCGGTTCGGGTGAGGTGTAGGTTACCAGAGAAGCACAATGCCACCGCTACAGTCACATGGGGCGAACAGTGGACAAAACACAATTGAACGGACTTGGAAGCTCTCTGGCACTGATTCTTTTGCTTTGTTGGCTACAACGACTGAGAATACCAGCCGCCCAACTCTCTTTAATCCACATATACCACCGAGGAGGTCTTTGCTAGTATTATGTGGGATTTGCGGCTCTCCTTTCTGTTCTGGCAGACAGTGAATAACGTTGGGTGTACCACGCTCGCTGTTTCGCAGTTTTATTTTTTTTTTGTTTGGAGTCTCTTTCTTTAGAGACGTGAGTGAATGGTGAGATCTATTCGCACAAAATTTTCTTCACCCTTTTGGTCGCTGACAAGCTACTAGGGCTCTATGCGGTCGTCCTGGATATGTGCATTCTTACTGTATTCCTAGTATTGTGCTATATATTGTGGAATGATAGTTTTCATTAGGATGCTTACTATGCAAGATATTGAGGATCGCATATGCGGTTAAATAATGATTTGCACTCGCTTGAATTTATGATAATATATCCGTGCTTCGGAGCTTTGTCTTAGATTCTCAATGCTTTTATAAGCTGCCTCCCTGAAAAAAATATATATTTGCATTTTATTCTGCATTACCGAGCAAGGACTGTCATAACTGTATGGTGACCACGAAATGGGTCTGCAAAAGGACGTGTGCACTCTTTAACCAAAAACACTATGCGAGCCGTCCAAGCCGACATAAAATCTGCAGCCAACAAATTTGGGCTCAAATAGTTTAACGGCACTAGCCTGAATGGTAATTTGTTAATTAGTATTGAGCGAACGAAAATGCCATAAGAGGTGTGAAGCGTTTTGCATTATTATGCAGGGAAGAAGCCCGCGTGAGTGCGGGAGACAGAGGAGTTTCATGCAAGGTTTGAATTCCGAGATCTCCCAGCAGTGGAATACAATGGTAGTTTTACACTACCGCTATACTGCTGCAGCAGCTTATGCTGCCGTGCCTGCAAAGGTCGTTCTGAGGAGTACGCCAACCATACGGGTTATACATGGCCTGCCCGAAATATCACTTAATTGTTTTTTACGTGCAACAGCCGCACTGTGCGGCATAAGACACACTGTAGCGCAGGCCTCATTTAATGTCTACTGAAATGATCATAATGATGATGGCGACGACGACTATGATTTTATTTTATTTACGCAAGGTAGGCTGTGCCAAAGAGTGGCATAGTTAACATATTACTTATACATTGGGCAACGATATGACGCCGAAGCCTAAAAGGGGCTAAGAACAGGCACCGGTGAATAGAATAAGGGATTCGAAAAAGAGCAGAAGGTACGATAAAATGGTGAAAAGTACTTTCCCAAAAGCCTTATTACACACCCTTCCTTTAATAAGCGGGCTGAGGTTCTGGGTATGCGTGTCAGGGTTTGGTGACGCTCTCAGCCCTTAGTGCAGGCTGAGGTTAGTAATGGTGCGGTAGATGTAAATAAAAATAATGGAAGGTTGCAAGTGATATTAGACAAAAACATTACCTCAAGTAAAGGCAAGACAGAAAAGATAAAAGCTAAACATCTTGTTATCACCTAGAAAGAAAAAGGGGTGTGTTGGAATGGGGTTTGCGAACGTTTCACTCTAGTGCCTATTTCTAGTGCTGTCGAGTGCAAGATTCTCCTGAAGCAAGTACCGGATTGAAAACTCAGTGCACGTTCCTTTCAATACTTTATCTTTTTTTCGAAATGTCACCTCCACATCTAGATTTTAGACCTCAAATTCAAGCTCAGCAGACGAGCGTTACAACCACGGAGCCGAAAACCAACATGCAGGGTACTGAAATGAGGAATGAAAAAAAAAAGGGATGGGAAATGAGCGAAGGGGAGATATAAACACAGCACATTAGCTCGTGTGTTTATGCCTTATGCTATGCCTCTCTCAAACGAGGCCTAAAGTGTGCGTTATGCTTCTTTCTCGTTCTTTCTGCTTTTCTACACGCTGGGTGTTCTCATTAACTGCTGTCCAACTAGCTAAACTGTCTGCATTGACCAGCTACGGAGCCAAAAACTCCGGAATAAATAAAGAGTGCGAGTGAAGTTAACGGGTGCAAGAAATGAACACGACACAAAGAAAAAAAGAAGTGACTAACGATGGGTCTCTTATATTTCCAGAAGTATTAAAGGAGCGCGAAAGACGGCATACAAAGCCTGCATTTCATGTACATTTTCATTTCCTTATGCGCTTTGGTAACCGTGGTTATTATCAATCGCCATTATGTCCTCGGCTTTTGTATAACGTTGGATGCGCGCTTCTTTTGTATAATTTGCGATCTACACTTATTGTGGGCATTTTTTTTTACTGTTCAAGCCATTATGGCACGTATGTGGTAAAAAGATTCAAGTGAAAGCAGCTGGGCTTTCTTGTACCCCAAGATCACTATGCTGACGGTGTGGCTACGTGCGATGATTCTGTTTTGGCAGCAAGGATGTTGCGTTCTTTTTCTTTTCACCGACTACAACTGATGGCTTCGGCTCCTTTCGCGCCTTTATTGCTTTCCACTGTAAGAAAAGCACGAAGATTGTGCTGCGACCTAGATTTGCGTCCTAATGGCCCACTAATGTAACGCGTCGTGGAAGGCTTTGTGTGAAGAATTGTCTGCTTCTTTTGCGGCTGGGGAGATGATAAGCCCGCTGTTTTTGCTACAAGCACACGGTCGCAGGGAGCTCGAGGTGTCGGGCGCAGGAGGAAGGTCTTGCGATGGTGGTAGTGCTTGAGAGAGGGAGAGAGAAGCTCTTTAATGTAACAACAGCGAATTTAGCCGGCGTCTAAAAATCGCTGGTGTGCTACTCTGCGTGGAGAAGGGAATGTGGGAGATAAAGGAGAAAGGAGAGAGATGTGGAAAAGGTAAAATAGAACAAAAAGAGAAGAAGATAAAATGAGGCCATTAAATGCGCACTAAGCTGCATCGGCGAGCAATGATGTTGCATGCGAATTGATGAGGTGCATAGCCCGACATATGGGCTAACAAAGTTAACTGCATGAAGACTGGTTGTAGATAACATGCAAGGTGAAGTTAGAGCTTGCCAAGATGTCCAACGTCCTTTGAATATGCAAACAGTGAATTGCATGTCTCTGTTGCCTAGAGCAAGCTAAAGGGCCTAACACACTTTATCACCACCTTTCCGCTTAGCTGCCCACTCATCGCTTAAGTTTTTCTCGCAAGGACTAATTTCCAGCAGTGGGAACGTTTTTTTAGACTTAAGCGGTAGAATCCTGTTCTTTCGAAAGCTGTTTTCCGTGCAGCACTAACGATTCAGCTTTGTTGCCAACTGCCGCTGCTGCAGCCGACATGCGACAGCCACAAGACGAAGATGGCACGTACGAAAGGTGCTCCCCCGATGTGAATAGTCTCAGTTAATAGTCTCAGCGTTCCGTATGAGAATGGGTCTGTGGTCCTTGTGTTTGGACTGTTTTGGAAAGATTGTGATTGGCGCTGTGCAGCCCGACCAGAAAAAGAGTAGCCAATGCGATTTCATTCTTAGTGTCTTTACATTACCGCAAATTACCTTACACTTCCTGTACATTGGAATAAGCAAACGCTTGTTGCTCTTGTGAACAAATCTCGGTTGCAAATGCTGCCCATTGCAGGTATCTTGAAGGAAATGTGACGCACGCGGGAAGGAAGGGAAGGTTTTCGGGAACACGAAGAGCTAGTTACAGGCAGACGCGAATAAAAGAGAAAAAGGCAGTGACTTTCTCCGCCTCGACAACTAATTGGCATTCGTATTGGGATAGCCTATCACGCAGCGAAGATTGTGGCCACTTATCCCAAGGACACGCTCTACGCTTGTCTCCGTTCGGAGATGCGTATAAGATCTCTTTCTGGAATAGAACGCGCCCTTTGTATTAATCTTTTCTACCGCTTAGGACCATAAAGGTGAATGGAACAAAAGTACTCGGAGAGGAGATGCTCAATATATCTTGTCACTGCAAACCTGCTATTCTCAAAGTTGGTGAATATACAGAGGTATTGGGCTGGTAAATCAAGAAAACATATAGTGGAAATGACAGCGCTCTAAGTGTTGGAAAATATGCGCCCAGTTAAGATTCTATCACCGTCCACAGTCTACTGAGCGTTCGGTTCTCATCTGGTCGTGTATTCTGAATTCGCGCCTGGTGAATCCACCCTGGTGAATCGCGCCTCTAGTTTTAGGGAATAACTCCTAGCCGTCTTTTTATACCATAAAAGCAAATGCGCTTCGTGCTATTACGTAGTATTCGGTGGCTGATTTTCTACGCTATATAGCCCCATTTCGCCTTCATTAAGTAAAATAGCAGACGGTTTAGCATGACTAAGCGCGGATTATCATGTGATAGCACTAGTTAGGGTGGGCACTTAAGGTCCTTAGGTGCTAAAGGCAATTGACCTAAAGACATTTACCATAAAGACCTTTAGTCTAAAGGCCTTTACCCTGAATGCATTTAACTTGAGGGCCTTCACCCTAAAGACCTTTGCTACAATCACTTTAACCTAAAGACCTTTACACTGACTGCATTTATTTACCTTGAAGGCCTTCACCCAGGACACCATCCAGGTGAAGGCCTTCCAGGTGTGCACACCTGGCATGTTGCCCACAACCCAGAGCGCAGATGGATCGCCAGCCACAATACGGGCTTCAGACACCTACAGGGTCAATCACACTTAGCGGGAACACGGCTCAGCGCGGCCGCTCACTTGTGGAGTGCCATTGCAACTAATGCGGTCATGAGTCACTGCAGAGCGGAGCCTGAGATGGGAAACCTCGACGTGGTGCTTCGTGTCATCTTCCCTTTTGCAGGAATTTGCTATCTGCTTGGTCGAAATGGTGCTCCGCATGAGCGCAGCCATGTGGAGCAAAAGTCGTGAGCAAAAGTAAGCAAAACTTAGCAAACAACAGTAAGAGGGCCCTGCCAGCGCGTGCTGATCCGTGCTCAACTGTATGCGGGCGCCACCTGACGAAGCACTCGAGATAGGCGCGCGCCAGTGCGGCGGTCTCGACACCAGAAGTGCTTCTTCAGGCGGCGCTCGCATCCAGTTGAGCATGGATCAGCACGCGCTGGCAGGGGTCTGTTACTGTTGCTCACGACAGTACGTATGTACAGACCACGCACTTGTCTAAAGCGCTTGGTTGGTGACACCGGAGAGTACACCTGCGTCATTTACGGCTGACCTAAGGCTCAAAAGCTGTCCTTGTCTTTCATGCATACGCCCATGGATCGTGTTTATCTCTTCACGTTTTTTCAAAGCTGCATTCGGCCCACCAGGCAGCGGCAATTGTCATAACTGCACAACACAGCACGCTACTCCAGCGTTCTGGACAAGTGGATGGATGACTGTACGTATGCCTAAAACTAGAAAATGCGTCTAGTAGTGATAGCGACTACAAGAAAACAAAACCTGAAAGTGGTCTCGATCAATTCCATCATGGGCAGCAGGGCAGTCACCTCGTTCTTTCCAGACCCGTACCCTCGAGGCACTCCCCTTTCAGGGCAACCAGAGGAAGCCGGTACGAGCCGCAGGTGCGCGCGTAAAATGAACGGGTGAAAAATGGCGCTGTTGATACAGAAACCGAAACCCGTGGAAACGGCGCGCGAGACGCGGGGATTCGCCGAGAAGGAAAAGAAGAAAAAACGTGAAACGAGAACCGTAGAAGCCGTTCTGCAGAGAGGAAAAGAAGAAAAATAAAAATGAAAGTGACCCTACACACAGAGGGAAAAGTGCACTTCCTTGGAAATGTGAACTCGGGACTTTGTGTTACGAGTTTGAAAAAGGAGAGCCTTCGGCGATTGACAAAGTCGGAAAACAGCCTGAGACAAAGACACTGCCGCCCCTTCTCTCATCGGTTCATGCCACCTGATCCGACATTATGGCCGCGGAAGGGAGTCGTTAAAGGCTGAGCACCGCCGGATCCTCCGTTGGAACCAACGACGGCGTCATTGTAGACCCAGATGGAAAAGTAAAAGCTAATAGTGAGAGAGAGCGGGTTGGAGAGAGAAATTGGGAAGACGAAGAGCAGAGCCCCAGAAACATCATTTCTCCTTTCATTTTGTCTGCTTTCTTTTTCGAGTTGCGTACGCAGCATTTTCCGATCATTTTTTTCTCTCCGACTCGAGGAGTCTCCTCGTGTAGTGCCGCTGTGGCCCGCACTCCCCGTCTTCCCTGCAGAGGGCGCTGCGGCGCTGGCGCAGTCGTATAGCGGCGCTTTTGTTCGGCGCTCGCTAGGAGCCACAATGAGGCTTTTCGTGATCAGATTTATCGTCCCTCGGACGACGACCGGGCCTCGTCTTACGGCTGCGTTGCGAAGGAAACCCGGCTAGACAAGCTGCTATATATAGGCTCGATAGTAGTAAGCCTTATAAGAGCGGCCATCTCTTCTTACGGTCTGCCACGCTTCAATGACTCGCCCTTGAATGGACGGCTTTGCAGTTGACGGTCATGCTGTACCGGTCGTAAAAATGCGTCGAGAAAAAAAAAGTTCACTTTCACGCTTGTCCGGCACTTGAGTCGGGCATCTTGAGTCCCTCAAGTCATGACGAAAGTGGGTGTGACGTTGCAGCCAAGCAACAGTTTTTCTATTCAGAGGTTATCCCTTTAAAGGAGCAGGTGATTAGCCAGCCTACTAGTGATTAGTTTTAAGCCTACTAATTTAGCTTTCTATAAGTTACTAGCACCATGAAGCCGTCGCCTCGTTCTTTACTAGACACGCTGTCGCCTAGAAGACAGCTTTAAGTGCATTGAACCGCCGCGTTCAAGCTGAACGACGGAGCGCTGGCTTTACCGCTTATTGGCGAGCATTGAGAGGCTTATGAGAAATGTTTCAAGAAGGTTACTGCGGAGGGACACCTCTCAGCCCTGCTTGTACTTACTGCAATTCCGCTTGAACCAATGACCTTGTAAGTGGTCATCTGCAGTACGTGAAAACTGCACCATATATCATTTCATACATTTGTTAAGTAAATGCAAGGGGTACAACCGTTATTATAATGCAGTATCTCAATGACAGTGACAGCTAACTAAATATAACATGAAGCAGCGTGGTCGAAAACCCGGTTTACTCCAACTACCAACGGGCCCGCCGCGGTGGCTAAGTGGTTACGGCGCTCGGCTGCTGACCCGAAAGACGCGGGTTCGATCCCGGCCGCGGCGGCTGAATTTCTTGAAGGCGAAATTCTAGAGGCCCGTGTGCTGTGCGATGTCAGTGCACGTTAAAGAACCACAGGTGGTCGAAATTTCCGGAGACCTTCACTAGGGCGTCTCTCATAGGCTCAGTCGCTTTGGGACATTAAACTCCAAAAAACCAAACCAAACCAACCAACTACCAACTCCAACTCCAACTCCGACTAAATCAAAGTAACCTTGAAGCTGATGACGATATCATGGAACAAGAATCTCAAATTCGTGACCGCAAGCTGCTAGCTGAATATTACCGGTCAGTGGTTTGTTGCCCAACGAATTGGCTCTTCACCTAAACTCCATATGTGGCATAGCGATAGAACATACAGACACACGGAAAGAGGAAAGAGATGTTTAGCAGTAATTTTGATTTTGATCCTTTGCATCGTGGTGTAAAGGGTGAAATGGTTTTTTGGGCTCTGGGGTGAAGGAAAGGGCTATATACTCAAAAGAAGCGTAGATGCTGACTTTGCAAAAGGCAGCAGCACACTTAAACACATTGCGTTATCTGGTCAAAATAACCACTCGGGATATGTTACGAAAGCATGACGCCGAAAGTGGCCCCTTGCAGTGCGTAGAGCGCATAACAATGCCGTAAATTTTTATAAATTCGCTCACACTTGTGCATTTATCTCGCACTGGTTTGCCGAAAAGAGGCATAAAGTAAGCACATCTGCGCTTGCTCAAGACGCATTGTTGAACCCTTCGTGCATAAATACAAACCCTTGGACGGCTCATCCGATTCTCCACGCGTCGGAGTTTTCGCAAGTCGGATCCGTTCGAGTGGCCGCCTTTCGCCACACGGGATCGAAGACGCGGGAACCGTCCGCCCACAGTCTCTCACATCCACTTGCCTGCAAGGGTGAATCGCCTTCTCAAGGCATGCACGTAGGTTCTTGAGAACCCGTTCAAATGCGCAGTTTTTCGCCATTCTCGCGGCGTAGGTATTGCAAGGGCTTCTCAATACGGAACTTTAACCTAAAGCACGGCGCAAAAAAAAAAAAAGAAAGACAGTTGGACAAACAAAGCCCCCAGGTCTGGCAGCAGGGCCAGGAACCTCCGGAGTAGGATTATCATTCTTTTCTTTCGGTGGCCTCGTCCGTATTCTACGAAAGCGGTAATATTTCACCGAGCATAGCTAGGAACGGCTCTGGGGTGCAGTGAAAGCGGTCGTGCCATTGTGGGCCTGAATGAGGCGGGGACAAACCGATGCAATCCTGCAGACAATGGGAATCCCGGTAAGGGCCGCTTTTGTCGAGATCATTCAAGTGCGATGGAGCGCTTCTTTACAAGAGGCCGCCGTCTGGGCGCGGGCGGATCTCGGTGGCTCCCATCGATTGCGCACTCGAACAAAGCGCGGTCTCGTCTGCTCTCCAGGATGCTTACGCACACACCCAGAGATCGTCACTTGCGCTTGCATAATACAATGCATTGCTTTTGTACCGAATCGATTCCTCGAGGGATACGGGATAAATGATTGAATTCGTTCGTCTCGGGAAGGAAAAGAAAAAGGATTTGTACTGTAACATGGATTACTGTGTAGCGACTTAAAATCTGGATTTTACAAGCTGCTCCTCCTGATATGATCCGAGGGTTTGAGGAATGTTATTGCGCCATAAAGGGGGAATGAAATTGAAGTGACATTCTTGTTGATCCCCCGGTGAAAGCAGCGGTCTGTCTCTTAGTTTATAACAACTCAAACATAAATACCTAAGATTCTTGATGTACTCAACTTATAGCAGAAGGAATTATATAAATGTATTAAGCTGTGGATCTGCTGTCGAATAAAGCTAAATTCTAGGAATGTTTCTGCAAGGTTCAACTGAGAGTTTATTATTTATGGAGATTATGAATTTCTGTATTTCTGGTTAAAATAGTCTGAAATACATAGGTTCATAAAGAAATCCCGATTTACAGTTCAGCACTGATGCTTTTCAATAATAGCAGTAGGCCTGGTTAAGAAATTCTTATCCTAAGTATCGCACGTACGCGTCAGACCCCACTTACCGTATAATATCTATTTATATTTTCCGCCGTGGCGCATCGCTTAACCACTGCACCAGTGCGCCAGGAGTTGCACGACGACTCCCCACAACCTATGAATGCGATTGAGAGAATAATGAGGTCATCAATACGACGTGACCACCAGTGGACCAATTATAGGGCTCCAACAAACTGAACATCTGAGGGCACCAAAAAATTTAGATGTTGGCCTGCCCCCAGAATTCCAAAGAACCCCCAAAATTTTGGAAGTAGGCTTGCCCCTGGAAATGAATTAAAGAGGATTAGTGGTAATTAAATGACGGGTTAAAGCTGATTAGTGAATTGGATTAGTATAATTCCACATAATAATCTAATGGAAGGCACTCGGACACTTAAAGTGATGACTGATGCGTACCATCTAAGGACAAAGGAACCGGTTCAAACTAGAGTTCTGGCGGGAAAATGGCCATAAGATCGCTAGACATTCATTGTAGATACCATAGCTGGCAAACTAGATGCTATCACATTTTCTTCTTTAGGTCCCCAAATTTTTAAATACACCCATAAGTTGACCAACATTTGGTCAACACTGTTCCCACTTCGAGTTATTGATCAATTCGCTCTCGCCCTACTATAAGCTTGCCATCCCGGTTAGCTCAATTGGTAGAGCGACTGCTCCGGTGAAGCGGTGGTCCCGGGTTCGAACCCCGGACCAGGACGAATTTTTCTTTAACTACGAAGTTTCTGAGAAAGCTGTATAGCTTTCCTTTGTAGCCGTATGGCTGCGCTCGGGTGGACGTCAATGAGTAATTACTCCCTTATTACAAATCTACTCCACCTTGGGGGATTCCCCTAAACATTTGGTCAACACTGTTCCCACTTCGAGTTATTGATCAATTCGCTCTCGCCCTACCATAAGCTTGCCATCCCGGTTAGCTCAATTGGTAGAGCGACTGCTCCGGTGAAGCGGTGGTCCCGGGTTCGAACCCTGGACCAGGACGAATTTTTCTTTTCTTTAACTACGAAGTTTCCGAGAAAGCTGTATAGCTTTCCTTTGTAGCCGTATGGCTGCGCTCGGGTGGACGTCAATGAGTAATTACTCCCTTATTACACCCATAAGTTGTGCACCCTAAGTAGAATTCAAATCCAGACAGTAGTCACGTTGGAACCTTTTCAAGAATATGCAGCAATAGGGGCTCTCTGAGCAGCCTTTCAAAAAACATGGATCCGTTGTCTGAATCATCTTCCGGTTCCCAAAGGACAACTATTACGCGTGTTTCTTGCGCCTCAACAAGACATTACTTGTAATATTGTTAAAAATATGTATCCTACCACCCATGTGTTTAATTAAATATGCACCAAAGACGCTGCTGCATGTTTCTGAAGCCAAGGAAGCTCGTAGAACAGAGTATGAAAAAGTGCCGCAGAGAAAGGGCTGTTGGAACTACGTCTGCAAAACTTTTGTGTGAGCTCTCGAGAACACCCATGCTTGAGAAATATATTTTGCAAAAGTGACGTTTGAGCTAGATGGCAAGGGATGATTTACGGGAGGGGGGGGGGGGGGGGGGGGGTTGCAGGAGAGCTAGATGGCAAGGGATGATTTACGGGAGGGGGGGGGGGGTTGCAGGAGAGCTAGATGGCAAGGGATGATTTACGGGAGGGGGGGGGGGGGGGGTTGCAGGAGAGAAACATGGACATGAGCTTGTCACGTGTCCCTCTCATTTCCTTGTTTCTGTTTCTCTCGCCGCTAAGCCCCCCCCCCCCCCCCCCCCCCCCCCCCCCCCCATATTACAAATTTTGAGAAACTAATTTTGCTTAACGCTCCAAAACCGAACTTTTCTTCAGGTCTGAAGAAGATATATACACTTCACAACTTTCGAATGTAGTTTTTCGTTCTACTAAGACTAGTGTTCTGAAGATACTATTTATGCGCTTATTTTTTAAGTAAATAATACTGCCGAATGCGTAAGGTTACCAGAGAGAATGGTTGTTCAGTTCAAATATTCATATTGTTCAAACTCTGGCTCAAGTTACGACAGGCATCCCCTATACCGTTATCGGCACGTCTTACCACCTGCTTTAAATCCATATTAAATTATGCTTTGTCCAATATATTTTGAGCCATCCTCCGAGATGGAGTAGATCTTAATCGAGAGCACGATTAGTGATTAGCCTCAACCCAAACGTAGACACACCGCTAAAGAAGGAAACTATAGAGCTGCTAAAGCTAGTGAGAAAAGAACGCAAAATTTTCGCCCAAAGGTCACAAGAAGAGAGATACATATTTTTTTTTTAATTGATGAGACTTTCGGTCGATGTTTTACGCGCTTTTCACTGAAGTTCGCCTCCGGAACAGACAAATTTCTGCCGATATAATCAGGTTTTAAGCTGTAGAAGTTAATCCGTAATTATTTATCGTTTTACAAATTATGGATATGACGAAGTACAGAAAGGGGACTGTAATATAGCTCTGTCTCACCCGTCTCCACCCTTTGCCAGTGCTCCTACTGGCAGGCGCACCCACATCACGTGGCCATGGAAGGAGTACAATTTTAAGAGGAGCGTCTCCGGGTTCTTGTGGCTTTTCTTGCCCAGCATTGCGAACACTCCTATTTTCGGTTACGACACAGGACGCCGTTTGCCTCCAAGAGTATCCCACATGCTGGTGTCATTGGAAATAAAAGTTGAGCAAAAGAGACAACGCAAGGAAGTTTTCAATATTTTATTTCTCAACCACCACTAAGCAGTCGCTCGTATGCCACTATCCGAAGCGTCCAGACCATACCAGGAAAGGTCTTCTGCAGCCGTTGGGGGCACCGAACGGCACGATCTTCAGCTCGCTATACCGAACCGTACGCTTGAGAGACTCCATTTGCGCCCGCATCCCCAGGGACGTGGGCTGTCCCGAACATTAGGCTCTGATGCAGAGGGTTTGGTTTACCACACGATGTGCCTGCTAACAAACCGTCTCTGCTGTTGTCCATGCAAGAGGACAAAATGAAACAAGAAACTTCAAATGTGCGTGTTTCACCTCCTCTCCTTCCAGAGCCTAGGTGGCACTTTTTGTTGTGCTCCGTTCGACACTTTCGCTTTCCCTTCGGGGAGGCGATGACTTTTCCCCGGAGGCCTGGTCTCGCCGAGTACCCCCGACAGCTCAGCACAAGTTGCCGCATGATGAGATTGTCAGTGACAAGGATGGGAGGGGCCTGTTAACCGGAGACAACTCTGAGCTTAGTTGCAGCCTCTTCACTTCAGCACAGCCTCTATCCACACAGTGAGATGTTTTTGTTCTCTTTTTCCTAATCGTTGCTGCCTTTCCGCTAACTGCCCATCTGTGCTTATTTGAATCACCGTGGAGACGGGCAGGCTAACCCTATGCAGTCACAGCAACCCGCTAGTTGTCGAGTGCTTGCATGTGAGGTGGCAATGTGAAAGCTGGAGTTGTTCCCCAAAAATTGGTTAATATTACGAGGCACTGTTTTCTAGTGCGAAAGCACTACTTAATGCGGTCCCAACCTAGAATCTTGTGTGAAGCCTCGGGATAACTCGGGTAAGCTCGGGTAAGTTCAGAGGAGTGTTGCGCCAGCTGCAGCAAATGGGAGGGTGACCTTAAACAAACTGATCATAGCAACAGTCCATGCAGAAATAAAATAAATATTGCCACGACTGGGTTTCGAACCAGCGGCGCGCGAATAGACCAGCTGCTCTGTCCACTGTACGAAAACACTATGCTATCGAGCTTTCTTTTTTTTAACATGGTGTTACTACAATGATGCGATGTTTTATGTACATGAGCTATTTACAAACATTAAGAAAACAGTGGCACATCAACACACATAAGCAATGAAGCAAGAGAAGAGTCCATGAACACATAGCTAATACAACATAACACGAGACATTTAAGCAACGAAAACTAGACAGAAGGCAGTGAACAACAAATCACTAAGGGTGAGTGCCACTCCGGTTTAAACTCTTTCTGGGCATACAATTCTTTTAGGTGTAATATCATTCTACCCAAGTGGTATTTAGGGCCGCCGCGGTAGCTCAGTGGTTATGGTGCTCGGCTGGTGACCCGAAAGACGCGGGTTCGATCCCGGCCGCGGTGGTCGAATTTCGATGGAGGCGAAATTCTAGAGGCCCGTGTACTGTGCGATGTCAGTGCAGGTTAAAGAACCCCAGGTGGTCGGAATTTCCGGAGCCCTCCACTACGGCGTCTCTCATAGCCTTAGTCGCTTTGTGACGTTAAACCCCGATAAATCAAACCAGAAATGATCTTTAGCAGAAACAACAGATTCACAATGTCGGTCATTCAAGCGTTTTTCCACAGACAGTGTAATTCAATTAAAAATAATATATCTAAGGGTTCGTGATCAGTTGCGGCAATGGCATAGCGTAGCATGGTACATAATCTGTTCAATTTCTCACTGTACTATGCTATCACCGCAGCCGATCACGCCTCGTGTTAAAGTATAAAACTATCGCGCTGTGCATTGCACATCGTCGTCTTCATCAACTTCCATCTGCGGCGCGGACAGATCAGATGAGCCTAACCTCGATCAGAGCTTAACCTGAGTCTAATATCGTCGCCAGACGTGTAGACGACCCAGCAAAGTAAAACCATGAGCCAACCAGGCTAAACACGTGCTTCCGCACGTCTACTCTGTTTAAGTGCGTCAAAAGTCTACCCCTTTTTTAATTTTTTGTCACTCCAAAGCCGTGTTCAACGTGTCTTGATTTTGCAGTGTGTGGGTCGAAAAACTCAAAAACAGACATTTCAGCACGCATGTAAGTGGAGAGCAAGCGGAGAGCAATTGGTTACATTTGCCAGCGCAGATTGAACACGAATATACCGTGCTAAAAACTTTGGTAGAATGAAGGCGTATAATTCTTTTTTCATTTTTCTGCGTCAATCCCGATGTAGTGAACAACTATGACACCGTTCTGTTTGGTACTCGCGTGAAGACGAGGAAATAAAGGCAGTACTTGGTAGTTTAGAAGGAAATGTGCAAGAGAGCACGCTGCGATATAATGGGTCATCCACCGATGACGGCTTGAGTTATAGGATAATCTTCAATCTCTTGGCTCAGGCTTTGGTGAGTTTGATTGAATCCTGGACAAGGATTCTAAAGGAAACTCATGGCAGTTAGCGCCCAGCCACTGAGAAGTAATCTCACCATGTTAGTTGCTCGCATAGACACCCTGTGATAACACGAGCCGCATCATATACCATCCTTTTTTTTTTCTTGGAAAAAATGACATTCGAAGCGACAATTGAAAGCGTTAGCAAATACGTGAACTTTACATTTTGTAGGCGAGGAAGCATCCATTGTTTTAAAACATGGCTACTTTTCTGGCTGGTGATCACGAAAAGCGATGCAACAAGTTGAGGAATTTTTTTGGAGTCTGAGAGGTAATTAAAGCTAATAAACATTTTATGATAGTTAACCACTTTTTCATCCAGCCTTTCTTCCAGTCTGTTTATGTAATTAAGTCTTGTGTTAATGCGTGACCACGTTCGTGTACTTGATTGCTTCTAACGATTGTTCACTGACCTAGCTGATTGCATTCGTGAACTCGTCACACGCGCACTAGCGCACGCTGCTCGTACAGGTGCCATCAGGGACATTTCTCACGGACAAGGAATCATCACACATTTTTGTGTTTTGAAGCTATTCAGCGTATTTGATGCCTCAGCACCCGAGCGACTTCCCATATCCGACACACTTTCATCTAACCCTTCCCAATTGTCACCCCCTTCCCCTCGTAGCTGAACGAACTGTGATAAATTCATTCATTCATTCATTCATTCATTCATTCATTCATTCATTCATTCATTCATTCATTCATTCATTCATTCATTCATTCATTCATTCATTCATTCATTCATTCATTCATTAAATTTTGTGTGATTTTTGTTGCTGTGTACCAACTTCCTTGAGGATTCGCTTGGCGTAGAAGTAAAAAGCCATTGCGACCCGAGGCCCTTAAGCTCGTCGTTTAATCACCCATCGTCGCTATCGGCTCCCGGTATGCCATCGTCCGCGCTCTCCAGGAGCACAGCCTACAAAATGTTACACCGAGAAAAAATTCCATGCCGTCCTCATTCGTATTCAGTGATGTGCACTCGGTCTCCATCCTTGTTCTGCCGAACGGATTCTTCCTAACTCGAAATAACGCTCGGTGGACGCCGCGCTATCTTCTTGAAGTGTAAACATGGAAATCTGGCGAGCCTGGATTACGTTACTCTCCCTTTATTTTTTCGATATTCAGATGCCGCGTTCCAGTCTGGGCTTTAGTATGCGGGATTTCCTTCAGTGGTCTTCTCTTGTTTGCCAGCGATCAGGTGTTTCCCACTGAGTTAGCTCATCCGGGTACACGTCACTGACTTTGTTTTCCTTCAGCAGCAACCTGGAGTTTTCAAGCTGTCTTGCCAAAACTAGGGCTTGTCTTTGCTGCTTGTGCTTGTGTCCAACTGTTGTGCTGGCAACAATAATTGAACGGAATTGTTCCATACTTTTAAGGAATAAAAATGCACAAAGTGGCGCCCTCGGCACTGCCACTGATTATGCGCCAAAATTTCAGCAGTTGATTCAACCTTTACACCTTCTGGGCCTGTTTTCACGCTCTTTCTATCCTCTTGGCCCGTCGTGGTGGCTCAGTGGTTATGGTGCTCGGCTACTGACCCGAAAGACGCGGGTTCGATCCCGCCGCGGCGGTCGAATTTCTTTGGAGGAGAAATTCTAGAGGCCCGTGTACTGTGCGATGTCAGTGCACGTTAAAGAACCCAGGTGGTCGAAATTTCCGGAGCCCTCCACTACGGCGTCTCTCATAGCCTGAGTCGCTTTGGGACGTTAAACCCCATAAACCAAACCAAACCTTTCTATCCTCTTCTCGGTTTCCAGAGCGCAGGCATGATGCATGACAGTATATTGCTGGCTGTATTCACACGCGTTTCATTTATGGCTGGCGAGCTGCTCACACGCTCCCATGAATTAGTTAGGATTGCTTCCTCGGCATGACAACGTTGTTGGTCTGCCTTATAGCTATGCACGTACACTACAGTTCGTAATATGCGTGCACAACGCAGCTACAGTCTCTCTGCAGTTAGTGCTCATCGTCCTAGAAGAGATCGTGAAATAATGGATCTCGCATGTAAGTTATGTTTCACGGTAGGAAGGACTACCAAGCTCTATGAATACGTGCACGCTTATAACCTTCCGGTACGAGGCAGCATGGCACGCGCTTCGCAGCCAACTCTTCGCCTTTGCTCCGCTCTTGATGAATCACGTTTTCAAGCGGCACAGGCAGTCCCCGTTCTCACACGCTGGAGCGGACGCGCTATAATTAACTACTGAGATTGGAAAGCGGAAGCCTAATGCGTGATCCATGTCGGCGTGGTGTACCACCGATCAAAGGCCGTCGCGGTGGAGAGATGCTAAGGTGCTTTTATTTTTTCGTTCAGCCCAGTCTAGATAGGAAATTGAGAGTGTGAGCTGAAAAAGAGGTAGAGCATTTCTTTCTTCTGAAGGCAGGCATCAGAACTGAAAATCTATTCTTTTATGCTATGAGTTATTGGCGAGGTGTCATTTTGTTTAACCTCACTTCCTTTCTCAATCTTTCAGGGAGGTGGATGTTATGGTTTATAGTTTTGTGGGGGTTTAACGTCCCAAAGCGACTCGGGCTATGACAGACGCCGTAGTGAAGGGCTCCGGAAATTTCGACCAACGTGCACTGACATCGCACAGTACACGGGTCTCTAGAATTTTGCCTCCACCGAAATGCGACCGCCACGGCTTGGATCGAACCCGCGTCTTTCCGGTCAGCAGCCGAGCGCCATAACCGGAGGCCACCGCGGCGGTTAGGATGTTATAAGGAAGGAAAAGGTCTGGTAACTGCCTTACTATGTGAACCGCCACGCGATGAAAGGAATCAAGTAAGGGACTAAAAATGAGGGTACTAGAAGTACAGGTGCAGTCAGCGTCAAATGAAAAGCTACCAAACCAATTGAAATTGCAACAGCACAACAAAAAAATAGTACTTGAAAGGTGTTGAATTCTAGCGCACTTGATTTCCACCTCGAGGACACGAACGCAGCTCCATCAATGCACTCTACCTGTGGCTAATGTGCAGTGGCTAATAATTTTGTGTTCTTTTGCTGCGTTATACTTACCGCGTTGCGTTTCATAGATGCCACGTGTGGTTAAGGACGAACCAGTGGGCGCAAATTCTTGCGCTTAAGGCCCTTCGCGCCCCAGCTCTCGCAGACGCATGAGATCTCCCTGGAGGCAGAACATCTAAAACTTCGCAGAGCACTGAAAGGGTTACTTTGGGAAAAAAAAGTAGTTTTAATAAACTGGAGTAATTTGCCGAAAGGGCCCAAGGTTGCCATCGCTGGTAATTTCCAGCTTCTTTCGTGGATTCATAAGGAGCCCTTATATTTCTCGACATCAAGAAATTATTTTTGAAGAACCTAATAACGGACAACGCCAGAACGGCTATATGCAGAGAAAAAAAAAGTGTCATTCTCTCATTTTTTTATTCCCGTTTGCTTCGGTGACTCCATGCTCGAATTATCAGAATGGGAAAGAAGAGTGAAGTAGAAATATCAAGACTCCCGACTCGATATTGAAAACGGCAGGCGAATCAGACAGTAGCGTACGAAGCGTAGTTGGAGTATGGGCTCCTAGCCCCGCCGCCCCCTATCTTGGAGTGCAGTAATTTTTCATTTGAAGTGCGCTGCGCAGCAGGTAGCCGGCCATGTGTCGCCATCTCGTGGCCGAAAGAGAGGGACCGTGTTCAGGAGCCAGTTGGCAGAGGCGGAGGGTTGGCGATGGCGCGTCAAGATCGCTCAGTTTCAATGGCTGATGCATCGCAGAGGACGGGCCTGCGGGGGTCCCGGTCCCCCGAACGCGTGATAAGTGGGTCCAGTAAAAAGAGGCGTTTCCGTGCACTTGGCGTGCGCTACTTTCGTCTCCCCGAGTGCACTGCTGGATGGCGCTGGTGTTTATCCGGTTCCTAATGTTCTGTCACGATTAATAAAAGGCCCCAGAAGGAGACATGCTGGGCGCAATAGACGACGTAAACGTGTTCGCCTGTGTGTGTGAAGGAGAAAAAGTCGCAGCATAGTCCGGGCCAGATTTGTTGAATCATTCCAGAAACGAAAAAGATTGAAAAACTAAGTTTTGAAGAAAAGAAGTGGTGCAGTAATGGTCTCACATATCGCGGTGGGCACCCGAACAGTGCTGTAAGGAAGAGTTAAAGGAGCGAGTGAAAGAAGAAATGAATAAAGAGGTGCCGTAGTAGAGGTCTCCGGAATAATATCGACCACATTGGAATATTTAACGTGCACTGACATCGCGCAGCACACGGGCGCCTTTTCGCCGCGTTTCGCCTCCATCGGAACGCGGCCGCCAAGGTAGGGTTCGAACCCGGGTATCCGACACAGTAGACGTGCGCCTTAGACACTAAGCCACCGCGGCGGGTCAGAACAAAAAAAAAAAGTCCGAATTCAAATTCGGGCATGTCGAGTGGGAAATCTGTGTACACCGGCTGTTGGCATTGCTTCCTGGTCTGTGTGCAGTAGACTGCAAGATATCTGTGGTTCGAGCAGTGCCGAGCGTTCATATGCCTGCCACAAGGGGCGTAACTGTTATAGATTTGAGCAAATCAGAGCGCAGGTTTTATATAGGTGGGCACCGTAATTGTATAATGGAATGGTTCTATTCTAGCCGTAGTTCTGACCATTATCCAAACCCGCCTAAAACGAAGCAGTAAGCAGGTAATAAAAGGCGGCCCCGCTGTATTTTGAGTGCTACGAGTGCACTTAGAATGTTTCACGGGCTATGAATATGCTTCAGCTTTTGAGGCTGCGCTATGATTGTACGGACCCTTACTCGAAAACATTGGTTGCAGAGAAATTTCGATAGGGACCCGCTAAATCACTCGTTTCAGTGACAGGCCAGCCCTATGAAATTACTATGAAAAGCTCCACTGAAACATTCGCTACTTTCAACACAGAAAAACTAATTAAAATAGTATTTTAGGCAAAGCACAGAGCATTCACTGGAAGCGGTCTTTGCCTGTGTGGTAGGAGCCACGAACTGCAGCTTTCAGTTTAAGTTTTCCTAGGAGCATTTTGTGACACCCAGTTGTATTTTAATATAAGTTTTGTAGGCAAAACTAATTCTAGTAACAAAATACAATGCGGAGCAAAGAATCTGGGACTTAACAAGTTAAGGCGCTACCTGTTCCGTTGCTACGATATGAAGACTGGGATGAGGTTGGGATCAAGAGAAGGGCGCGGCAATTGCATCACAACGGGCCGGCACTTGAACCATGCCATGAAGCACTGACGATAACAGGAATGAAAGGGAGATGACAGGAATTAAGAAGCGTAGGTGCACAATACGCATCGTAATAGCTGGATTTCGCTATTCAGGCAACGGGCACTAACGTTGTCAACGTTTGCTCATTGAAGCATAACGCTCAAAACACTACGCTCACTTTGTGCCTTGTCTCCATAATGAGATGTTATTTGTGTCTACATTTCTTTCTCGCGTTTGCCTTGCCCTATGTGACGTTCGCTTACAACGTCCCAACAAGCACAGAAGTCTCTGTATGATAATCACCATCGCCATGTCACCTACGAACCGGGGTCGCTCGTTCTTCTTGGTCCCCTTCTCGCAGCGTCGGTCTTTCTGAGAAACTTTTATCCGCCTACCATGGTCCTTATCGTGTTGTGCGTCAGGTCACCGACGTCACGTATGAAGTTCCTCCTCATACACCTGCATCCTCATCGTGTAGACCACCCACCGATATTGTTCACGTTACTCGCCTCAAGCCTGTCGCGCCGCTCCTCTATCATCGGCCTAGCGCCAGGACGGCGCTTGTGCCGCCGTGGGTCATGTTGTGACGAAGTGGAAGTGGAAGACGAAGTGGACTCCCGCGTCAAAGAGACGAACGAAGAAGAAGAGGTTGATGGTGCTTCCTGTTCGCGTTGGTGCTCCCTGCTGCTCCGTGCTGAGAACTATTCACCTACCGCCTGTAAATAAATGTAAATAATATTTCCTCATAACAATATTACTATTTCCGCATTTTCTTTATCCTGTCATAATTTCTCTAGCTTTTTTAATCATCTCCAATTATTTATCACTGCAGTTTTCACAGTTCAGGGTTCTAGCACTTTTTTGCTGCTGTCTTGTATTTATTTTACAAATTTTAGGCACATGAAGTGTGCCCTTGAAGAATTTTTGTTATATTTGTGATGCACTCCATTTTTTCTTCTTGTTTGCTAAGTGTGACAGCAGACCTTTGAGCTGTGCGGCCTTTGTAAGGCAAGCTATATTTCCATATGCTGCCCCACCCCATACTTGCTTTCTCAAAATAGAAAGAATAAACGCATTTTGTTGCTACAGTCTCACATTGTTGCGACAGCGAAGGGGATTGACCGCCGGTATGAAATTTAAATGATGGACGTTGCGTATTCAGTTCTGCAATAATTCTTGTTATTCACAAAATTGCGATTGCAGTGCATGAACGTTCATATAATTGAGAGCTCCACAATTGCCGCGCTATTTCTAACAATCTTTGTCGTGTCATGTTTGGTTGACATGTTTCGGCGGTGATTAACAGGCAACTTCTTTGGAAAATGACACGGAGCCTTCAATTTGAGGTACTTCGACTTAAATTCCAAAAACTTTGAGGTATAGTTAAACATTTCCTCTCAAGTAGAATCTTCCGGCGCAACTTTCAGGGTTTGTTCACCCATAATGCTAAGGAGAGGCCGATAGATACAGCACTAATCAGCGTGGTGTACGTATTAGAACGACTTTGGGGCATCCCACCGCTGCCACCACTATTAGGACTGGGCCTCCAAGCCTGGCCACCACGGTTGGGACTGGAGCATATCAGCCTGCTGCCTCTGTTGCGCATAGCTGAGCCAAGAAACGGTCGAGGCGACGGTGAGTCAAAGGACGTTTATGTACAATATGTACAAGGGCTTTTACATGATACAAGGGCCGAGAGCACCACGGGCTAGCACAAAGAAATAGGGCGGCGCCCTGCGGCGAGCGTCTCTCTGGCGTGATGGCTCTTCTGCTGCCCGTCTGCTGCTCGTGCTCAGCACGGCTCCGTTTTTATAGCCGCCGGTGACCGTTGCGCCAGCCAGCCGTTCAAACCCTCCAATCAGGTCACGGCACTGGCCACCGTTCAAATTAGACGAATGGTCGAGAGGGCTCGGCCGTTGAAGGCCTGCAGACCGGAAAGGGCGGCAGGCGAAGCGTTGTAGGAGTCTCAAGCCGACAGTGAGGAGGAGGAGGAAGGGTCTGCGCCGGCGAGATATAATGACCCATGCTGCAAAGCCGCGACGTGCCCGACGAGAGTCTGGCTTGCTTTGCGCGACGGCGGGTGCAAGGCGCCGGTTTCCAGAGAAGCCAGCGGAATGTGGGCAAGAGCACAAGAGTATACCCAGCCCTAGCTTCTGTATGCGGCTTCAAGGGCGCAGCCAATCACATTCGCAGTGTACAGGTCGATCTCTTATCAAGGACTTGAAGAAAGAAGCCAGTAAAGTATTGTCAGAGTTCTACTCGATCAATGAAACATTCAAAAGATATTTGGCAAGACATTTATTGGTAGGCGCGTGGGTTTCCATCGATTGATCGTGACGCCATTTCCATGGCCATGTTCGTGTTCTGCTCTCTTGCATGGTCCCCTCGTCTTGCGTCGGAGACTATGTTGCTGCCCTTCGAAACTTTCGGAAGGCGCTTGAGCTCGTTCCACTCGTAGATCTGCGGGCGAACGAAACTGGCGTCGTTCCAGAGTCTGACAGGCATGTCGATGTTGGTACTCTTCGGTTGGGTTTGAGCTACTGAAGAATTAATTGCGTCCATGACTACTGTGTCACCTTAAACAGAATGTTTTCTGTACATTTTTACGGGAGTTCACCTACAAGATATGCTGCATTTAAGAACAGTGAAAATCGAAATATTTTTGTTCAAACTACTAAAGCGCCGCTGAATAGGATTCGCCGTTCCGTTTCCGTTCCTTTCCGCAAACCTGCGCAATAAGAGAGGACACATTCCGAGAATCTCGAGCGTTTGGTGTTTTTGAAAAAGCAAAAGCAAACTTGAAGTGAAAGGCGCCGCGAAACTGTACAATAATACGAGTAAAAAAAGAAAGAGGGAAAGATCTGCTTCTCAATGACCATTTCACCCTGGCAGGGCAGAAGCCCGTGGCGAAACCCCTTGGGAGATATTAACCAAAAAAGGCAGATAGAGAAGCAAAGAAAAATATTTTGATTGGCGCAGCGGTCCCCACTTTCTCACTTTCCCTTTCCTCTCCTGGGGACGCAGTGGCTATCAGCACTCTTTTCTTATTGGCCATTCATTGCGGCTTCCGCACATCACTGCGGGCGCCACTGACGAAGGTGAGATACCCCTGAAAAGTTGTACCACGATGGTGCACCACACTCTTTTCGGCAGTGCCTGCAGAAAGCTTCGTTTTTTCAATAATGCGTGCATATTTGAGTTTCTCGAAGAAACGGCAAGGAAAGCGGCGGCTATACGGCACCCCGTCCCTTGTAAATCGCGAGAGTAATATGCGCGGCTTTGCACATTCAACCCCCGAACGTCGCCGCCGCTCTGAAATTGCATCGCTTGTATAGCTGAGAGCTGCCGGTGGTCGCACCCTACATGGGCTTTTCATGAAATCGACACGAATGGGGTGCCAAGTTTCATGAAAGAAGAGCGAAGTCCGGCTGCGAAGTTTTGCGCGCCAATGGGCCTGCAGGATTGAAGATGAGATGGGAGGGGGGAGTCTGAAGGCATATCAGCCGGTGAGTGCGCGGGGGATGCGGTGCAATAAAAAGTGAAAGTAATAATAGAGAACCGGTTAGAACGACCAGGACACATTCGGAATACATTTTTTCCCGCTCTCTTTACTTTGTGCTAGAACTTGTTTTTTCGCTATTCTTCTCTGCTATTTATTCCACTTTCTTCGCGAGCAAAAAATAGCGATAAAAAGCTAAACAGAGAGGCGTATGGGAAAAAGCAGGGGGTATAGTGAAGGGGTCTGCGGTGGCAAATTGAAAGGGAGCGGACTTCTTTGCGGTCTCCCAAAAAGCGATGAAAGTGATCCTGAGATTCCAAAGCCCTGAATCTTTGCGAAGCGTCGGCTTACCCCCCACCCCCCCCCCCCCCCTCCCTTCCTTCCTCCCTCATTCTCTAGGTTCCCATCCTCTTCCTTCAGCATTACTGGTCGCTCTCCTTTTTGCTTCGCGACGCTCAGATGGCAGGAGAGTCGAGGGCTTCTGGAATTTACATGCGAGTTCGATCGACGGTCTTCCGCCCTCCATCGCGAGGCACGGTCCCCAGTGACGCCGATGCGGCACGTCTCAACAGACGCTTGCGCCCTTATGAAGTGGGGCGATACAAGCGAACTTCAGCACATCCAAATTGCACCCGACGCCCTCGCTAATAGTATAGCTGCGCATGTTGTTCGTCGCAATGGATGTGGCACTGATGAGCAGTTGTCGATGGCACCGATGTGCACCGCAGCACTTAGAAAGCAAATTTAAACTTCGTGTGCACAAAGACCCCTTCTGCTATACTCGCAGGTATGTACCTCACGGTGTGTTGATATTCACGGCAGCGTGCAGTGTTTACTTGTAGAAGAAAAAGATGTAAAAGGTGCGCTGTCGAAATTGTGTCCTGTTTTTAGCCTGCACATTGATGACGATGAACAGCGCTCCCCAGGCTTTCAGGAGCGAGAGATGGCGCTGCTGCAGGCAGCTATCGATTCTGACAAGTACCCGATACAAGCGTTGCATGAAACAAAAATTGCCGCTAAATGACATGGGAGAGGCCTTTTCCCTGCAATGTGCCTAGTCAGGCTGATGATGATGGTGAAATGCCGCCTGTGCGCGAAATTTTAGCGCGAACAACGCAACGGTTTAACCGAAAGAGTTTTTCGTCGATTTTTTTTTATTGCTTGAGGGGGGGGGGGGGGGGGGGAGGCGTCGCAACACTCATTACGCCTACTGCACCTATGTGATCTCTATAGCTCCAGTTCCTGTCATTTTAAATAGCCACACCCGCTAAGCGTTTCGCAAAATGAAATGCTTCTAAATTTGACGTACGTGGGCCGCAAATGAAGAAAGAGATCATGGAACCCATGCATCACAGGTAATAGGCCCAGTATTGGAAATGAATGGTGTCACTCTGGTACTTTGTAGGGCCGCCTTCTGCCGATATATTTCAAATATTGGACAGATTAGCTATGCTGCTGGAGAACGTGAACATTCCTAAACTGTCACCTTAGGGCGTTCATGAAAAAAAAAACGAAGCGTTAATGTCAAGTCTGGTTTAAGAGTACTTTGCTATCTAATGGTTTCATAACAGAAACCAACGGCGGCTCTTAAGCTCTCTTTCGGTATTTCAATCACTCTTTATTGCAGGCTTTGCGAATATTGCGTAAAAAGCTAAATTATTACGCACCAAACGACTTAGATTGCGCTTTCATCGAGGCACCGTGAAACGATGATAAACGCCTGGCACTGACCCGCTAGTGTGAGCAGCGAAGCGGAAATCAGAACAACATAATCTTTTCGAGCGGCTCCCTGAGGCGACGTTGATTTACGAACTCCCGAAGCGGCATGGACAAGGCAGGAGTGATGGCCCCTCACTTAAATGCAGTTCTAGATGGTGGCACCGTCCGCCTGCATTTAATTTTGCCCAACCGCACTTTCGCTTCGGGATAGAGGCCGGGAGCATTTGCAGTAACGATAACTGATGTACACTGAACGCAACAAAATCTTATGGTCTTGTAAGAGTGCGATCCTCTACTTTGTGATACGTCTGGGTGTGAAGACAAATGATACTGGAAACCCGCTCTGCAAGAACAATTCAAACGTGACATCAAAAAATGGCGAGCTTAGGCTAGTTTTGGGAATTGGCGATTGAATTTTTTTATTGCCTTTTCATATTTCGTGGGCATTCTTCTGACCAAGACGAAAAGGAAAGAAACTGCTCCGTGATTCGCAACAATATAAAGATTGCTGAATCAGCCGTGTTTTAGGATGCTCTCAGCCTCTATAATTGGACGCTTCCCAAATGTTAAAAGCTCATGAAATGAACCAAAGTGTAAATAAATACGTGATCATACGTAACATAAAAATACCCTTTCTCTAATCACCCTCAACGGCGCGAAAAATGTTGGATGTTATAGTACTGCCCCGGTAATTTTGTGAAGTATAGGTACATTGGGCAGCCTGAATATAGTCATGAAAGTATGCTATAAAAGAAAGCATAATAGCTGGCAAGAAAGGAAATGGCGAGAAAATGCGGAATCTCCTCAGAGAAAGAAAGAGAGAGAGAGAGAGAGAGAGAGAGAGAGAGAGAGAGAGGTGATTATTGTCGGGAGTTAAGCGCTACGAGCGCAGCAAGCGGCCGACCAGTAGCTAAGCGTCCGTCCGGTTTCGCCTGGCCAAACGACGGTTCGCGACTTCTCCGTTGGGTGTTACATCTGATATCCCCTCTACCGTAGTGCTGAAGTCGTATACAACGCAAGAACGGAGCTTAAAATGCCCCACAAAGAGAGGCCCTTCAGCCAATGGCGTCGACCTATGTGACGACTTGGCGATCAACAGCGTTGCACCTGCCGCGTACGCTAGTTGGTTGGCGCTTGCAAGTGCAGCGCGTTGGCCGCGACGTCATTACAACTCGTTGACGCCATCGGCTGAAGGGCCTCCGCTGTGGGGAATTTTCACCTTCGTTTTTCGGTTGTGGTGCAACTGGGACGGCAGATGGAGAAGTGGAACAACTGAACTACTGGCATTCAGTTGAAGTAGTTAATCGTCCTTCCCCATGATTCTCATTTCCTCGTAGAGTGACTTATGCGACTTGGTCTTGAGTCACACCAGACGAACGACAAAAACAAAGAGCAGTACAACGCGCCTATTGCAATCGCTGTGCGCATGCTAATGCGCTCTGCCTTTCGGTGGCAACCCAAGAACGTGACGCCACCTGAGCGAGTAAATAAGGATACTCGAAGGAAAATAGAGATTAAGGAAAGTTGGCCTTGAGCAAATGCCCATTACTTACCAATTTCTATGTTTCGCTCGACCGTGAAACTTCTTCATTCGGCAGTACGCTCCACACTAATTACGCCCCTGTTACTGGAGGACCGTGTCCATTAATAAGAGCTCCGTTTTATCGGTGTTTTTAGCAATTTTGACAAACAGAAACTTATTATGCTGTGGCAGCTGCTCACCGCGTTGTATTATGTTCGCCCCCTTCTTTATATATCGCCTGTAGAAGAATGTTACTCAGTATTATTTCACATACGCTACTACAGCAAAAAGCAGCGAAATCAGCGGGCCATGTTCGCAGTTCTGTGCTCTTCCTTTTCTTAAGCAGCAGTGATTATTTACTAATTGCAATGCCTCTGCTCACGCACTCGCACAGAGAAAGGCGGATCGAAAATCATTTGCTTTTAGAAAACAACGTGTGATACGCCCTCGCTTAAAAAAAATAATCTTTTGCCTATACTCTTTTCCCTGTACACTCTTGCTTGGCCCTTTATCTAAAGAAACCCATCTTTAAGGCTTTGTATTCTTTTCTCGACCTTCAAATGCGCTCAGAAAGAACAACACACAATTCCTTTGTACTTTTTAGAGCGCAGCTCTTTGGCGTCCGTTCCTGGGTTTCGCGTCGTCGTCGGCGTTGTCGTCGGCCTCGTAACCAGCTCCGCCCCCCTTTCATCCCCCCAGCTCTAGTAGCGACCGACTGATACCGCTGGATGCCGCTGACGCCGCTAGAGAGTCAAGATAACGTAACTGCATAGAACACCGTCGCCGCCATGCAGAAAGAGGAGGAAAGGGTCCCCCCCCCCCCCCTGTTCTTGTGTGGCGGATAGGGTGCTCTTCAGTTGCCGACGCGCCGGTTATTTCACGTAGGCCCCGGCACGTCGACGAATACGTGACCACCTTCCCACGGCTAGACCTGTGATAGCGCATACATTCTGTGATAGCGCATACATGTGTTGCTCGATTTCTTTGCCTCAATCTATCGAAAAGGTGAAACAGCTTATTTGCTGCGCTCAAATTTCGCATTAGGAAGTAACGTAATCGTCGGTAATTTTTTTTTGCTCTTGTGCACTTTAACTTTGGGTAGAATTTCAGAGAAAGGAGCAGACTGGAGAAGTATTGGTCTCGACGTCAGCCGCTAAGTGCCGAGTCCTTCTTGCTCGGTTCGAGGAGGGACAAAGATGTCTAGAATAGACGCGAGAGGAGGCAGACTCTGGGTCTTGTTTTGCGACATCCACCTTCCTCCCATGCGGCAGTAACGCTTGCAGATACGTGATAGTTTTGCTTTCGGGAGCGCACACGAGTTCAACTTTCCCGCAGAAGGTCTTTCTCGCACAAGGCGGCCATTCGAGGCTATTCATTGCCTTGTTTGCGCAGCTTGAAACCTTTTTCCCGGTCGACTTCGGGACTTCGAGCGAGAAAGTCAGTCTTCAGGAGAGTGGGAAAAGAAACGGCAGGAGTGAGCGATGGAAGCAAAGAAGAAAAGGAGAAAAAATAGAGGCAGTCAAGAAAAAGAGCAAAGGGAGCAAATGAAAAAGACAGAAAAGGGAAGGAAACGGTAAAGAGAAAGGATGATAGAAGAAAAGAAAGAAAGCAGAAAACCTGTTTAGTCCATGTCGTGTTTAGCAGATGTTCAACTGAAACACTAGTGGAGAAAAAGATATTCATGCTTTTATTTGAAGCGTAGGTCCCTCTGATGTGCCACAGGGCACTAAGAGCCAAACTACTGCGCCGGAGGGACATGACGCGGGAGGATCCGAGGAATCCCGACGGTGTCTGGTGCCACTGGAGCTGTGTGGGGAGAGCGTGCAAGTTACCGGCGTTCTTCGGCATACAGGTGAGCTTCCGAAAGTGATGAGTTCTGGGAAGGCTCAGAGTGATAGGGAAAGACGGTGTCCATGGTAGATGAAGGCTCTCGACCATATAGGAGGAAGAAAGGGGAGAATCCCGTCATTGTCTGCGTAGGCATTGTTATACGCGTACGTGACGAAAGGGAGCATTTAGTCCCAGTTGGAGTGGGCGGTATCAACGGACATGGCGAGCACGTCACTAACTGTGTGGTTGAACCGATCAATCATGCCATTGGTTTGGGAGTGATATGCGCTGATACAGCGATGAACGATTTGGCATTGCTTGAGCAAGCCCTTGACGGCGTCAAAGAAAAAAACACGGCCGCGGTCACTTAGCACCTCTTTCGGGGCGCCGTGACGAAGAACAGAACTGTGGAGGACGAATGACGCAACATCGTGTGCGGTGGCAGATGCAGAGCCGACGTTTCTACGTAACGTGAGATATGGTTAACGGCCACGATGAGCCAGCGGTTGTTAGCCGAAGTGTGTGGAATCGGGCCGTACAGATCAATGCCGACGCGGTCAAAGGGTCAGCCAGGGCAGGGTAACGGCTGTAACGGAGCGGTGTCATGGCATGGAGGGTTTCTTGCGACGTTGGCAGGCTGTACATGACCGAATGTACTGACGCATGAAACGGTGCATACCTCGCCAGTAATAATACCTCGCCAGCAGGTGAGCATACGTTTTCAGTACACCGGCGTGGTCGCATTGTGGATCTGCATGGAAAGTGCCGCAGATGGCAACACGGAGGTGTCGAAGGTTCACCAACAGCCTCGTCCGCCCGTCTGAGAGGTAGTTACAGCGGTATAAGAGGCCATCACGAACTGCCAACTGGTCCCAGCACCTACACCAATTGTAAATGTGTTTATCCGAAGCGCAGGTCGGTGGGCGTTGGTCGAAGATCGTCACGATACGCACACTCATAGGCGTCACTGCACTTCGTCTACGTCTTCGCTGCGCTGCTTGAATTAATGCCAGTTGGCCCCATTACGGCTTTTTAAATTTATTCTCTTCATTAATTTAGACGCGGTAGCTACATGGTACCTACGTTAGACACTTTGCTCGGGGAACTGAAATGCGCTTTTTATTCGTATCGCCTCACAGGCTCCAGAACGAAGTACTAAGGGGGGGGGGGGGGGGGGGGGGGGGGCGTGTATGGGGGTACATAGATAGGGATAATGACAGGAGCATGAGGAAGACTTCTTTTACAAAACTTATTGACTGTTAGTACCGCTCACTGAAAAGTAGGAACATCATTATACAATGTTTAATGACACTTGTACCACACCGAACAGACTTGGGTGCTGAACTTTTAGAGCCGAGTCCAGTTCGCAGGTACTCTTTAAAACAATTTCCTTTTTTTTTATCATGAAACAAGGGGTGTATATTGGCTATATTTTTAATTCTCTTTTTGTCCGAACATTCTCGACGCGACAGGACTGTTTTTTTTTTGTAAACTTTATGAACTCTGACCGGAAAAAAAGTATTTCTGCACCGGCGTTCCCTGACCCTGTAAATATAACTTAGAAGGTTTTGTTCTTTGCGTAAGCACAACTGTCAAACTTTTCTGTCAAAACTCTTGATGAAATACTTCACCCTCCAGGATTGTCAGTATTGGAGACTGCTCTGACGAAGTTGCGCGGCCCCTAGCGTCAATCGATAATGTTCTCCATCGCCCCTCGATATTGAAAGATGCCCGCTTTTTTAGGCGGTGTTGCCGTCATACCAGCTTTTCAGTGCCTGATCGATCACTCTTCACTGCATTCTGTGCAGGTGAAACTTCTTGATACTGCAGTAAAACTATGTATAAGGAAAAAGTATTCCGGTGCTCGGCAAAGGTCAAAGGTCGAGCATCCACAGCATCTTATGAAAAGTAACGTCGGGATCATTTTATACCTTTGAAGATAGTGTAGGGGGTAAAGCGCGTTAGAAAAGAAGAAGATGAAACTTAAAACAAAGCGCTAACTCGCCATTTCATTTAAGTAAAGACCTTACTTGACACTTGCTGAGGATGGCTTCCATCGATGACGCTCTATAACTGTGCCCATTATAAAGTGATTTAGAGATTAGTAACATGAAATGAACCATTATTAGGAGACATTGAATAAAGGATCGTAACGTCATCAATAATATTAGTGATAATAATCGGTTGTGAGTAAAGGCAAGGCAAGGTAGCAATCTCGCTCTTGGTGGTGGTGGTGGTGAAAACTTTTATTTGGTAGAATAGAGTTTCGGAGCCACAGAGTGGCCCCGCTACTTGGTCGGAGTCCCGAGTCCGGGAAACCGCATGACGAGGCCCCGTCTAAAGCGAGGAGCAGTTGAGGAGGCCGGCCTCCCATGCTTCTAGGGAAGGGGTAAGGGAAGGGGGAGGCGGGGATTTTGAGTACATGCCCACACCATGTGGAAGATGTTACAGGTCTCCCCACAGTGCGGGCATCCCCCATCCGTGTCAGGATAGTAATGTTTGATGACTGCAGGACAGAGTAGAGTACCTGTCTGCAGGCGCCTTAAAGTTCGCTCCTCTTTCTTACCCATTCGCTTTGCAGGGGCCGGGAAGAGGCGGTGGTTGTTGCTATAATGTGTTATGATTTCGCTGAACCGCAGCAGCGGCTGGTTTGTCTCCGAGCCAGAAGAGCTGAGCTGAGGAGCCCGGTGATTAAGAGCTCGGGCAGCCGCGTCAGTGGCCTCATTACCTTGTAAGCCCTGGTGGCCAGGAGACCAAATGATTATTTTCGGTGTTGGATCAGTGGCAGTTCGTGTTAGAATACAAGCGGCTAAGGAGGAGATCTACCCTGCCAAGTAATGATCACATGCTTCTCGGGAGTCCGTGATGATGATTCTCGAATTGGTGTGAGCGGCAGTAAGCGCTATCGCTACTTCCTCGGCTAGCATTGGATTCCGCGCTCGGAAGGAGAGTCCATCAACGTGCATTTTTTTTGTTGCGTTAGCAACACTATGCTAGGTTTTCGCCTCGTCGCGAAGCCGGTGGCCGGTAGGCACGAATGGCTTTGAACAGCCGTTGCCTAGCAACCGTTTCAGCCGAGCTGCGCCAGGTGCCGTTGCCATCGTCGGCGCCGCTCCTCTGCCGCGCGCGTAGTCACTCGCTCCCGCCAGATACGTGCTCTCCTCCGAGGTAGAGGGTGAGGATGTGGTGCTTCGCGGGTGTATATGCGTGCTTCGCCTCGGTGGAATCTTGTCGTTATGGGGAGCACTAAAGAGAAGCAACGGCGACAGGACCAAGCTAGAAGGAGACAACGCGCTCGAGAGACAGCAGAAGAACGCGCTGCACAGCTCGAAAAGCGTCGCAGGTAACGCAACTGACCAGGCTTAGCCAGAGCTAAACCACGCCTAATTTTTGGTGAACGATAGCGGCCGTATAAAATCCCGTGCTCGATGGCGGACACCATACCTTGCTCAGTAAGGGACGGGATGGATGAAGGAAAAAGTGAAAGAGGGTAGAGAGAAAAATTTGGCGCGGTTTAGCTCTGGCTAAGCCTGGTCAGTTGCGTTAGCTGCGACGCTTTTCGAGTCATGCAGCGCGCTCTTCAGCTGTCTGTCGAGCGCGTTGTCTCTTTCTAGATTGGTCCTGTCGCCGTTGCCTCTCTTTAGCGCTCCCCATAACGTTCCACCGAGGCGAAGCGCGTATATACCCCCGCGAAGCGCCACCTCCTCACCCTCTACCTCGGCAGAGAGCACGCATCTGGCGGGAGTGAGCAACTACGTGCGCGGCAGCGGCCCGGCGCCGACGACGCGACGCCAACTGGCGGAGCTCAGCTGAAACGGTTGCTAGGCAACGGCTTTTCAAGGCTATTCGTGCCTACCGGCCACCGGCTACGCGACGAGGCGAAAACCAGGCGTAGTGTTGCTAACGCTACAAAAGAGGCCGTAGTGGAGGGCTCCGGATCAGTTTTGACCACCTTTAAAACCTTTAAATAGACACTGAGGACAAACTGAAGTCGGCTTGTTTCGATAGATGATGGCATTCTAACGACAAAAAGATCGCAAGCAACGAAAACGAATAAAAAATAAGCTAAGAAAGGTAAAAAAAAAACGCCAGTCGGTCGGAAGGCCATTCCAGTCATGGGCTGTCTTCACAAAAAATGATTGTTGAGAAGTAGTGTTATAGGCACGGGCAGGGTAAACTGCGTTCGGGTGGTTATGGCGGGTAATGCGGTGGGCGCGTGGGATTATTTGTTTTGCTTTCTGAATATTGTGAAAAGGCTTATTAAATAACAAAAGACGTGTAGTTCTACGAAGTGAGACCAGCGTAGGCAGACCGAGACGAGATTTAAGTCCTGAGATGCTTGTATGATAAGAGTAGCCACCTGAAATGAATCTGGCCGCGCGATTCTGAACCGATTCAATGGTGTTGATCAGGTTTTTGTAGGAGGATCCCAAACTGAGTTGGCGTATTCTAGTTTTGGTTGGACGAAGGCTATGTAACGCAGAGATTTAACAGTACAGGGTGCTAGAGCAAGGTTGCGCAGCAGGTAGCCAAGGACACTGTTGCCGAGTTAGTTATGTGGGTGATGTGCTTTGTCCAAGTTAGGTCCTCCAATGCCCGAGTCACAAACGAGGTTATAGATTCTCACAAAGCTAGTCTAAAGTATATATAAAGAAAACGCGTTTTCTGAAGCGGTAGCCTCACCGAATCAAATTCAGCGCTGGATCTCCTCCGTGCGTGATTTGATTTATTGCTCTCGCTTCATACCTTTGACGGAGAGCCCACATTAGAAGGAGGGAAAGAGAGAAAAAGAAAGGCTGGACGTCTGCAAAGACCACATCGACTGACTCGCTCCCTGCACCATAGAAGCGGCCGTCTCTGTACTTTATCGCATTGAATCGGCTTCACCGAGTCCCGTCAAAAGCAGGAAAGGAAGTCGGCCAGAGGAGCATGCTACACGTCGTGCGAGCACAAAGTGCCCACTACCACAACAGGAGACGGAGGCTGCGTGTCCTCGCGACAAGTAGGAGGGAGCTCGCCATCGAAGACGACACACTCTGCGGCTATGGCGGTGAGAACGGCTGCATCTGAGTGCTCCGCGCCCCTCGGTGCACTTCACCCCACACTGCCTTCTTTCACTTCGTGATCACCGCGCCGGCCGTCGTCCATGCTTACGCAGTAGCTCTAAATCAGAGCGACGCCAAGGGACACAGACACGTGAGGAGAAAAATAAAAGCGGAGGGGAGGAGACGGCATGAGGCGCGTGCCGCAGCGTGTTTTTTCGTTTTTTTTTTTTCTATTGCGCGACCACGGTGGCTTCGGCAGAGCGGGTACCTTCGTTAGGATGGCTCGATCGCAGCGGGAAAGTTGCCGGCTGCTGCAGATGACAAGGGCTCTGGAAACTACGAGGTTCTGCGTGAGATGCTCTCCTATGGAACGACATGCGCCTAAAGCCAGTGCGTGAGTTAGAAGGAGTAACAAGCGCCAGGCTGGAGGGAGGACACGGAACTACGGTCGTCAGGTGTAGATATAACCATGCTCATCAAGGGAGCTCCAAGGAAGAAAGACAGGAGTTAGTTTTGGTACCGTGACGACTTTGACTAATGTCGTGGATATGAGCGCAGAGGCTAGTACTTTTGAGAGAAGGGTGTCCGAAAAATGCGCGCCTTTATCAGGGGTTAGTAGTTTAGGGTGGGGAGGGAGGGGCGATTACAGGGCAAAAAATTTTCATAGTGAAAATCACATCCCGTTTTATTTTGCCATCCACAAAGTGGAAGAAATGAATTATAGCAGAAGTTACTGCGTGAGAACGTAAAAAATAAGAAAATAGAGGAGCAAGCAAGTTCTGTTGGAGGATTTATTAAAAATAAACATAAAATATGCAATAAAACTGAAAGAGGAATTGAAAAGAAAAAGCATTTTAGCTACATCTCCATGTATTCTTGAGAGAACATAGCTCACATTGCATAAATAGCACTAATAATGTATGCACTAAAAGCCTTGAAATTTGGGGTAATTGCTTATTGATTTTTTCTGTTCTTTCTTGGTTCTTTTTTATTGTACCAACTCTTCTCTGAGTTGTCCGTGCAACACTGAGGGTAAAACAAAGCGTAGAAATTTATCAATTCCCTCATGATGAGAGAGAGAAGAAAGTGAAGTGGCCTCTAGCGAATGTTACACGATGCAGCGGGCAAGTAATACACGAGCAATCTTCATGTCAGTTGGAGGCCGCGACATCCCAAGGGATCCCCGCCGACCTCCTCAAAGCCAGCGCAACCAGTCCTTGGACTGGTCCCCTGTTTTTGGGCGCAATAAAAGAGATCACCACCACCACCACCAGTTGATCAACCCACATCAAAATTTTCGAGGGCAATCTAGATTAGAGCACTCCTGGCTCGAGCCCGAGACTCAAAGCCCGAGCTCGGCCCAGCCCGGCAGATTTCGTCCCGGGTCAGGCCCGGGCCGTCTATATTATCACTCTATTGAGCCTGGGTACTGCCTTCCAAGCTCGGTGTCAGACCCGGATCGGCCCGGTCTCGTTCGCACAGCTACTAAAGAGGTGAACTGTTCACACAGGAGGAGCTTGCGTTCCTTATATTTTTGATGCGATAGCGCTAAAGAACGCGTTGCACAGAAAATCTGGCGTCGGCGTTGTCGGCGTTGTGAGCGATATATCACTAGCATGACTGTGGCAGGTGGTGCCGAAACAGCAACCTAGGAGGCAGGTGGCAACCGAGGCCATGTGACCTTGTGGCGTCATCAAAACCTGCCCACCGGATTGTGGGCAAGCTGCCCACCCTGGCAGGTGGCAGTTAATTTAATGATTTTTCAGCCGGGAAGTCAACATGGGCGCACAAGGTCCACCACATGGAGCGCCTGTCATCGCAGGCCAGTGGCGCATCCCTTAACCGCTGCATCACTGCGCCGGCAGGGTATGACGACTCCCAGGGATATATGCTTTAAAGTAGAGAATGACATACTGCACATTTGGGGAAATAACCCATTGCGCTATCGCGTCGCACACTTAAGCCGGAGCTTAAATGTCCCCTCCAATTTTTCAAGAGGAATCTGGTCACCCCTGGCTGCGCAACCAAATTAACATGGCCGTCACGTCCGCCTTCGCGACCCGGAGACTAAACCATTCTGACGCACAGCATCTTCGGTCACAGGTTGTAGCAGTTGAGAGAAATGTGAAAAGAATGTGTTGCAAAAGGCTTTAGCCTGGCTCGTCACCCAAATCCTTTACAGACCGCGCAGCGCGGATTCAGGGCCTACAATCTCTGTAAGCAGAATTGTTTTTGGTGCAGGCATGGGACAAAGTACATTTTCCTGTCAGACCTCGTTATCCCGCATGCAAAGTGCCTTGCCCTTTCTCCGCAGCCACATTGCATCAGACGTCTTTGCTCTCTGATATATGCTCCACAAAATTCACGATCCTGACAACTACGTGCTCAAGCGAAGAGCTTATCTGCCCAAATATATGAAGAAAGAAAAAAAAACTTCGCATTCTTTTGCGTTCGCGTTCCGTTGCGTGACAGCGGCAGGTCTCATATTTATTCTCCACGCAAATGCGGCTGTCACCGGAGGCCGTGTCTGCGTTCGGAATAAATCTATCGACGAGCCGAGCGCGCTGGTCTGGAAAGTTACGAGGTGGACGTTATACGTTGGACGAGAACGCTGCCGCCCTGGGCGGTGTCGAAACTGATTTTGGGGCTGCTGCTCTGCCGCGCGCTTTCAAAAGCGCAGGCACTGTCTTCCTTTCTCTCTTTTTTTTAGTATTATCAGAGTTCATATAGGCAACTGATCGGATGCACGTTTTGTGCCTGTGTAGCGTATAGCCGGACAGCGGTGGTGAGAGGATAGCGTTGGGAATAAAAAAGCTCACTGTCCACCCCCCTTCTCCTATCCGTCCCCGCTGGAGATAACAGCTAGTGTGGGTCCACCAAGACCACGATGGAATTTTTATGATTGAACGTACGTGAGAGTTTTGGGTTCTGGCATGCTACGCCACTGCAGACGGCAGCGTTGTATACCCAGAAGAAAGGTTCAGTTGCAGCTGTCTCTGTAAAACAGGCCGACTTACGCCCAGAGTGCGTGATTTCAGGGCCGCCATTGCCATGGTTGCACCCTACCAACTAAAATACCACCCGCGAGATTAGAATTGCGATTGTGTGCTTTGGTTTTGAAAAAAAGAAAGATCACGAGGATATAAATTGGATTTAGATTGAAAGCACTGGCTTTGAAAAATCCAATGTAGAAAGAGGTGACTGTCTTCTGAAATAAGCATTCGGACGATCCATAAAGTTGATCCATAAAATTTTTCAACTTTATTTATCATCGAGCACCAAGTATCTCACGTGGTTGAGGTGTCCGCTGCTTGGGCTGAGGGTTTTTGTCTGGGACTGCATCTACGGCGCTGCCCTGTCTGCCTCCGAGTCGCTTGGGTTTCCTGTCCGCATAGGGCTGCCATTTCATGAAAAAATTTCGTGGGCGGCACAGATCCCTTTAGCTCACTGCATTCTGTATCAATGACTCATTTCTGATCTCGTAAAATAAGCCTTCCTCTCTTGAGACATTACTTCCAGTTTCAGGAGGATCCCTATGTAAATGAAGCTGTTATTTAAGGACGTTACCGGCTCAGCCTGGCCAAAACGTTGGCTATGAGAGTCCGCAAGGTATGTCTCTTGACAGTACTTTCGACTCCGTGAACCTTAACATTATCGGAACTTGGGACAGCTCCTATCTCGCATCGCTAAGCCTTGCAGCCCATAGCAATCCACACGAAGGGCTGCGTTTTCTGGTGCAATTTATCGTACAAATAACGCACTGGGCTTTTCCACAGAGATTATATTCTACGCGATCTCCCGCAGATGTTACAGGCAGCGGCGTATCGATGGCTCGCCTAAGGTTTGTTCCAAAGCCATTCAAGATTTAAAGAATAGGCTTCAACGCAAACGACCAGGATTTTAAGTGTTTCTTGGGGGACAAAAATATGATTTTTTCAGGAATTGTCAGCTCCAATTCCTTTTTTGGCTTAAAATATAACAGGAACTGGGCTTTCAAGAAAATTCTTTCCGGCTAATTGGTGCATTCTTCGCTGGAATAGTTAGCGCAAAAGACACACAGACGACTAGTGAACGAAACACACCGCCACTAATAATTCACGGTTTTATTGAGAAATCACTTGATATTATGCAGAAACTGTACTTAGCAAGAGAAGAAAATGCTACATAGTCATACCACATCACCTACCTCCTGTTTTCCTATGCGTTGATAGCCACATGATACACGTGATACACTGTTTCAGTTATCTTCCTTTCAAGCCGGGTCTCCCCTTTGCGACAAACTGTGCTGTTTTCAAGCGCAGGACTGCACTTACGGTAATCTCGACAGTGTTCTGCCAAGCAGCTTCCCAATTTTGTCCGAACTTTTGGATTTTTAACTCAGGGTTTCATTAAGGCATCTTTCTTTATCTACATAACTTTTTCCGCCGGCCAATAGTTTGTAATATTCCCCTTAGCGGGGGTAATCCACGAAATGTTTTGGTGCTGCTTTAAGCATGGGGAGGCCGATGTTTCTTTGGAAACGCTCCGATAGATACTGGGCAGCTTTTCAGAGGCAGCAACCAGCACTCACTTTCACATCACCCCTGTTTGCGTGCTTTCTTCAAACTTTGCGAGATCCCGTGGAGATAGGGAATTACTGGCATGTTCTGACTGCTTGTTTTCTTTACTCCCTTAATGTCTGTTCTTGTACACGTACCTGCTGGCGCATACAAGCAACTTTAATTGCACTGTTATCACCAGTAGTCGGGTCAAGTTGGTGATACCAAAATACTTTTCCTCTGTCGTTTAAGTGTCGTAACATGTTTTATACATGTCTTGGCATATTTTTACAGAATGATATACATGAGGCCTTGAGTAGATAACCAGTGTGAACCCATATCCTTGTTAGGATTGCTTAATTGTGTCATGTCTTCAGCAAATATACTAAGAAACTGAAGCTACACCAATGATGTTACTAAGCTGTAATGCTAAACAGGTTGTGTATAAACTCTACATTCGGATAGTTTGTGTGCCATAAAAGAATGCAGTTATGGGCATTCAGTTCAAAAATGTAAAGACTGAAAATTTGTGGAATATTAGCAAGGGTAGACAAGAGAGAAAATGAGAGGCGAAGGGAATGAGTGTATAGGTTTGAAGGCGGCGCCACGTGGTTGCCTGGGCCTTAATTACGGATTTGTGGGGAGAGGGGCTTGAGCTGTCGGTCGAGGCGGTAGTGCAGGGTGGCCTAATGAATGAGACCAACCGATATCTCGCAGACCCCAGATCGGAGTCGCCCACCCCAAAAAACAATAGCACTCGAAGAGAGAAAAGATCCCCAGGTGGTGGTTAATGTTCCGGAGCCCTCCACGCCGGCCCCTCTTTCTCTCTTTCTTCGTTCACTCCCACCTTCCTCCTTTACCTCACGGCGCCGTTGAGGTGTTCACCGAGGAGTTATACGGTTACCGCACCTTTCATTTCTTGATAACCAGTCTTGACGAAGAAAGAAATGCGGACACTACAAGCACGTGCGAGCGCAGACGAGAGCACGCGCGAAGGGATACTACGAACCTGTGCTCAAACGCAAGAGATAACACACATCACAAAGAAAGACATTCAGCGCGTTCCAAAGAATAAAAAAGTTGCAACGCTTTTTCAACCAGCAAGAAGTGCTGAATAAGATACCCAAACATGGCGAGCACACAGTCAGGGCACTCGATCTCAAAGCAGCCTTCTAAATTTTGCATCTATTCATATGCATACGCTTTTCTTAGAGACAGGTCGGCTACTGCTGGTATAGAAGACTTTAGAACAAATACGTCAAATACACCGAAATGGGACTCCGAGATCCTATTAAACATCGCCCTGACATGACTTTGCAGGCTACTCAATTAGATCCCGAATGTCAGGCATGCAATGAAAGCGGACAACATTACAGTCTGGATTACCAAAGGCTCGCTAGGTTAGAAGCCGGAAGCAATGCACGAAGCAGCCGGAACGGCGCATAATTACGCATTTAAGTGCGGCCACTTGGGCTCTCCCGACAGATCAGAAATAATAAGAATCGAAAGAATAACAACCAAGACGTATAACAATAAATGCAGAAGCTTCGGATTACGCATCGAGGGCAACCTCGTGTCAGATGTGAAGATCAGAAGAGTCGGATTGTGGATTCAGCACAACAGGGAAGGAGATCACGCCATCAAACAACCGACCAACACAAAGACGCAAGTAACAAGGATCGTCAGTAGAATATCTAACAGACGAAGAGGGATAAAGGATGAAGGCACGAGAAGATTAGTACAGGCCCTCATCGTAGGCAGAATAATATGCAGAGCTACCTGTCTGAAATTCACAGGAGCCGGAGCAACTGCAGGTCTTGTTAAGGGAAGCCTGCAAGTGTGCGCTAGGATTAACCCCAAACATGTCGGTGGACAAGCTACTCAAGTGGGGCACTAGCAATACAGCTAGTGAACATGCCGAGGTACACTGAGCCGCTCAAAGACAAAGGCTCAAACAAACTCCGACCGGCAGGGATGTACTGAGCAGGCTTGATTACCCTGACGCTGCTGTGGAAGAAACGACATGAGACATCCCTAGATACGTAAGAAGGTAGATTTCACCAATACCCAAGAACACGCGCCTAGAATTACAGAAAGGTAGACGTAAAGCCCGAACAAAGGCACGAAAAAGAGCCCTCACGAATGCATCAAACGCGCTGTACACACACGCCACCGTGCATCCAGATTACGCAGGAGCAATCGCTAGCATAGTAGATAACACAGGTAGAGAAATCAACAGTGCATTTGTCGAAGCAAACAGCAGTGTTGAGGCAGAGGAGGTGGCCATTGCTCTAGTCATAATCTTGAAAACAAAAAAAAACACGATGCAACAAATTGTGACTGACTGGCAAGAAATATGCAGAAGATACAGAAGATAAGGCCGAATCTCAATCGTAGCATGTCAAATCCAAATGAAGAAGGGGAAGAGCCTCGGGAACGTCGCACCGATATGGACACCAGGAATGAGGTCGGTTCAGGGAAACCTGAAGGAAGACGACAATGCTCGAGCGCACGTCGACCGAGGGGATCGGGTATGGGACGAAAGGGTGCAAAGTTTTCGGATACAGTGCGGCGCAATATTCGCACACTACAGAGGCTACAGAGAGGCTTGACCGACCTATTCGCCATAACATAGGAAACCTACCAAGGAACATTCGGTAACATGGAGATAGACCAGTGCCTAACGGCATCTCAGTCTCCTACAGAGTATCTACAAAACTGCACACAACAATAAATGCCCGCTATGTGGGGACTACTCCTTGCTATACCACACAGCATGGACATGCTCCGAAACGAGGGCTGCCTAGATTAACCATAACCCTTCTCTTCAGCAGTGGGAGGTTGTTCTGGCCAGCACGAACCTTGAAGGTCAACTCCGGCTAATCGACAGGGTGGAGCATGCAGCACAAGCCGCCGGTGGCCCGGACCAAGGGCCACACCCATCGATAGATAACCATGTAGTGCCAAGACTTTCGACATCGGCGACAAACAAGAATAAAGTACCGGGGCGCAGCAGTAGCATCTGAAGCATGCCGTTATGAACACATAGGCAGACGGGTAGGCAGGCGATGTGGTATGCCTTCATGTGGCGCTTTCTTCGGTTGTGAAGAAAGTTTCTGTATAAAAGCATGTGATCTCAACAGAAAAAGAAAAAAAAAACCTTGAACTGTTAGTAGCTAGTAACTGTCTGTGTGTTTTTGCGTTGACCATTCCAGCTGGACTTTCCATTTTTCAATACCATGCTTGTCAAAAGAAACAAGAAAACTGTCCGGAACTGACATTTTCACAACAAGGTGAATATTTGATTATTTCTCAATATACTGAACGAATACTCCTGCGCAGTGACTTCGACACCGTGCCCGTTTTTGGCACGCAGACTGCCCGTTGTACGTAAAGTGTTCTGGCTTGTCTCTTGAGCTTCATTCCCGTCCGCAGCTCGGTCGATTAGCTGAGTTCCTGATTCTACTTCTTCACCAACTCCTCTGTGCTGGCTTTTTCTTCTTTCACCGAGACCCTTGCCACAGTCAACCCTTGCAGACACTTACACTCTTGTCGTATGGTTCTCATCAAATGTCGTTCCATCTGCACCAGTGGCCGAAATGAATGAGGAACCAGAGGACACCTTACCCGCGCAGACCCTGTCGCCATCTATTGAACGTAAGAAACCTCAAGCGGAAAAAATCATCTTGTCCGCCACTGCTTCTTTCGTAAGTGGATGGGGAGGGGGAAACGGATAAAATGGACGCGGTGATAGGAAGAGAAAGAAAGAAATATACATAATAAACAAAACTGCAAGTCGTCCGATTAAGCTGAAAAGACGGCAATGAAAAGGAAAGGAAAGAACTCATAAAGAAAGCGAATGAAAATAAACGGCAAGGAACGAAGACGATGCACTGGCGCAAACAGTGCACCAAGATTAAAGGAGGAAAGGCGAGAGTAAGGTAGAGAGGAGGAAGAAGGCGTTGCGCAGGTGGACGCCAAGTGGAGGAAGCGGGGATGGGTGCTCCCCATTTTGCTGAGCGATGACGCAGTTCAGCGACTGGGGAAAAGCTCGGGCGTTAACCGCTGCCGCTGCTGCCCACGGGGCGATTCCCTCGACGCTGCGGCCATCAATTACGGCGGCGGGCGCCCCTCGCCTTTCGTCGAGCCTGTCGCCGTCGTCCTTCCCAATGAAGGTGTGAAGGCGCCGGCACAAACACAAAGCCGGCAAGGAGAGAAGGGCGGACAGAAGGGCAGATTTTTAAGGCCGGCCAGTCGGGTTAAAAGGGGCAGCCCGCAATCGATCGCTCGTCCCGTGTTAACGACATCGGTCACGTCTTGGTGGCCGTTTCACGCGACGAGTGACCCGGCCGAGAAAACGCACTCCACGAAAGTTTTCTCGGCGAAAATTTCGGGGAGAACAAATTGAGCCCAATCCGTGAGAATGCCTTTCGTCATTGTCGCTCCTTTAAGGATTGGTTTGTAGATATTGATGCGTTCTTTTCTTTTCGTGCACCGCTGGAATTTTTGCGCGAGCATTTATCTTCCGACAGCACTTTTTTTTTTTCATGGTTTTCTACATTTATTGCTTTCACGATGACTGACGATTATTCGCATCAGAGCTCGGCTCTACGATAGGTTGCCAGGAACATTGCTGATGCCGTATGCAAGCAATTGTTGAAAGGTGCTTGCTAGAGAAGGCCCTTATTGCCTCGAATGCCGCTTATCCTATCTGTGACTTTAGTGTTCAGTCTTCGAGAAAAAACTGAATATTGATGCTCTGACTTGTATTAGTCTTTACAGCTACACGTCAGCTCTAAAGAGCTGAAGTCTTTAGAGCCGGTGAGCCTAATTTGGCAGCGTCACAAAAATATTTGAAAGAGGCGCCTTGCAGCAGTGAAAAAAGAAGGAAGAACTCAAACTGGCATTGAAGCATTCCGCATAGTGTCAGTGGGCATGACGCTCAGACGAAATGAATTTTTGTCAAACAAGCCGCCACGCATGACAGCCGATTTTGACGTTGAATGATGACAGTGGGGATTAGGGCGGACTTCGGTAAAGTTGAATCAGAACTTCAATGCAGTTTAAGAGAAAAGGAGAAAAAGAAAGGAAGAAAGAAAGAGAGAAAGAAAGAATGAAAGAGAGAAAAAACACTGCCGCTCATCCGATAGGCATCAGTTGACCGAGCCCAAGCGGCTGGAAATTATATAGTAAAGGTTTGCATTCATCCATCGAACTTTCTCATCGCGTGCTCCTCAGTCTCACCGTGTAGTCACAAAGTTGGAAAATTTTCTTCACAGCGTTCAGGCTGAGGCCAAGTGTTAACAGCAGCACCAGTTAACCCCATCCCCCCTCCCTCTCTTACGTTCACTGTATACCCACTCATTCGGCCTGTCACCGCGTGGTGAGTCATTCCGTTTTGATCCGAAAGCGCGTTTCGGACCAGGCACTCGTATTAGAGTTCTCCCTCTTTCTGTCTAGAGAGAGAAGCCAGCTGTCAGTTGAAATTTGCTGCCACGTCTTTTCAAAAGAAAGCTTATCAACGAGGGTGTTGCCTTGGTCGTCGTTAGCAGCCACTCTTCTTCGAATGCGGCCGGAAACAAATCAACCGCGAATTTCTTCCGCTGTTGATTTGAAGGCGATTAAGTGGGGGGAAGTGTACGGAGGAGAAAGTAAAAAGAGAATAGATGATGAGATTTTTCAATGTATAACATGGCTGCGGCGGTGCATAGCAACCCCTGCGTTGCACAGCAGATGGGGTTCATAGAAGGCACGACGCTTATCAAGGCCTCAATAAAGCATCAATGCAAACTGACGTCTTCTGTGCATGCATGTGTGTGTGTGAAAGAAGATCGGTGGATAGTGGGAGTCCAGTAGCCAGACAGGCGCGGATGATTCGGCAGCAGCTTAATGAAGGGAATAAGAAGAGAACGAAAATAACTTCTTTCGAATGAGATTCGCCAGTTAGGACTTGACAGATTGAACTTTACTCTTCCTCCACTTCTGCTGCCTGCAAAGTGGATTTTTTTTTGTTTTTTACAGCTTCTGTTTCTAATGAGTATATTAAGGCGCCGACAGTTGGACCAAACATGTTCACGCTTTCTTTCTGTCCTTTTTCGTTGAGAGAGCGGCTTCGGGTAGGTGGCTCCTACTAATGGGCGTTCGCTAATACTTGAAGGAGCGATTGCACGTGTCGACTGAAAGGCGTAAGAGCACTATCGGCACTCGTATATGACGTGAAAACTTCACCATGTTTTACACCTTCGACTTCTGTTTTGTCAGCGTAAGCTTATAGTGAAAGGACTTGAGTGACAAGCGCAGCACTTTTTGCGTCCTTCATATCTCTTCTAAAACAAAAGTGTTTCTGCAGTTGCTACCTGAGAGACGTGTCTGTTCGTTCTTTGGTGCGGATTGGCTGCAGCCATTAATGGAGTAATGTTAGTGAAACACCTCTTCCTACAAAGAAGCGGTGAAATTATTTCTCTTTCGCTTGACATGCTTAACAGGATTTCAGTTTGGGTTTGTTGTTGCATTCCATCGTTCCAGCGCTGTCTAACCCACAAATGAGACACAGCGGAAAACTCAAACACCGAACATTTGACACTATTTCAGATGAAAAGACTAAAAAGTTACCTAATTTGTCTTACTTAATTAACAACAGAAAATTTGAAAACTATGCCAGCGAATCTAACTAAACTCGGCTGACTTCACCCGCGAAGGAAGCAACATCATTTTTTATCAGCTTGGCTGCCTAAAGGTGGCACACCCTGTATATGCAACGCCACAGACCGCACTACCATTGAGATCAGCCAGGGACGCTGGGAACGTGGTGAGGACTCAAAAATTTGCTACAGTTTCGTTACACCGTTTCGTTACACCGGCTCTGATTCGTGGACTGATAACGAAGATGTATGCGCGCAAAGGGCTCCACGCTTCCGCCGTTCTTCACCCATTTGTGAACTACACCTCTGCTGGGTTAGCGCTACTTTCGAGCAGGTGTTCAAAAGGCACAATAACTGTGACATGTCAATACACAGAAGTGGTTAGTGTTCATGCAATTTGAGGATGCGGGTGTTACCCCGTTTCTTTTCTATTTGATTTCCAAAAATCTGCAGCGTATTAGCGCTCCAGTGGAACGGACACCAAAATGATAATTTTAGAGTGGCATACGGCAGTTGGTCGGCAAAGGATAAAATCGCTACAAGCGATTTCGTTAAACCTGGACTTGCGGGCAGACCCCTCTGTGAGCTTTAATTCCGAGAAAGTGTCCCAGAAAGTGCAGGAGGCTTCAACAAGGTAAGACATGAGTTGATCTCCAAGTAGAACCAAGAACCTTAAAGGGTAACCGAAGAAGTTTTAGTATTCTACGATTTTTAAACTTCACTTCACTTCACTTCACTTCACTTTAATACCTTAAAGACCCTCGTTAGAGGGTATTACATAAGGGGTGGGGCACACAGAAATGAAAAACAGAATGACTAACAAATAAGTTGAAAGTTATACAAATATAAGATTATCACTGAGCAAGTACACGCGTGATTTCTTCGATGAACAATGATTGGCATGTGATAGCAGCAAGTTCTCGGGGAAGGCCGTTCCAGTCGTTCGCGGTCCGGGGGAAGAATGATGAAGAAAATGTAGTGGTGCGGGCGCGAGGTCGTGACACTTGCTGCTGATGGCCGGTGCGGAGGGAGATGCGTGGTGGTGGTGCGCAGATGTAGGGTTCCTGTCGTAGCTCAGAGTAAAAAAACTTGTGAAACAAACATAAACTAGCAATGCAGCGGCGATGAGCAAGGGTAGGTAGGCTGGACTGTGATTTGAGGGATGATATGCTGATATCAAAAGAATACGATGAATGAATGAATCTAGTTGCTCGGTTTTGAACTGCTTCAATTGAATTACAGAGATATGCTTGCTTTGGAGACCAGATGGGAGATGCGTATTCTAATTTTGATCTGATTAATGATTTGTATGCGAGGAGCTTGACATGCTGAGGTGCAGAGCGTAGGTGACGCTTTAAGAATCCTAGTGTTCTGTTGGCGGATGATATGATGTTTGAAATATGCGTATTCCATGTAAGATCATGACAAATATGGACACCAAGGTATTTGTATGATTGGACAAGATCAAGAGGAACGTTAGATATGCTGTATTGGAACAGAAGAGGGTAACGGCGACGATGGAACGACATATATTTGCATTTACTTGTGTTAAGTGTCATTAGCCATTCACTGCACCAGTCTTGCACATGAGTTAAATTATTTTGAAGGGATTGTTGGTCGAAGGTGTTAGTGACTGTTCTGTAAATAACACAATCATCAGCAAACATCCGAATATGGCAATCTAATTTCTCAGGTAGGTCGTTAATATAAATTAGAAACAAGAGTGGCCCAAGGACGGATCCTTGGGGCACGCCTGAGGAGACTGGTAAGAGGTCAGACATTTGGTTATTGACAACGACTGATTGGAAGCGGTGAGTTAAGAATTCTTTTATCCATGCTAGTATGTCGGGATGCAAGTTTAGGCGAGAGAGTTTCAGAAATAAGTGGTTATGAGGTACCTTGTCAAATGCTTTAGCGAAGTCGAGAAAAATTGCGTCAGTTTGGAGGTTAGCATCAAGGTTGGCATGCAAGTCATGAACGAAAAGTGCTAATTGACTTTCACATGAGTATCCTTTGCGAAATCCGTGCTGCGATGAGTGAAAAAAATTATTTGAATCCAGAAAGTGCATTGTTAAAGAATAAATGACGTGTTCCATGAGTTTACATGGTATGCTGGTGAGTGATATGGGTCGGTAATTAAGTGGTGAATCTTTGTTACCCGACTTGTGAACCGGAACGACCTTCCCCACTTTCCAGTCATGGGGTATGATACCTGTAGAAAGAGACTGTGAGAACAGCAGGCATAAAAATTTGGCAGAAGTATGGTTAACGTTTTTTAGTACCTTGGTGTTGATTTCGTCAAAGCCGGCAGATGATGACAGTTTTAGTTTATCTATGAGACATGATATGCCGGCCTCAGAGAAAGTAACGGCTGGCATTAAACTTCTTTGGTCATTTGCTATCTTGAGGGGGGGCGGTTCCTGTTCATGAGTGAATACAGATGCGAAAGCAGAATTAAATATGTTAGCACACTCGACATCGGAAAAAGCACGTCCGGAATCATCAGTTAAGGTAATAGTGCGTATAGATTGCGGATTTAAAAGCTGCCAGAATTTAGTCGGGTTATCTTGAAGTATGTTGGGTAGGTCAGTATGATAAAATGAGCGTTTAGCGTTTTTTACTGTGACCAGGTATGTCTTTTCGGCAGCGTAATATTTTTCCCATGCGTAGTCATTTCCAGTCTGTTTAGCACTGCGGAACAAGCGTTTCTTTTTGTTTTCTAGTCTTCCTAGAGCCTTGGTAAACCATGGTTTCTGTTTGGTTGCACGGAAGCTGCATTTGGGAACATATTTGTTAGTAAGTTCGTTAATTTTATGAATAAACATCGACCAATTTTCGTGGATGGTTTGTTCCGGGAAAGAGTGCTGAAAAGATGGGAAATAAGCTTCCAACGCCCTGTTTATAGCCTCATAGTTACCTTTGTTATAAAGGGTGATTGTTTTTTTGGAAGTTTCTTTTATTGTTGGAGTGAAGGTAAATGACGCATGTATGACTTTGTGATCACTAATTTCCCGGAGATAAGTAATGGAGTTGAGGCATTCGGGGTGGCTAGTTAGTATAAGGTCAAGAATGTTTGCTGTGTCTCCGGCGATGCGTGTAGGCTGGGTTACTAATTGAGTAAGATTAAAATTTAAGCACACATCCACAAACTCCTGCGATTCATGCTGTCTAAAAATAGGCTGATAAGGGTTATTCCAATCTATGTCAGGATAGTTAAAATCTCCAAAAAGGAGCACGTGTGCATTAGGGTGTTTTGTTGTAAGTTGGTTCAGAACGTTGTGCAGCTTTCGAGGGAATTCGGGGTTATTGTGGGGGGGCCTATAGCAAACACCAATTAGTATAGACACTGGCGTGGCGCGACAAAGCAGCCATAATATTTCGAGGTCAGATTGGATGTTAATGTGGGAACACTGTAGTTGACTGCTGGTAGCGATAAGGACGCCTCCTCCTCGGGGGCCGTTGCGATCGGCACGGAAAAGGTTAAAATTAGGTAAGTTGCACAGAACTTCAATGTCGTCCACATTATCGGTCAGCCAAGTCTCTGTCAACACAAGCAGGTTAGATTCTGTTGAAGATACAAGGCTGGATACACTATCGCACTTTGAAAGCAGACTGCGTATATTAGTATAGATAACCGAAAAAGAAATATTCTGTCGAGGGGAGGTATGGCGAGGATTAGATAAGTGACGACTGTGCGGTGAGCGCTATGCTATTTCTTTCACCATTTCGGTGGCAGCATCAAAAGTGTAGCGTTTTTTGCCGAGAAATAGGGTCTTGTACCGCAAAGAAAACGGTCCGGTTTCTGCTCTTGCAAATGCGACAAGATGTTTGCGGGCTTTTTGGACAGAGCGGGTAAAATCTTCTCCAATGCTATAGTTCGTGTCCTTCAGCATAGGACCTTTGGAAAGGATAGTTTCTTTGGTTTTGAAGGAGACGAATTTTGCTATAATTGGCCGTTGGCGGTCCTCGTTATGGCGTCCCAAGCGATGGGCACGCTCTATCTGACTGGGCTCTAAGGTTAACTTTAACTTATCCTGACAGTGCTTAATTATTATTTCTTCAGATTCGATGAATGATTCGCGCGGATTGGAATCTGGAAGGCCATAGAATATCAGGTTGTTGCGGCGTGATCTGTTTTCTGTGTCGTCTATTCGGGCCTCAAGGTTAGTAACAAGAGCTGCCGTCCCGGCGGCAATGGAATTGACGGATTCTAGATCAGATTTTAGGGTAGCAATGTCCTGAAATAGGCTTTCCAGGTCTGCTAGGCGTTTGCTCAGGTCGGAAATGGTTTGGTCGACAGAACGCATCTGACCTTTAAGGTCCTGTACATCCGCGATTATTTGGCCTTGACCGGCTGACAACTTCTTGAGTTCAGCAAGAACACTATCAAGTTTGTCCGGACCAGGGTTCATCTCAACATCTCCGGACAAAAGAAGAAGAGATTTAACAACAGAAAAGCATTCACTAGCAATAGAAATGCAACACTGCAGGCTCGGCAGCTGTACCAGGCAACGGTCACTACATTTTTTAGAAAAAAGGCAGTATGATGGACTAACCTGCGTAGCGAAAACCAGTGGATGAGGAGGCTGCGACATGGCACAGCTACCGAGCCCACAGAGCGCGGGCGGAAGGCGGTGCTCTTTATATGTTGACAGGGTCGATGTTGTCGCTGGCGGTTGCGCTTGCCATCCGATGTCGAGGGTCCAGGAAGGGAGTGCTCTTTTCACCGACGCATCTGCGCTGTTCAAACCGAATGGTCCGTTGTACCCGGCGCAGAACGGCTGCTCTGGGTCCGGCAGAACAAGCCACGAAGTGTCGAAGATGGCTGGGAAGATGTAGGCAAAGGCAGGCGCGAGCACCTGCGTAGCGAAAACCAGTGGATGAGGAGGCTGCGACATGGCACAGCTACCGAGCCCACAGAGCGCGGGCGGAAGGCGGTGCTCTTTACGATGGATGTCTGAAACTTGCAGAAGAAGCAGGCGAAATCTTTTTATGCTAGTACGTGAAATGATGCCATAATCAGTGCCGATTAAAGCCGCGCTAGCGTTGAGACTTCTACGCAGCGCACAGTGACGGTTAGGGGGCAGATGATGACGTCATATACAGCGGCGATACATTTCCAACGCTGAAATGTTTCCTCAGAGGAGAAAAAAGGTAAATGTAGAGAAGCATTGTTTCTAAAAATCGGACGACGTACGGCGGGGTGTAGGCGAGAACTGCGGTAACCTTAAACCTCGCAAGCAATTGTTTCAGCGCCCTTCGATGGGTTGGCGAGAAGCCTAGAGGTCGTCACAACTTTAATATCCGATTGCATCATCATTTTAAATGGTAGCGCAAAAAAAAATGGAGTAAATTACTTCTAAGCTTCATGCATTCGAGTCCTTGAATCTCATCGAATTCGAAAATAAAGATCCTGAACATGCAGCGCTGACAGACGAGGGACGAAGGAGGGACGAGACACAAAGGGCACTTTTTTACTCTCGTCTCTCCTCCGTCCCTCGTCTGTCAGCGCTGCATGTTCAGGATGTCAAACCAACTTGCCTAGCAGCACACCCTGCGCAAATAAAGAGTTGCAGCTTCCCTTTAACAAATCGTCATGCTACAGACCCATAAACGGTACTGTGCTGCATTAGTGGCACCGTTCGCAAACGCGCCGGCATGGGCCATGTTCAGCGTCTGGCGCCGACGGACACAAAACGGAGCACACCGGACGCGAGCAGAGGAACGAAGTCCGTTAGGATAGAGGCAGTTATGGCAACGCGAGAGTTGTCTCCCTCATACGCATCGCCAGAAGAAATAGGAGTAAAAAAAGCAAAGAAAAGGCAGACTGGAGTGTGGGCGCGGGGCATCGTCTTCTCCATATTTGAGACAGGAGTTGCCACATAGCGATTGCCCCACGATGACATTTATCCCTACAATGCCACTGTTGCGAAAAGGCGTCACTGTCGTTAGGGGGCGTCGTTCTCCGCGGGAACACAGTGATGTATGAAAGAATGGGTGGTTGTTTGCTACTACGCCCGCTCAGTGTGCAAGACAGACGCCTTTACGCAACTGTCGTCAGCCCTACTCACCACGCATGTGCGACAGCATGATGAGTCACCGTGACGGCTGCTGCAAAGGTTGGGAAATAAAAAGACAATGCGCTGAACGACGTTTGTGGCTTGAAAGGAGGTAATAGATTTAGTTAAGGAGCCTACCATCAAGGCTTACAAGGCACTGTTTTTTTTTTTTTTTTTTACGAGAGACTGCCTTGATTGACAGATTGTGACTGTGTTTCCCGTTTTTCTTTCTTCCCTCTTTAATCTCCTCATTCCCTTCCTCAGTGCAGGGTAGCCAACCGGAAACCTTTCTGGTTAACATCCCTGCCTTTCCCCTTCTCTGTATCTCTCTCTCTGGCGTTGCAATTAATCCTATGGTAAGTCGGTTAACGGCTCAAGTACGACTTAGTATTGAGCCCTCCGGCTTTTTTTCAAATACAAGTCGAGCAGCCTATCTATAAAACAAGTACTCTTCTGTCTGGCGCAGCATGTCCTGTTGTTAATCTCACAGTGAACGAAGGTCAGGTCGAGGCGTGTTTCACACAACAGCGGAATCACGCCGTTTCGATAATAACCAACTGAATTGGCCAACACCAGCACGCCGTTTGCTGGTCGGTTGTTGTCCGACGTCACTCTCATACCATAGGAGCGCGGGTGAGGAGTAACGCACACTCGAGAAACGCCAAAAATGAAGTTACCTGCCTGAAAGAAAACGTTACAGAAATGATGAAACATTGCGTAATCACATCGCTTGAATGAGGTTTAAACGATATGAACTTCAATAAAACTTGGGTTGGGCCTAGTTGGTACATGATGTTGTGAAGGTGTAGGTTGCGCAACCACGTAACATACTATCATGGCTATCAGAAAAAAACCAAACAAATGTATAGCAAACAGCACTAAAGCGGTCATGGACAAGCAAGCCATGATAGTATGTTACGTGGTTGCTATCGCGCTTCATGTGTTAGATATCTTACAGTGATCTTTTCTACTGCCTGTGCGTGATTACACGGATGTTACGGCGTGTTGGCTTACATAAAGGCGGGTTTGGCGCGAAATAAAATTCAGTTGCAAGTCGGCGCTGGTCCTCTCGTGCTTGTCTCTTTTGTCCACGTTTTCTAGCGCCGTTTTCCTCCTGAATCATGAACCAACTAGCCCAAACGAGAGTTCTTCTTATTCGTAAATAAATTGTGTTTTCACCGGGCTAAATTTGTGGAGATGCAGAATGTTACTTTAGGTTCTGTGAACGATGAGTATAACTTCTCAAAATTGCGACACATAAAACAAAACGATCGGACACTACTCAGTCAACGGATGTTCTTAAAAGTTTTTAAAAACAGTTTTTAAAGATAGGCTTTTCAAGTTAAGCGCTTCTTTCGGCTAAGACCTGCTAACCAGCAGGTTGGTTAACTAATATTGAATAGTTAACTTTTAACTATTACTGTTAGACTCCTTAATTATCGTGAGGCGTTTAATATCCACATCAGTCTTCAGAATTTCAAAAAGGCGGTTACCCTCGGTGGTGTAGCCCAAAAAATTTAGGCAACTTCGATTAGTAACCAACTTTTCGGTGAAACAGCCTCTACATTCTTTACGCTTGTTGAAACGCTTGTTGATTACGCTTGTTGAAACTCGCTCAGTGAGCTAGAAGAAACGACTACGATACCAAAGACGTGAGAGAAACGGTCACGGATTCCGAAGCCTATGACGCTGACAGTGCGGTAGCTCTGAAGCTGATCGACCGAGAACGACATGATAGCCACTCCTATAGGGCGTGCCGTCACCCATCGGTGTCCGTTCAACGAACCTATCCTATGAATGTCGTCAAAATTTCAAGTTACCGCCACCCGTCGGAGGCGTGGCTGACACCGTCAAACGAAGTGGAGTCGGTGACGCAGAACTACAGGGGTCGTCGCCCGTTCCGGTTACGGTAATTAGATTGGTCGCGCCTTCCCCCCCGTCCCCCCCCCCCCCATCCTCCACGCTCTCATCTGCCGGTATTGCCTTGGCCCTGAGCAGCATTGGCTGGATCAGGTGCATGTGTGTAAATGTTGAAGCGAATTCCTATTGCGGGCTCTTTATTTGCCCAACAATCTAACGGAAAAGTTTATGATGAGAAGTTGTCAATCAAAAAAAGAAATGAAAAGACGGGAAGGCAGCGCAACGCCTACCAACAATTCTTGCCTGAAGAATGGCTGTAAAATAGTGTTATGCGTCACCCTTTTCGAAAATTTCCTGGGCGCGAGGTTTTCTCATGTGCCCTTCGGTGCTCTAGAACCCTAGAGGATGAGGAGGTCTTTCTCCTCACCCCTTCAGAGCTTTTAAGCACTATCTGCAAAAATGCAGCTCCGATGCATGTTCCGGCAGCATGGCAAGTGACTTGTGAGCTTTTGAAAAGAATGGCAAATTGTTTTGCGCCTTGCCGTAAGCGTTTATTCGTTTTCCTGAGAGATCTCGTGAGAATATGCAAACGCCTAAGGGTCTATTTCTCACATGAATTCCTGATCTGTGGACAAAAAGAAGTGGCCTACGCTGTGGCTCACTAAAACAACTTATTGTTTGCGGAAGCTTGCGTTCCTGTCCACCGATAAGTGGCCAGATCTTCACTGCTGCAGACTGCGAGCCTGAAACAATAACATATGTGGATTCATCAATGCAGTTTATTGTTCGACAATGGCTGAGACTTATCGGAAAGTTTGTGCTGGCATATGACGGTGTTACTCAAAGGCCAGGGAGGAAAATATTAGGGAAGTTGCTCTTGTTCTGCACAGTTTAAATCGGACTGCTCTTGCATTAAGGGGAAAATATTATTCTGAACCCCTGGAAGACTTTGGGCTGTGCGAAATGCAGGTGATAGAAACGCCATAAAATACTGCATGACTCTAAAACAGTAACATTTTTGTGGCATGTTTGCTTTAGTTTACATTTTTTTATCTATGTGCCGTCTGCAAAGCTGTTACTGACAAGTACCTCTGCTTCACTACCTCTGCTGTTGTAAGGATGGTTATAGAATAAGGTGAGTATGTAAAAAAATTGAAGAGCTGCTTTGAATATGTCCTCGAATGTAGAATTTTTTCACATAACCGTACGGCAGATTTTTCCTAATGTAAGCTGTTAAGCACAAACAGAACCAAAGTATAATTTCAGTTTTTTTCACGCAGATGACCGCGAAATTATGAAGCTGCAGTTGATGATAAGACTCCCTTTATTGAAATCTTGCAAAAGAGAGGCTGTGGAGAAGACTACTCTTTGCCATTAAAAGATGCTAATTTGTGATGCCGGCTTCGTGCTTTTTAAGCAACGCGTAGCCGCCGTTTTCATTATCGACACGCAGGCTTTTATCAGGGAAACTCCTCATTTCTTGTACTATGCCTCTTTGCCTTTGACATTTTAATTGATTGTTTTGGTTATCCCTAAAATTACTTTCCTCATTTTCTTTCTGAGGTGCACACGGTTGATTCCTAAGGCTTTACTAGCCTCCATCAACATCATTTACATCAACATCAACATTTACTGTACCCTTGAAGGCCCAAAAGGCATGGATAAAGGAGATGATAAAAAACACAGGAGATGGCACACGAACGTCACCAAAGGTAACAAAGTTTCTGGCATTCAAATATAGAAAATTATGGCAACAAAGATGGTAACTAGAAACGTTCGAGAAGGTTCCTGACCGCAGACAATATAGCAGTGGCAAAAGAGCGCATAAATCAAGAAAATGAAAACTAGGAGCACGTCGAAACGTAATTAACCAGAGAGCAAATTTTTTTTCAGGATTTCTTAGGGTAACTTAGTCGGGGAGTTTGTTACAGGGCCGATTAGCTACAAGTAACACCACGGAAGGAAACGAATATGTACGCGCGAGCCTTAGTGCATTCACAACGTAAATGAAAAATAGCCTTGTTTGGATTATTGCTTTTAAAGTCTTAAAGCGACTCAGGCTATGAGGGAAGCCGTAGTGCAGGGCTCTAGATAATTTCCACCACCTGAGGTCTTTAACGTGCACCGACATCAGTACCTGGGTCTCTAGCATTTCTCCCCCATCTAAATGCGACCGCCGCGGCCAGTGAATGAAAGAGGAAATGGCGAGCGAATGAAGTCGTACGTGAGGAAGAACACATGTGGATATATTTTATTGCTTGTACCTTGTTTCTTTATTCTCTTTTCAATAATACTTTCAAAAGGTAGAAAAAATATTACGACTTGCTATGCAATGTGCACAATCGAACACTATTTCGACGTCCATGTACCATGTCTTGGCAGGGGAGCCTGCAGCATTTTGACCTCTTTTGCCGAAATTTTACTTCTTGCATGATGGAATGTTAAAAAATGTTGAATGAAAAACCCTCGGCACTAATATCAATACATGAAATATATGGCAATGACAGTTCCGGTGTGTCTCAGCAGACTCACGCAAGGCAACGGTATGCTAAGGATGTTTATGAAGCTGAAATAGCGAGAACGGTTATGGAGGTCAACAGACGTTTATGTACAAACGAGAAATGTCCTAACAGAAGTGGCGTGAAAATATACTGGTAAGCATTCATTTCTTGACGCGTCAACCTATGGTGGCGACTAGTGCCTTGAAATCGCTAAGTGCTCCGGTAATGTTTCATTTTTTATGCCCTTAGAAATGTACTTAATAACAAGCCATAGTGAAGTTAACATGACCGCTTTGTTCCTGGCTTCAGTGGAAATCTGTCTCGTATTCGTAAGTGTCGAAAAACTCTTGCGACGAAGAAATTAAAGGGCGTCGTACAAAACACTCAGGTCTTCCTTATGCGATCACCAGTTGTTTTGAGACGTTCACATTAACAGTACAACAAGATAATTTGAAATTGATCGAGAACAGAAGGAAACATTGGTTTACTCACTGCACCACTCCGGCAACGCATGAAAAGTACCTGTTTAATCTCAAACTCGCTTTCTGTGACTCACTGTGACTGAGACGACCGTTCGCTCGACTACACGTTTCAGCTTTTCAGTGTCACTGACTTTCTCACTCGCAGTGCGAACACAGCAGAACGCCGCCCGATCAAGTGGCAAAGGACAAAGTTGGAGGAAATGACCGCATTCACAGAGATATAGAGGCGCTAGCGGAAAACGTTTACGAATCTACAGTTACCGGGAACGGGGCTGGTTCGCAGCAGGTTGCAATTTGGCGTGAAGAAAAGAAATAGTCCATACTGCAAAAAGGCGACAGTCTTTAGCATCATCTGTGAAGTTGTGTCCAGAATTTAGCAAAAAAAAAAAAAATTAGTCAACGTTTTACACGATACACATTTCGGACTCACGTTGCGACCGATATTTATCGAGAAGAAAGTAACCTGTTTTTTTTTTCTTTTCACAATCTTTCAGAAAAAAAACGCGCTTGTAAACAAGACCTTTGTACCCGTATCATAATAATCGCAGCCTGTAATGACACAAAGCCTCTTCAGTGCAGTTACGTGACTGTGAGCAAATGCGTCGTGCTAGTTAGTCTCATTTAGAGGTATCCCTGCTAAAAGCAGTTGTTTGTGTGCACTTCGTCGCATCCTGACGGTCTTAAAATTTGTTGCTAAAAGAGAAATAGGGAAGCTCTTGTTCGTGCCGTATAATCTGGAGGATACGCAATTGCTATAGTTTGAATCTAGGGCAGGAAGAGCTTCGTTCACGTTCGGTAAAAGCTTCGGAGTGATGTGAATGGCGCAGTACTCCTAGAACAATAAAGAAAGGTTAGGTTGAGTGACTCTCTGTCAAATTACATTATCTAATCTCTTTGTTGAGAGGAGTCACAGCAAAATTCAGTCAAGCACGCACCCGATGACGTGCCTCAGCATACACACGCATTCATTATTTGTAGTGGCACGGCTCATCAGAGTTGGACGCTTGGCTGCGAGACTGCCCGACACTCTCTGCGAGCTCCCGCGCAAACATGGCCCTGCGGTCTACGACGCAAAAAAATGTGTAAGGAGGAAAGAAAACTAGGAATGTAAACGTCCTGAGTAATACTCGAGCCGCTGTCGTCGGGGTGGAGGAACAAAGCGCTGCGGGAAAGGAAGCCCACCACACGCACCCCTCCGGGGCACTGCTATGCCTCGTTGGTGAGTGAGTCGGTGAGAGCCCAAGCATCGCCGCGTGACACGAGCACAACCCAATTATGCAAATGCGGCTTCACAGCACGAACTACGCCCTACTACTACCACTCGTAGCTCAAAGACGACAAACGGCCAAGTTCCTTCCTCCTCCTCCTCTTTTGCGGTGGCGCCCCGGGGCACTCGAGCACTGCAGAGTTTGGTCACGGTTGGCTTTGCGTGCGAGATGGCTTGCTATAAGCGCGACTGGGAAGGAGTACTTCCTGGGGCCACCGCAGTGCGCGTGCCTGTTAGAGAAACAAGCTCGACCTCACCGCGCCGCTGGGGAACGTCAATGCACATGGCCACTGGCGTGATTCATAGCTGCTAGTCTTCCGACGTCCAGTCTGCCAATCGCAGCATCCCCTCTCCCCTCCATCTCCTTTCTTTTCCATTGTACTTGCATAACAAAATGAAAACCGGTCTTCACGGCGTCCCTCCTGAGCTAGGAGCTCGCGGTTGTCCGGGAAAGCTTCTTACTCGCTTTCTACCGCCCGCTATATTTTGTTCTGTATTATGTCGTCACGAGCGCGGGATCTCCCACTCACGCGTATGCTGACGCATAAAAGCAGTCGCGTGCCGGCTTTGAATTAGGCGTTATTAGTCGCGGGCACAAGGACTACGTGAGCGAGCTGCCACGTGTTTCTATGAGGATGAAAACGAAGGCGCATAGCAGAGAGCAGCGACACAGACCACTGCGGGGGATTGGTTGCCACCTGTGTCTTGGCCAATCCCCCGCAGTGGGTACGCGCCATTATTTAGACATGATCTGGGGTGCCAAAATTTGTTTCGGCCGCTCATGTTATTTGGAGCTGGAGGATTTCTCTGGCTACATAACGCAGTTGTCGCGGATGTGCTCCTGCACATTTAGGCACGAAGGAAAGGTTGAACTCTAGAATGAAATTTGTTCTCGTTACAGTTCCTTTATTCGCACGGTCGGGGCGTCGTCCGCCGCTGGGCCGTTATAAAGTATGGGCCTTAGTTTCTATGAAGACGCTGCACTGTCTGTCGCGCCACAGACAGATACCGAAGCCCTTTGTTTGCGGATATTTGCTTCGTTGAATTATATCAATATAGCGTATAGCTTGGGCGGGCTGTATGTGCTGTGTTAAACAATAAATTAGGCAGCCTTTCATTGATGAGCCAGCTAGCAATCAAATAAATACATTTTATGTTTAGGTTCATGGGGGTTTAGCGTCCCAAAGCAACTCAGGCTATGTGGGATGCCGTACTGAAGGGCTCCAGAAATTTCGACCACCTGGGGTTCTTTAACGCGCGCTGACATCGCACAGCACACGGCCCTCTAGAATGTCGCCTCCATCCAAATTCGAGTGCCGCGGCCAGGATCGAACCCGTGTCTTTCGGGTCAGTAGCCGAGCACCATAACCACTGAGCCACCGCGGCGACCTGAATAAATACATTTTAAAGCGGAACGAATTTTCAGGGTCAAATCAGAATACAAAACGTTTTCTTTTTTTTTTTAATTTCTTAGTGTTCGTGCCACAAATGGGTGGACTGAGGACAGCAATGGTGCTGCCGCAAAAAAAAAAAAAAAAAAAACGGATAATAGTGGATTTAACTTTCATGGCGCAAAACATTTAAAAAAGATGCACTGCTAATACAGATTCGTTGTACAATTTGCGCGCAAGTCATTCCAGCAACGTCAGTTAACTCAGCCGCTGTCTAGACCCAACGTGCATATTCTCATTGGCAGCAGAGTGCGGGGTCCTCGGCCGACTGTGGTCGCGCTGAAACTCATAGCCTGGAGACAGCCGAATTTCTGGCGAAACCTCTGAGTAAGGATTCGAGGCGCCCATGACATTTCTTCACGAAAGAACGTGCAGATATTCTTATCTTCACTGTAGTTGTATAGAAAATTGATTGCTCCTGGGAAACGAGCAGGGGCTGGTGGTCATCATGTAGCATTTTTTTTAACGCGTTTTTATTTACTTTCCAAGCGGGTTTGGCAAGAGAGCCTAAGAATGAAGTATACATAGAAGCCATTCCCGAGAGAGTTGTGCAGTTGAGGAAAACCAGTCTCGCTTCGCAGAAACTGGGCTTCATTGTAAGAAGCCTCTGTCGCTATGAGCGAAAGGCGCGGCTATCATAGGGCGAATTTGTGAGATAATCAAATTTATGTCGACACACTGTGCATAGAATGGAATACTAGATGAGCTTTCCTTTTACACAACACGGCGGCTGCCCTGGCATATACCTAATGGGAAGCAACAGACTCCACCCTGTAGCACAAAGGTGGGGCAATGCAAGACTCCATGCAATGCAAATAGCACCTTTATATTTGCCTGAGCTTTTCGCCAACGTGCAGTACCTCTACGGATTACATAAACACTGAGCCAACATCTGCGCAAGTAAAGAAAGCATAGCCTGACTCATCGCTGATGCAATCCTTCTGCAGCAGAGTGCATTGATTTCGCTTAAGCTATTCTTGGCCCCGCTTTATCGCCATGCCAGGTCGCTGTCTATTTCGCAAACAGATGATAATGAGAAAAATAGAAGAATCACGTGGAGCTTGCATACAAAGTAAGTAGCCAGGTTGGTTCTGTCGCCGATAGGAACTGCATTTATACTTTGTTAAAGTAGAAAGCTTAGAGTGAAATAGCTTCGATTGTCTCTTTGTTGGCAACTTAGTCACGCAAACGGTTCACCGGTGTAAAACTAAGAAAGTCAAGAATAAATTCTTTATCTCACGTATAACTATTGGCTTAGCACAATTTTAGGAATCTGTAGTAACCTCACAACAAATTATTTTCCTTGTCACAAGCTTAATGGAGGTTAAATGATAATACTAATGCAAGAATGTGAGATCTCTTTTGAAATAAAGAATGGCTGTGGCCTCTTTAAACATTAGGCTGAGCAGCCGCAGGCATCGCCGTATTGTGTCGCCAGCTGCTTGATATATTCATTCAGCGTTTCAAGCAGGCGCTGACGCTTGAAAAAAAAAAAAAAAAAGGCCATGAAGGCTGTGGCTTCTGCACTGGCACAACTCCAAACCGGAAGTCAGTTCTTAGAATTGGTTTGAGGAGCCCATATTCTCATTCATCTACCGGTTACAAATAAGTCGAGTGTTCGTAACGTCAGAGCAGAAACTCCTGCGCTCCGGGCCGTATCGCAGATGCTTACTTTCGAGCCGAAGAACCAATCTCGTGTGGTTAGGGAGACAAGCCAAATTGATGACAGTCAACAAGCATACAATACGGCGCAAACGAATCAACCCTTGCATGAAATGCGCTCTCCTGGTTTCATTTTATGCGGATGTGTTTATATTATACAGCTGTTCATACTACGTAGGTTCCAAGTTTTATTGGAAGTCGGTTAAGCCGGTTTAATCAGCGTTTCAAGCAATGAAAAACACGTTTACCTTCCTCCTCGTATCTAATGCGTTCGGGCCTTTATGTAGAAAATACAGAAATAAATGAAAAGATGACACAAGTAGTGCCAGAAACAAATAAAATTTGGTGATGCGAGAAATAAGAACAACATTTCTTCTAGAAAAGCTGCTCGAACTTAATTTTATTTATTTTCAAAAACGCCCCTCCGAACGAAGTGCGGCTTTCTCGTGCTTTCTGTTGCGCTTTTGTACATCATGGCCACTTGATGCTGTTTTTATATTTTGGTGGAAGGGCTGCCTATAGCCATTAATTATGAAGGCCACCATAGCAGTGATATCCGAACGCACAGCAATTCGCGAATAGTTAGATGCAGCAGACACCGTAACACCAAGAAATTACTGGCTTTATTTCGCAAGTTTCTTTTTCCTCTTTTACTGTTTCCTGTATGAAACTTGTTATCTCTTACTCTGTTAACGTCAGAGGTGAGCGAAATTGCTTGCCGGTTATGAGCCTTCACATTACATGCTGCCACCGCCATTCGTAAAGGGGCAAAAAAGAGCAAAAAAACAAACAAACAAACAAACAAACCCGAATGCTGTTCTCACTCACTGGTATTTTAATTTTTTTATGACTGGATGTTTCGTTAGTTGTGTGTTTGTTAGTATTTCGAGCAGTATTAGCTGAAGAGAGTGTTTCTGTGGGCTTTGTTCACAGGTTGCGTTGCGTGCCTGTTGTCGCTTAGAGTGTATTAAATGTGTGAAGTATTGATAGCTTCATTACCTTTAACCGTCTAGTTTTTAGGAATATCCTTTCCAATTCAACTTCGTGTCGGTGGTTACACTGGTGATTTTTCAATGTGAACCACCTTTAGCTCTTTCTACAATTTTTGTTTCTGGTGTCATTCTCGTATGCCGAAGTTTCGTATGCCTGAAGTTTATTTTTTGCCCTTTCTTTTCGAAGCAGCCCTGAGTGATTACGCGCAATTGGGCGCAAGAAAAGTGATCCCTGTTCTAAATGCCTTTGGTGTCGTTCCACTCTTCTTTTTCTCCCGATCTAGGAGGGGCAGCTGGTCGTATTACGCGACTTCTTGTCTGCAAAGGCAGAGACGCGAGCACCCTTGTATTCCTTATCTTGACGTGTATCCTTCAATCTGCCTGATCACTCTTCGTTAAGATTCGGGACAAAGGTGTAACACTGTTCGGCACATTTCAGCACTTTTTAGCTCTGTGTGCAACTCCGAGCTTCTTCCCTAAGAGCCAGAACTCAGGTTTAAGGCGCCTGCTCCTAATACAAAGGCTGAGCAAATAGCAGCCTGGAGAGTCTGCTTTGTGCCGCCTTTCACGGTGGAAGCGATCTTGCCGTTTGACTGAGAACCAAGTCTGTAGACTCAGAATTTTTCTTGCAGTCGCGGTGTTGAATGGCTCGGCGTGTTCTGCAATCCGCTCGACTCATTCTTAGGGAGTAATGGGCCTGAAAATTGCTGACACTCTCTGATGAACTCGCTGAGTGCTTCTCTACAAGCAAGTGCGTGAAAAATGCAAAAAAACAAACAAACCCTAGCGGCAAACGCATTAGTGGAGGTTATTGCACTGTCTTCGGTTGCGTCACTGCTGCGCGTTCCTGGCATCGCAGTTTTTAGACTTTTTTTTTTTTGTAGTATCGACACATGCTTTGTGGAGCCCGAAAAGTAAAGAACTATTCTAACTACAAATAACGTCAACTACAACAGCGGCAACAACAAGAAAAAATGCGCGTATGGAGCACGCCAAAAGCTTCCTGCACCACTGTATTTTTATGCTTTGTTTCGAAATGAATACCTGCAATCAGATTCTCGGAGAACCTTAAATCTTGGTGGAGTGTGTCTTTTGTTTTCCAGTTTTTATTGTTCTCTAAAGCGCGTCAAACACTTACGCTTTTGCGTTTCATTATATGCCTCGTTTCTATGTTTCCAGTTGCAATTACTTTTATATTTTGTCTTGTCTGCAATATCCTATCCTTCCCGAAACGAAACTGTTGCGTCCCCACGAGTCGTGACATGTAAGAAAATTAAAGGTTGAAATTTTTTGTTTTGTCTTCCGAATACGCTTTTGTAGGTGCACAGGAATACAGAAAACACAACACTTAACAATAATGTTACACTTACAACTAAAAAGAAATAAAAATTGGAAATGAAAAGTCAAACGAAAAAAAAGCACTGATTTGTCACACTTTGATAATTGCCGTTGTTAGTTAGTGCTGTTATCTGTTAGTTGCTAGAGTTGTTAGTTAGAGCTGTGCGTCTGAAATATTGCCGTATTTTATATTCTCGTGTGGATTATGTAAGGTTTCGAAAAGGCTTCTCGGGACGAAGACTGGGGCGACTTTCGGGTGATATCGCCAGGAATTCAAAGGCGGTTCTTAGAAGTCTATTTAAGTGGGAACGAACTGAACTGTACCAAACAGGGGCTCATGTGAATATGCTAACCTCCCTTACAAGAGAGAGAGAGAGAGAGAGCGATTAAGCTACAAAGCCAAGGTGTCACTCACAGCTTCTCTTCTGGTCTGTTTACTCTGAAGGTTCAAATGAAAGTTACAGTGAAGAGCTCATTGATCAACCACTTAGACATCGGTGTTGCTCTACACAGTCGAGTAGTAACAGATAGAAGTGTTCGCGTTTGAATTCCGCGCGGCAGCACCTCTGCCAGCGGGCATTCAGGATAACCGGTAGGACGCAGTAGAAAGCTGAAAGCCTGTGATTATAATAATGTTTGGTTTAGATGAAAGGAAATGACGCAGTAACTGTCTCACATATTTCGGTGTGAAAGCCTGTGAAAAAAAGTATTACTTAAAATATACTTCCCCCCTCCCCCCCCCCCCCAAAAAAAAAAAGAAAAAAAAAGAAAGCACCCTGCCCAGGAACAACTGCCAGCAGATCAAAGAACATAGTAGAGTAAAGAAAAGGAAAGTGAGCAATTGCTACGAGCAGGTATAAAAGGGGTCCTCAAGCACAAATTCATCCATGAAGCAGGCTCAAAAGAAAGCTTCGGGCCCCTCTGAATATGCAGTGGGAGAGGCAGGGAAAAAAATCCTCTTCAAGGCACTAAACGTTTCCCACATCCCACAACCATGTCACATATAGAATACAATAGAGAATTAAAAACAATGACCCGCATGCACTCAACTTAAAAACAATATAAAGATGAGAAAAAAGAAACACATGTCTGCGGTCTTGCACTACCATAATGTAGCGTCTTAACCGTGTCTTGAACCAACGAAGCGTGCTCGCAGACCGTGCCGAAGTGAGTTACCGGCGCTGCAGCCAGTATTGGTTTGAAAGTGCCTCAGCCCGTTCGTGCGGAGCATCGCAAACGTACTCTGCTGCCTTAAATAAGGTGTTGGCTGGTCACCGAAAGACGAAGCCCTTATTGAGACATTTTGCAGAAAAAAAGACAAAGAAAAAAAATGGCGAGGTCGCTTAGATTGAGGTAGTCTCCGGTTTTTTTCTTTTCTTCTCATCCCTTGTAGCCTGTTGAAGTAAGGTCTGTCGTTCAGTTTGGCACGATCATTGCACACGCTTCGTTCGTTTGAAACTCTGATGAGAGATCTGAGCCCAGCCACGTGTTCTCTTTCTTTTATCCGCGCTGCGCGGGCTTTCTTTAGATGTCGAAAAAAAGGACCGCGTAGGACCTATGTTGCAAGAAAAAACGATCGATTTTATCTGAAACCACTGTACAACATAACGAAATGAGCTTGGGCCTAAAATCAATAATATAAGTTTTACATGATTAATATTTAATGAAGGGCTCCGGAAATTTCGACCACCTGGGGTTCTTTGACGTGCACTGCTGTGCGATGTCAGTGCATGTTAAAGAACCCCAGGTTGTCGAAATTTCCGGAACCCTTAACTTCGGCTTCCCTCATAGCCTCAGTCGCTTTGGGACGTTAAACCCTCACAAATCACAAATAATTAATTATCTGGGTGCAATTTGAGAAATAATCTGAATAGCGCCACATGATCGTGATCAGTAAGTCCTTGATTTGAGGAATCTGCGGCTTATCACATTAAGCTGTGGCTTAAGGCACGTGAAACAACCTGTGCACTCTATGTAACGAAAATAGGCGACAACTTTTCTCTCCGGCGCAGTGTTACATGAGCATTTCGCTTATTTCATCCGCATGTATCCGAGCACAGTCGTCATGATTGTCCAGCTAGTCGACTGAAAAAGAAGACTGCACAGACGATAAGTGCCGAACTCAAAGAGATCCCGCGCCGGACGCATTGCAAGGCTACCTATCCAGGCCGGTGTGCCGCCGCGGTGGCTCAGTGGTTATGGTGCTCGGCTGCTGACCCCAAAGACGCCGGTTCGATCCCGGCCGCGGTGGTTGAATTTCGATGGAGGCGAAATTCTAGGGGCCCGTGTACTGTGCGATGTCAGTGCACATTAAAGAACCACAGGTGGTCGAAATTTCCGGAGCTTTTCACTACGGCGTCTCTCATATCCTGAGTCCCTTTGGGACGTTAAACCCCCTTAAACCATACCAAACCAGACCGGTGTGCTCTAGCAGTTAAGCGGACTCTTCTCTATCTTCGTCCGTACATCCATCCTCTCACTGTTGCTGGCTAGGGAGGTGCCGCTTTCCCTCATCGGACAACAGGAGTGAATACCGACTCTCGTGCACTCTGCATTCGGACTTTTTGCTGACGGAAATTTGGTGCACTTTTGTCTTCGCCGTTCAAGACGCGAAAAGAAAAAAGGCTGGAATGCATAGGCCCGAAATGAAAGAAGTAAGCAAGAAAGGTGTTTCGAAGAGAGAAAGATTCTTTCAAGAGCCTAATTAGATAGGATTTGCCGATTTTCTGTGGGGCTGGTTAATGATGCAGTATTCGTTTTGCGAACGCAAAAAACTGGGACAAGTCTTGCTTTTCTTTAAGGATTATAGCTGGGTTATAATTGACTGTGCTCGCTTCTGGCGCGAGCACTACGAAGCCCCCAGGATGCCTCTATGCTCGCGCGCCACGCTCATTTAGGGGATTGGTACTTTTTTTTGTTCCGCAGACGCCATGTTGGTGGCTAATATACTGTCAAGAGCGGTGGGGTGGACACGAAGTTCCTAAATTTTTTCGCGTTCCAAGACACTGACGGCTGACAAGTGGATGCGTTCATCGAGGCTGACATATTTCGCAGCAAATTATGGTTGACCACGCACTGGCCCAATGTACTTTTTAAACTTTTACTGTTCACTTCAGTCAAAACAAACTTTTATAAGTAAGATATTTTTTGGGCCTGCGTTTTCTTGTTAAAAAGAAAACAGGAAGCAATACAATGACCTCTATCATTATTACCATGAGCTGCGCTATACAGGCTACCGATGGGTGTCAAGGCAGCATTATGTGTAGACGATGAATGGACGAATGAAAATGCTGAACAAATTGGAGAGGTGTGCCCAGAATCCGGAACAACGAAAAGCATAAGGGAGAAAACATTTAATTCCATTGAACTTTTTCTTCTGACCAAATGTGTTCTAGTGGCGGCGTTTGTACACTCGCGCGACGGCGTGCACGCGAAAGAGAGGTTGGCTTTTCGTGCATCCCTGCGTGTGTGTGCTGCTTCTTCGTGGCTTGCTGAGAATACGTTAACAGCAGTAGACAAGGCCAGTACGTTTGTGCTGTAGGAATCCATTCCAGCCCATACATGCTCGAGGCACTGAGCATTCTCTCCGATCTGCGTTCTCCCTCGGAGGTGCAGCGGGAGATGCTGGCGAGGTACGGTAGCGCCATCAAGCGACCGTCTCCTTCGCACCCCTGGAATTTGGGTGCCACGCTTAAATTGGCGATGGAGGGACGGCAGTTCGAGCAGATGGACCGGAAGCACCTGAAAGCACCTGCTCATGTGACACTTAGCCTCGTATGTCTCCCTGCCTGCCACCTGCGCTACCTACGGAAGCTACCGGTTGGGGGAATTCTCCAATAAACAGTTTGGCCTATTGGCTGTTCCTCGGTGCTGCGTGTGCTGTTCTTCGCAGCCTCAGGTGTGGCTGTAGACCGCTGGGCGATCTTGTCCTTGACCGCGGCAGAAACCCCCAATGTGTTCCCGCAGTAGTCAGAAAAGCCGGTATTAGTCGTTCGAGCTTTTTCCGGAAGCAACTGAAACTACAAAACGAACAAGTATCGTATGCCCGATTCGTAAAATCCTTTACCTTGGTGCATTCAGTGTGGAAAGATACCTTGCACCTCGTGTGGGGTGCACAAGAAAATGCGGGTGGCACTTCGTGATTGCTGTTTGCACAGCGCAAGAAAACATTAGTTACAGCGGTGCTGTCAGTATAGAAAGTTGTCTCCAGAGCACGGTACCTGCGCAACACTTCTCGGTAATTTGGAGTGTAGAATGCCTCATCGCCAGCACACACACGCAAAATGATGCATGGATCCGTGTCTTATGTCAGAATTTGCAGGATTCAGGGTTCTCTGTTTCAATGTACGCGCTGTTAATAGTTGCACCTGATTAACCGGAGTGTAATAGTCAAGACAACGTGTAAGCCTGGTGGCGCGAAGAGGTACAAGTCTTACCTTGGCTGCGCTTTTTACAAAGCATGTGGTCGTACCTTGTACTGCCAGGTTGCTAACATCGTGCGCCTGAAAATCGAACTGAACAGTGCGCATTTTTCAATAGAAAAAGAAAAATCTTTAACCAACTCAATAGAAGTGTGAACCATAGTACGTGAAGTATTCTTAAAGGGCAGCTGAAAGGGTTCAAGAATTCGATGAGTTTGAAAGGACCGAATGTGTGAAACATTCAGTTAATGCCTGCGAAATGTTTTGTCCTAGCATTTGAAATGGTGGCGTAATCGTCGAATTAAGTGGCGTCGGCGTTGAGGCTTCTCTGCAGTGCACAGCGACAGGCAGATGCCCCGATAATGACGTCACTTACGACGGCGCTACGTTTCCACCGAATAAACAGTTGTTGCATGGAAGAAAACCAACACAATCGAAGGTGAAGTTCACAAAGTATTGTTTGCTTGCATCGGACGACGCACAGCAGTATGCAGGCGAAGGCAGCGGACACCTGAATTTTTGGGGATAATGACGTCACTACGGGTTTCCTCGCAATTCCCTAGCGCCGTGAGGAGAAGTGGTTTTAACCGAAGATTGCGTCACCATTTTAGATGCTAGTCCAAAAATACTTTGCATGCTTTTTGTAGAATCTCTGTACATCAGAATTCTTAAATAACTTTGAATTCTCCGAAAAACATTCGAGCTTCCCTTTAATATGCAACCAGCTCCGCAGGCGCTGAGCGGTCCGTAGCTGGTGGCACAATTGCCCAACGAAATCTTGACACAGCGGCCTAGGCACAGATGATGACGCTGCTGCGACGATGGTACCTTTTCGAGGTGACAGCGGAAAGAAGGAGTGCAGGGGCGCTATGCCGGAAGGCCCGAGTTTGGCGCTCGCCCGAGTTTCATCTGAGTTTGCGATGACGGCAGTCAGTGAACGAAGATAGCGCGGAACGTGCGCAGGCAGCGGACAATAAAATGTAGAGATAAAGCCACGTAAAGGTGATACAAGCGCACCCTGCGCGCCTGTTTCACACTTCAAACACAATACACTGAACAATACCAGGCCGCAGCGCTACCTGAAGTTATCAGCGCCATGTCAGCAATCGCGAAATCGTGACTTCTCTGCTATCTATCTGCACACTCGCCGCGAGCTGTTTGACACGCCTTTTCGGGCGCGTCAAAGGCGCGTCTTCTCTTTCAGGCTGTATCTGTCTCTCCATTTCCGAAGACGAACAGTGCGCACTGGGTGCACTCTTCTATCAACCCTTTCTCTTCTCTCGAATACGTTAAAAGGCAACAGATAATATTATGAACATTTTGTTCATTTCCAAATTTATTTTAAAATCTGAATCCAATAAAACGTTGTTGAAAAGCATAGCTTTAGGAAATTAACAAACATTTGACACTTTCTGCCGCTAGTGGCGATAGTGAGGCCATTGCTTGCAGCGTGGCTTGCATACGAACTAGAGCGGCAGCGCACCGTGCCGAAAACGAGAGCTCCTGCGCTGACACGCCGCCGGTAGCGCTCCCTTCGACTGGAAAGACTGGGCAACTACACACGCTGAATCTCTCTTATTTTTCGGCCATTGCCATAATATATTTTATTGCGTCGTATATCAAAATATAACAGTCATGCATCATCTGGCTTGCATAATACACAACAGCAAAAAACTGAGCTGCACTGCACCCCCCGCGTCACTGCTGCTCTCTGCAGTGACCTCAGGTGGAGTTCTCCGCTGCTACGGCCACTGCCGCACCCCGCTATGGCCAACCATTGCTTTTAGTACGCTCTTGGCGAATCTCGGCGGTAGAAATTGGCCGTGCGAGCGGCTGTGATGCGGTGTGAGAAAAAATTGCTGTTTGGCTGTATTCATTAATTCATTACGTATGCCTGTTCTGTGTGACGCCTCTTTAGTGCACTGCGGATGCGAAGAGCGTGCTACCCAGCGACACAACTCATCCTATGTCATCAGACGCTGACTAAAAGCTGTGAATGTGGTGGCGCGCGTATCTGCGTAGTATTTGTTTACGTCGCGCACTTCAAGGTTTTGCGGACTGGTTTTGTCACTAACGTCGACCGCCGTTGTATACTGCAGTAGCATCGCAATAATATCGTTCGGGCCAGTGAGGAATCCTGTTTCTAATAATGGAATCGGACTAATGGAACAGAGAAAGGTGTTACGGTTGTGAAGTACGCAGTGCTTGCGTGCTGGAAATTACAAACTCTTTATTGCACTGGGTTTAGAGCAGCGACCGTTTGTCGATCCCGGATGTGTTTGACACATTGATGCTGAGCTTTATCACCGATGAAAGCACGGCCATGTTGTTGGAGTGCGACGTGCTCCAAGCACCGTTTCGTCGTCGTGGTCGGTGTTCGACGTCTTGCATGCAGGTGTGACGCGCCGTCGGCGTTGTGCTGTGTGTTACGTGGTTGCAACAGGCTATAGTGCTGTGCAATCTCGGTATGCGAGCGAAGAAATCGGCGGCTGTCTCCATGTTGCGTGTCCTTCGCAGAGGTGCTTAGATTAATCAGCGATGACGTCCGTTTTGTCTGTTATATTTCGATGGCCAACATCGTCGATGTCTGTCAGCAATCAGCACAGCCGCGTAGCATACCTGCAGCCGGCAGGGATGTTGGGAGTGGCCCACCCATAGCGCGTACGCCTATAATTTATGTACGGCACGCCGGGGGCGTGAACAATGGTTTTGATTGACAGGTGAACTCGGAGCTAAACTCGTGAACGGTGAAGTGCTCCGAATTCATCTCGGGACCGTCATGGCGGCAGCAGCAGCAGCCTGGGTCATCGCTTCCTCTGACGGCAAATGTCAGTACGGCCGGCTGGACCCGTTTACTGCCATGGCCGACGACGAATTCCAGTGACATTTTCGCCTGTCCAAAACATCGGTAGGATGGTTGTGTAAAGAGTTAGGCGACTACCCACGCCTGCGGAGAGTGCGTACCGGGCCTCATACGCTTTCGGTCGAAGAGCAAGTCCTCTGCGCCCTCCGGTTGTTGAGGCTGAAGAAAGTTGAGGCTGAAGCATGGCAATGCGATATGATTGCTGACGCTGAAATTGAGCCGGTTGTCTTCAGCATTTCTGACTCGTGCAACTCCTTCTCTGATGAGTCGAGCACCGATTTCAGTGATGAAGACTTGAGTGGCATCGAGGAACTTGTCTGACTTCGAATTGATGTGTAATACACATGCTACCGAATAAAGAGAGAGGACTCATCGGCTTGCTGTGATCACCTTTGTGCGTGTGTGGGCGGAAATGTGAAATATGTGTGCATGTGGGTGTGTGTGTCGATCAATCTACCGAGGAAATTGCAAGATTTCCATCAAATCATTGCATCATTGCAATTCGTTGCATCAAATTGTATCGGGCAGTAACTTGTAGTCTTGAGGTGGTGAGGTGGTCGTGTTAATAGTGTCTGTATAGAAGTAGAATTTCTAAGGGAGTGCAAATAGTACTTTTTCCAATTAGAATACGTACACTGGTACACGTCGTCAATATCTGCAGTTTTTGGAAGATTAATTGCAGAAAAATACGGTGGAGCTTAATGAAGCGTTGTGTCAGTTATTCGGAAAGTATCTGAAAATTTGAGAGCAAATTGGATTCATTTAAAATAATTTTGAACATATACTGTTTGATTCGTTCGACTAACTGGAAAGATATTTATTCAATTATGCTGTCCAAAAAGTTCAAACATTCCCAAACCCCTAGGCATTGGCCTCATTTTGTGTGTGAGTGTTGGGAATTGTATGTATGGGTGTCTGATCTTCATGTCCTGAAAAGGATTCCTGGTTTGGTATTGTCTTGCATTACTGTCAATCTCTGGTCGTTTCTCATGTTATGCAGTGCCAGTGTTGAGGTAGCCAGTACTGTATGTTTTGTCCTTAATTTTTCGGAGGTGTGAATGATTTCAAGCTGGCTCTTGCTCAGTTGAGTGTGAATTTGTTTCGAGTCATGTCTTTGTTAGTACATTGGTCAGGTTTTCGTTTTATCATGTAGGGTTGTTCGATGGCTCCACATTTTTTTTTTAGTTTTGGAGCACTTGACTGATTGTGTGTTGGTGTACATCCACTGCACGTGTCCTTTAATTTGTATGCACTGTGATCCATGCCACTGGTTGTTTCCAGAATAAACCATTTCTCGCAAACACTGCGGGGTCAGCATTCTTTATTGTCGTGTCTAATTTATTGTTTCCTCTTTCGAAATATTTTTTCGTAGAGTTGTACAACTTTTTCTGCATTCTTACTTGACACTCCCACAGCTTGGAACTCTTTTTACCTGGCTGCATGAAAATCCTGCCTGAACAGCTTCTGCTCTTCTAGGAGAGCAGGAAAATCGAGCCAAGCTGACTCTTGAGGCAGTACTATTTTCTTTCACTGTGGGAATCAACACTATGTTCAAAATTTAACACTTAACACGGGAAAACAGGCCATATCGAGGTGGTGTATGCATGATGTATGGTGTATGATGTATGCATCAAATGAACAGATGCATGCTGTTCATTTCAGAACACGGCATAATATTCAAGCGATTCTGAACAAAACGAGTTTTCTCATTCAAGTCACGCAAAATTCAACTTGCGATGAAAAAAAATCTGCGAAAAAGGAAGTTTAACCATGCGGGATTTGAACCCACGCACTCCCATTGCCTGTCGACTCTCCGGAGCGGCGCGTTAGACCACACAGCCACGAAACTTTTTTTTTCTTTATTGCCTTGAAAGGCGTGGGAATACAGTGCATTACAACATATGTGACTATTTACATGGATATTTACATGGCTACAGCACTCCTCGCTTCCAGCGACCATTCCAACTTCTTCAGTTGGGATAGATTCTGGAAAAGGGATACAATTTCTTCGTCAAAACCTCGGTCTTTTAACACATCGTAAATTTTCAGGACACTCTCAACAAAATATTGATACACAGATCTGGCTCCAGGGTCGCAATGGCGATATGCCATGGCACTACGCCACACTGCATGCAAGCCAAGTAGAAAAATGGTGTCATATGGAGCTCCATCGTCTTCGACAGGCAGAAACCTAATGCTGTGCGGAGTGAGCGGCAAATCTTTCTTTATGGTTCGCTGCAAAACATCCCAAAAGAAGATTGCATTATTACAGTCGACAAAAACATGGTCAATTGTTTCCTCCTTCCTACACAGAAGGCAATGGGTGCCCCACGGGACGTACATGTCTCTTTCATGTAACCAGCTTTTAACAGGTAAGGTACCTGTGTGCAGCTGAAAGAAGAAAGTTTTTGCTGAAGGCGTTACCCACATTCTTCTTACCCTCTTTAACACATTTTGTCCCGGTGAGGCCCCAAAGGCCGACCGATACAAGGGAGCGGGAAAAAGGACAGCGCGGAGTGATACACCTGTCTTTATTTTTCTTTTGCGGACTACTTCCGTAGCCTTCACAGCGTTGCACATGATGTAGCGTTGGTAGCGTTCCCTCGCGGTACAAAGCAAAATTTAATAATGCATGAATCACTCTAAAGCGCTTCAAATCCAAATCTTACGCACTATAAAATGCTTATAAGGTGTACTAAGTGCATTATAAAATTCAGCAAACCTCGTTTGCAGAATTGCACAGGCAATGAACTTGGTGGAGCGACAGACAAATGAAAAGTGCACCGGCGGTTGGCTCACGCGACCCGTTCTTTGTAGACCGCCCAAGAAGCCCATGAGGTGGCACCGATGTGATGATAAAGCACGGAATATATACAGATAACCCAATGAAGCTGGAGGCGTGACGAGGGTGGGATTTTGTCTTGCTACCATTAGTTCACTCATCTGAGGGCGTCGCCAGAACTCGGGAAGATTCCGAGCTTCAGCAAACTCGGGCCTTTCAGCATAGCGCCCCAGTATCCGTATTCGCAAGCGCATAAGGGCTGTTACTTACATCTGTACGTCACATTTTTACCTCTGATGCCACAGTCGCTCCATGGAATTTAGACGACCTCCAGATAAAGTTTTTTTGCTACTAGACTGCACTGTAACAATAGCGACACTTTGCTGCAAACATTTTTCGGTAGCCATTAGACAATAACAAAAAATCTCTGCCTCTCCCGTAACCGAGAGTAGAGTGAGCATGAAATGTTTACGGGCCTAATGTCATTTCGGTGGACACCCGAACCGCACCGTACAGGAAGGGAGGAACGCCACCACCTGTTCAGCGCGATGCCTTGCCATTTGAACGCAAGGTTTCTTGAGGAAAGAAAATGGCACAGTAATTCTCTGCCATCTCGGTGGACACCCGAACCACACCGTAATGGAAGGGAGGAACACCACCACCCGTTCGGCGCGATGCCTTGCCCTTTGAACGCAGCGCTTCTCCCCCGGGCCCCTGTGCGCCTGCGCGGCTTTGCTTCGATGCGCGAAGCCCCTAAGAGATCACGTATGACAACGAAGTGTATCGTGGCATTTATGTGCTTTTTGCACGCGTTATTAGAAATCGGAAATTATAATTCCGTGCATTATCAAACGCACAGCGATTGATATCTTGATAAATATTGAGAAGGCACTGGCAGCAGTTATTTTTTGTGACTCCTTTGGAGACCAACCGGCGCTTGCATGCCGATCGCGTAGGAGGGCTTAGAGAGTCTCGTTAAATCTCGTTGTCTCGTACGGTGCCCGGATGTTCTCGTTTCAGAGCCCGGATGAGTGGATTTCAGTACCCGGATGATGGCTCTCGGTCTCGGCGTGGCGTCACCACACTGCCGACAACGGGGGCTAAAAGCATTTCATGCTTAAAACAGCGGGCCAGTACTCTTCGCACAGGCATTGGACGAGTGTTTTTACTCGGGAGTATAATTGAGGATTACGAACAAGTACCTTTGTTCATTTTAGTTGGTTATCTACCATATTTAACGATGCATACCGGCGCCTTTTTCTGCATGAATGCCTATACTATTCTGGACAGATGGATAATTGTGCGCCTGTGTTAGTGCCCAGGATAATCGCTATAAATAATTAGCGTCATTGCTGTTTTACTCTCACCTGCTGGTAAAAAGCGCCGTAATTAAGAAGACTGCTTCGTAGGAGAAATTTGTTTGGGCCCCAGCTGAAAAGTTCGTTCTGATATGTACCGCATAGATATAAGCATATATAGCGAGTTTGGAACGCGTTTGGCTCTTATATGCAAGGCTTGTTATGTTTGAGCTAACACAATAAGCCACCTTTTGTGTTTCGAGTTGGAGTTGTTGAGGTGAATAAAAATTACCTGTCAGAATCTTTCACACGCTGGGCCGTTTTGGAATAAAGCTCATTAATCGCAAATGGCCTTTTTGGAATAAAGCTCATTAATCGCAATCCTACTCTATTTTTGTTTAACTCTACATCTTACATCCACCGGGTTGGGCGTTTACTTAGCGGCTAGTTATTAGTAGCTGCGTAGCGACTGTGTGCTCACCATAGACCCATCAATTACTAACTTACTCCGCATGCTTAAAGTACAATTTTTATGGTTCGCAGAGCCTATGCAGGCACTGCTTAAGCACGTGAACAAACTCAGTTGTCTGATATCGCGAAATTAAAGGAAAGTGATTGAAACAATGGCGCTCGGAAATGCCCACTTTGTCGAGGCACACAGATGGCTGCTGCTGGCGGCCACGACGATTTATTGTGCGCGCCTGCAGGAAATTTGCGAGTGTGACTCATAGAAGCAAGGGCGGTAAACTATTTGTAAGCGTCGCCACCGACATGTGCGTACAATGCCAATGAATTCAGCTTTCTTTTCTTGAGTGAACCAGGAATTCTAGATGAGTGAAACGGAGACCACGCCTGAAACTGGGCAAACAGGAGTGATAGCGACATTTGTCTACGGCAAGTGCACCACCTTGGCGACCCGCTATCGAAATTTAGATGTAATTTTTTTTTGCTGCGCTTGCAAGATGTCGCTTGCGTCTTGTCCTGGAAAAAAATCGAATAAGGTTAATTAGTAGATTCTGAATTTACACTTTGATCTTAGCCAAAAGGCCGAGAAGCGAAATTTCAAAGGCCAGTGTACTGCGTGACGTCAGTGCACGTTAAAGAACCCCAGGTGGTTGAAATTTCCGCAGCCCTTCACTACGGCGTCCCTGATAGCCTCAGTCGCTTTGGGACGTTAAACCCCATAAACCAAACCAAACCAGATTTTGATTCTGAAGAACGTTTCCCGTGTTTGGTTTTAGTGACAAGGAAATAGAGGTGACTTGGTGGGCGGTATCATCACGTGGAACTGTTAGTATGTTTAATGACGGCCTTGGATTACGACGTGCAACTACATGGTTTTTATTTTAACGTTTTAAGTGCCCTACTTCGGAGGACAAGTCGGTAAACTACACGAAAACTGCTTCTTACCAGCGTCCCTGAAGGCTCGTTAATTGCGGCAGTGTTCAGTATTCAGTACAGCACCTGGTATTAAAAGGGTCTAAATGGCCTGACAAAGGGTAGGAGAGCAAAACGGGGGCATTCGTTTCTGTGGGATTCTGCCCTCATCTATCCGCACAGGATGCCATGCTGCAACTCACACACGACCTTTTTGACCCGCTTCTTCCAGGTCACACAAAGGCAGTCTTAGCTTTGGATCTCTCCAAAGCTTTTGATCGCATTGAACATCAGGCGATCATGACTGCTCTATCCCCATTGAATGTGGGCGTGCGCACGTATGCCTACATTCAAGCATTCCTGACTGACCGCACGGCTGAGATACACTTCGGCCCTCTGTCTTCCACCTCCTACACACTTCAGAGTATCGGCACCCCTCAAGGGTCCGTCCTTTCCCCCTTTCTCTTTAACATAACCCTCATACCCCTCGCCCGGAAATTGGCAACTATTCCCCACCTCAAGCACACTCTTTATGCCGACGATATCACCCTGTGGACCACCCACGGCAGTGACGGCGACATAGAGAACACCTTACAGGAAGCAGCCACCCTCACCCAAAATTACGCACGGACCATCGGACTGTCTTGCTCCCCAGAGAAGTCCGAACTGCTCCTCATCCGGCCTCAGAACCACCGCTGTCCCCGCTCCCCCATTGCCATTGAATTGAATGGTTACCCGGTACCTGAGGTTGGCACCCTCCGTGTATTGGGCTTGCACATCCAGAACGATGGCAAAAACACCACTACCCTCAAGAAACTCAAGCAGGTTGCAGGCGCGATATCGCACCTCATCCGCAGGGTTTCGGGACATCATAGAGGCATGAAGGAGCGCGACCTATGTCGCCTCATTTATGCCTTTGTCCTCAGCCGTGTACTGTACACTACCCCATACAACTATCCAAACATGACATAAACGCTTTGGATGCGTTGATTCGCAAGGCATTCAAGGTAGCACTTCATCTTCCCCTCAACACACCCACAGACAGATTACTAAGCCTGGGCCTCCACAACACGATCGGGGAACTGGTGGAGGCCCACCGACAGGCCCAATACATCAGGCTCACAAAAACTTCCACAGGTCGGTATATTCTGGACTCCCTCGGAATCAAAATACCGGCCAACGACCCAACCCTTCTCGCCATCCCACGATCCCTTCACCGAGAGCTTCTCATCAGGCCGCTCCCGAGGAATATGCACCCGTCCCACCATGAGCAGCGCCGCAGAGCCCGTGCGAAGGCACTCCATCGAGCGTACGGCCCCCAGCCGGACGCCGTATGGGTGGACGCGCCTGCACGGGTGATGAAGCGACAGCAGCTGCGGTGGACTCCTCTTCATCCACCCTCCTCACACTACCTCTCCCTCCAGATACGTCCCCAGAGGCTGCAGAGGAAGCCGCCATTGCACTTGCTATAACCCGCACGGAAGCCCGGTATATTTTAACTGACTCTAAAACTGCGATTCTAAATTTTGCTCGAGGCCGAGTTCATGTCCCTGCTTTTGGCATACTGGACTCGCCCGATGCACCCCCGCCCTGCCAAGTGGAGCTGATATGGGTGCCTGCGCACTCCGGGAATCCCGGAAACGAGGCCGCCAACCTTTTAGCCCGAGGTTCTTTAAACCGGGCTCAGGTGGCCTCGGATCGGGGATTCACGAAGGATCGCATGCACTCATTCAGTGAGCTGACCCAGGCATACAGAGCCTCTCGCCAGCTCTACCCCCCGCCCCACCCCTCCCTAGATAACAGACACGCAACACTCTGGCGCAGATTACAAACACATACTCTCCCCTCGCCCCTTACCCTAACCCACTATCATCCCTCCTTCCCCTCTCCTGCTTGCGCCCTATGCCCAGAACCCTTCGCTTCTTCCCTCCACATCCTTTCCCTCTGCCCGGCGGACCCTCCCCCGCGGGACCTAGAGAACCTCAAGACCTGGGAGGACTGGGAGACCCTGCTGCACTCGGAGGACCCGGCCGTGCAGACCATCGCCACCGGCCGTGCTGCCAGTGTTATGGACCTCAGGAACATAAACACTTGAGTGCAGTGGGGTCGTGCGGGGACCCTGGGGCGTGCCCCGAATTCCTTTGTAAATAAAGTTTTCTCTCTCTCGTTTCTGTACTTGAACATCTAGATTCTGAGAGAATATACAATTTGTATATTCTCAGAATGGGCCATAAGATTCGTATATTAAGGGTGCATAGAGGACAGGTCTCTGTCCATACCTAGAAACTCGTAGGCGAAGTGAGAATGTTTGCGCAAACTGCAAATAACCTCAGTTTTAAGCGGTGCAGTACTCGCAGCAGCAAAGCCTTGTATGTGGGCTGGACACAATTTAGGAGCCTATTTTTGGTGCCATTGAAAGCGTACTCTAATGGTTGTCTCAACTCTGGTGCAAAGCTATCTTAACTTTGGCCTTAGTAATTGCAGAGGCTCTTTTTTTTTTTTTTCGAAGTTCCGACGCATCGCTTTACACGTAAAATCCAGAATAAGGATACGAAACTTCACCTCATGCTGGGCTGCGGAATTCACTGGCGACACAAAATAAGGTACTGAAAGTTGGTTGGTTGGTTGGTTTATGGGGTTTAACGTCCCAAAGCGACTAAGGCTATGAGAGACGCCGTAGTGGAGGGCTCGGGAAATTTCGACCACCTGGGGTTCTTTAACGTGCACTGACATCGCACAGTACACGGGCCTATAGGATTTCTCCTCCAAAGAAATTCAACCGCCGCGCCCGGGATCGAACCCGCGTCTTTCGGGTCAGCAGCCGAGCGCCGTAACCACTGAGCCACCGTGGCGGCTAAGGTACTGAAAGTGGTACGCGCACGGGCTTAATTAGTTGGGGTTAACTTGATAAGAAATTACGGCTAGCTAGCCTTCCTTTTCACGTCACGAAATGAACACACTTGGCTTAAATTACTACGCTGAGGCAGGCTGTTTTTATTACAGGCTCGTCGTGACGCCAAAATGATTGAAGCTCGAGTAGATTTGTTTACATTGTTTTTTTTTAGCAGGTTGGGGCATATAAAAAATTGGGCATTCAACCAAGAGTCATGCTGATTTGGATGCTCTGTGCCACGTGTTGCGATTGAGACTTTATCTGTCTGATATGTTTAGTTTTGTCCCCTCTGTTCATCACGTTGGAAATATGTGAATGTTACTGTGAATAGGGTGCTACGTGTATCTCATGTAAAAAATAAACGCGGGTGCATCTCTTACGAAGGAAAGTACTCGGGTATTTTCTTCACTTTTCGATTCACCTCTTTTATTTCACTCTGCAGTCGAAAAATACGACATAATCATGCCCAAAATACCACATACTGTTTTGTCGTCATTTCATAACTGCTGATTCTTCTATAATATTATAGTATTTTTCTGTAGCAGTGTACAGTTGAACCTCGTTGTAAACGAAGTTGAAGGGGCCTGGTGATTACTTCATTATAGCCGTAGATTTGTTATAGCCCATGTAGACCAATCTTCCGAGGGAAGTCGTCATTTATTCGTTATATCCATCATTTCATTATAACCCGTTTCGTTATAACGAGGTTGAACTGTAGTATATTTCGGTGGTACTCTTCTGTAGTTCTGTTACTACGACAAGGGACCACACAATACTGAAGAAAATTCAGCTGTAGGCGCAAAAATTTCATTTTAAACTATAAGGTCATGCCTCAAACTGCCGAAAATATTACAGAAATCTGCTGCTGTGGCGACAGAAAATTTCTTCTTTTTTTTATGAGAAAATAACAATATTTTAGATTGAACATTGTTTATGTGAGCCACATGCTCCTTTAACATTTTTTTTTTCACTTACTTTCGTACACTTCCTTTCGCATGGTACACTACCTCACAAGAAAACGCGCATTTATGTTTCAAGCACTGAGCTGGCTGTATTGAGGACTGCCTATAATCATTTGAAGAAAGCATTTGCTCCTGGAGCAAACTTTTATTCTTTCTAATACCGCTCACTGAAGTCCTCCAAAAGCACAAAAGGGTTAATTAAAACACATTTCTTACCTCCAGACCTCAGTACTATGCTAGAAGCCACGAAATATGGACAATTACAAAGGAGCTAAGAAAGACCGTAGAAATATCGATAATTTCACGATATTGCTCTGATGAAGTTTACTTCAGCCCAGCTTGGTTTCAACTCTTGATATCTGTCTCAGAATAAGCATAAACCACAGACTCGATGAGGTAAGGTGCGGCTAGGTAAAATGATAACGACCTCGCAGCCGAGCCAATTCCCCGTTTGAGAACGGGAGCTGAAAGCCGGAGATACAAAAGAGGAAAACGAGACGCGGTGCGTCTTCGTAAATTGGGAACTGCGGGGGAAACTCTCGAAGATGAATTGGCAGTTGTTGCGCAGGACGACGGCGCCAAGACGCATTGGAGGCTGCGGTGCTACTTAGACTGGCGACAGAGGCCCAATAATGGAGGCGGCGGTTGCGAAGGCATTGCTTGGTTGGTTAGGTGGCGCAGTGATTAATTGCGTCCCCCAGGGGTCGCATTTTTCACGCCTCCGAGACACCTGCTGACGTGATACGGTGGGCCGTCACTGGCTGCCGGCGACGTCATTGCTTACGCACTGTTATTAACGACCGGAAGAATTACCTAATAGCAATGCATTTAGGCCGAGTAGCCTAATTTTGAATTTTATTTCAGGAGCATTGCTATTTAGTTGAACGTCGCCCCGAGATCAAAGAGGTTCGTTTTTTTTTTTCTTTCGGATTTGGTAACCGTACGATGCTACCTTAAGGTGGAAAAGGTGAGTAGGAAAATAGAGGTGGAACGTACGTTTTCTCCAGCAGAGAAAAATACAAGTAGCAGAGTTTAATATTGAACAAAGCGGGGAAGAACGCCGATGTGTGGCTGCAGTTACGTAGGTAGCAGTCACTGGCAATTTAACATCGCCAGAAACGGTGTGCTTCATGCTAGTTGCTCAACTTAATTTGATTGTTATTTCACTTAAAAACTCCAGAATAGGACATAACACAAGTAGTGGGCCCCGCCGCGGTGGCTCAGTGGTTACGGTGCTCGGATAATGACCCGAAAGACGCGGGTTCGATCCCGGCCGCGGCGGCCGAATTTCGATGGAGGCGAAATTCTAGAGGCCCGTGTACTGTGCGATGTCAGTGCACGTTAAAGAACCCCAGGTGGTCGAAATTTCCGGAACCCTTAACTACGGCGTCCCTCATATCCTGAGTTGCTTCGGGACGTTAAACCCCAATAAACCAATAAGCCAAACAAGCAGTGGGCGTAAGAACGGCTTTCAGCTGTTTCAAATGATTTGCGATGGCAGACAGGAATATGTGATGAAAAATTTCATCAAGAAGCGCTACTAATTGCTCAGCTCACAGCTGAAATAATGGTGCATATTGTGAAAAAGAAAGCCTTGAAAGAGAGGTGGTGTTGGCACTGTCAGCGCTTTTTGCAAGTTAATCAGGGAATCCGTATATAGCCCTCAGGTTTACACGAGAGCACAGTGTCTATTGAAAAGGGCACTGAACGATTTTACCTTCCTCATGATTAGTTAATAAACTACAGCGCCAGGACGCGCATCGTTACAATTGATGCTTCCCAAGTACTATACTAGAAGCTTTTCTCCGAAGTATGCAAACGATGCAAAAATTCTGAGGAAAAAATAAGAGTTATTAAGAAAAACGAAATGGAACTGCTGTCATTCTTGAGGGCAGAACTTAAATGACCAAGCAAAAAGAAACAAAAAAACATCACGAAGCAAGGCGAGCTGCCCGAGCAACAGGGGAACACAGTTGACGCCATTGAATTTGTGTTCCTTACAGTGGTCCTTTAGTTCGGTTAGCGGGAACCCCGCTAACTCCTCATCGAAGAACGCGTAGATCAAGCTAACATGCAAGTTTCAGTATTTCCTTAATTTGTGCCCTAGAAGTAAAAGAAAACAAAAAAAAAACAATAAAACGTTTGTGAGCAATGACGATACACGAAAAAATCTGCAAGCGGTTTAAATTGTCGCGATAGTGTTAGCAATTCCTCTCCTTTGCATCGGACGTTAAAATGAAGAATAGAAAGAAGGAAGGAAGGAAGGAAGGAAAAACTTTATTTTACTCTAGTCCTTTTTCCTGCGGTTTGGGAGCATCTTCAGAGACGTTTTCTCCTTGATTTTACCCCCAGGAGTCTTCTCTGTCGAAGTCGTCCGCCTCTAATCAGTGGTCGGTTGCCCTCAGTCCAGGGCTCCGCTGGCCACTGCCGCCCGTTGAGCTCGCTGCACCAGACCTTCTTGGTCTTCACAGCGGTCGCTGGACAGCAGAGTCTCCCACTGCTCCGCACTCGGGTTTTGTATTTTGGGGACCACGTCTATGTTTTGGCAGGCCCATGTGATGTGATAGAGAGTAGGTTTTCCGTCGCACCAGGGACATTTGTCCGCGTATATGGTAGGGTGCATTTTGTTTAGTATATGTAGGTTTGGGAAAGAGCCTGTTTGTAATTGTCTCCAAGTGACAGCTTCCTCTCTGCTGAGAGATTTGTGCGGTGGGGGATACCGCAATCTTCTGCCTCTGTAGTTTTGTAGTATGGCCGAGTAATCCCTGGGTGCTGGCGCGAGTTCCGCGGGCTCATCGGATGCTCGGAAAGTAATGTATCCTCGAGCTATCCTGTCGGCCTCTTGGTTCCCTGCCACCCCCGTGTGCCCCGGTACCCACACAATTTTGTGTGGGATCTTGTCGCTTTGTTCTTCCTGGTTTTTAATTCTGTCGCTCGCTGCGAGGAGTATACGGAGCGCGTGACGACCTATCCTGCCATTCATGTAATTTCGGCAGGCTGTTTGAGAGTCGGTGAGTATTGTTAGCGACAGCCCGGTTCTATAGCCCTCCGCCACCGCTAGAGCAACGGCTACTTCCTCGGACTCTGCAGCTGTGCAGCCTCGGAGAGACGCGCTGGTCATTTCGCGTAAAGACGAATCGACCACCGCCGCCACGGCGATTTTGGTGTCTCCTCCTCTCCAAGACGCGTCTGCATACACGGTCGTGGCTTGAGGAGCGTATGTTCTTTCGATGAAGTCGGCCCTCGCTTCTCTTCTGCCTCGATGGAGGTTGGGATCCATGTTTTTTGGTATTGGCGCTACCTTGAGGGTCTTGCGAAGCTCGTCGGGGATCGTTGCCGTCCTCGTCATTTCTCGCATCTGCTCGCGGTATCCGAGCCTCTGCATGAGCGCTCTTCCAGTCGTTGTCTGCAACAGCCTGAGTTTTTGCGACTCAAGCTGCGCCTCTCGTAGCTCCTCAAAGGTGTTATGTAATCCCAGGGCCATGAGTTTTTCGGTTGACGTGTTGCGCGGAAGTCGGAGCGCTGTCTTATACGCTTTGCGTAGCAGGGCATCCGCTCCGTAGCAGGGCATCCAAGGGTCAGTTATCTCCCCCTTACTTTTCAACATAGCTATGATAGGCCTAGCTCGAAAACTAGAGAACATCGAAGGCATCAGGCATGCAATGTATGCTGACGATATAACAGTCTGGACAAACACGGGTTGTCTCGGAGAGAAGGAAGAAAGGCTACAGCAAGCGGCCTCTTGTGTAGAGCGATACCTCGCAGAAAGAGGACTCGCATGCTCGACCGAGAAATCGGAACTGCTGAGAGTCTGGAGAGGCAAGCAAAACCGGACCGTCCCAACCAACGAGGACCTAAAACTCAACGTCTACCTTGACGGGACACCCATACCCGAAAAGACAACAATAAGAATTTTAGGCATGTGGGTTCAATCCAACCAGCGCAGTACTCACACTTTTACCCTGCTCAAAGCAACAACACTACAAGTCTCACGCATGATCACCCGCATCACCAACAGGCGACATGGCATGCGTGAAGAGGACACACTCAAACTAGTCAGAAGCCTTGTAGTTAGTAGAATCACGTACAGCCTACCCTACCAGTGCCTCAACAAAAACGAAATACAACAAGCAGAATAGGAAGAGTAAAAAATAATAAAAAAAGCTGCGACAGAAAAGGAATCGGTAGAAGCGAGCAAGAAAACTGAAAGAAAAACATGGCTTCTTTCTGGCGAAATGAACTGCTAAAATATATTTTTCGCCGACTCGAGGGAGGCGCAGCCGTGCCATGCATGCAGAGCAGGAGTGGCGATGTCGGTGGGAAGTGGAGGGAGAAGTTTGCGATGCCGGGAGCCATGAATTAGAAAGAAGCTAGGAGAGGGAGGAAGCACTGCAATTGAAGTGAACGCTCGAGAAAGCTCATCGTGTTTGAACTCAGCTGGCGTGCCTCGCTTTCGGCTCTGCTCGACCTGGGAAGAGATCACTCAGGAAGGCAAACGCTAGTGATAACCGTAAAATAAAAAAAAATCAATCAAGAACTGAATCATGAAGTTTTGGCGTTTTCGTATATGGAGTGCCGTTAATAAAATTTGCGCAGTAGGGGATACACCGCTTTGCAAATGACATGGAAACATAAAGAAAAACAGAACAAATGCGGTCTATCTGAACGGTTTCCTTGTCCGTGCGTTCCCCGAAGCACGACCTAAACGAATGTCGTTAGGAAAGCGGCCCCAACTGTTTGTTCTTCGGCGTCGTTATATGCGCCCTAGATGCTGTATAATGTATTGGCAAGGCTTCGCGCAGTTTTCAAGAAATACTGAGTGCATAACCGCGTTATGTGCCTTTGAGTGAATGAGCTTGCGAAACACGTTTTCGAAAGCAGGCACGGAATTCTTGAAGCAGATCAATTTTCACCGTGACAGTGGCGCGGTAACGTCAAAGCAGTACAGGCACCAAATATTTTCTACCGCTTTTTCTTTCCAGTTTTGATTCGTTATCTATTAGTAACGTGGATCACCCCATGTTATTACTCTACGACCATAAATAATTTTCATTGAATTTCTTCTGCCTCTGTCTCGATTTCAACCACCGGACGGTGGTTTTAACGTATTACAATGCGATTAAGTCACGTGATTTATCATAACAACTTCAATGCAATCAGTGATACGTAGATTTCAACTCAGTAAAGGGCTTAAGCAAGCCTGTTTTAAGAGCTGCAATGACAATAAAGCACGTATGAGTAGTTATATTGCTGTTTTCTTCGTGTCTCACGTTTAACAAACACTCTGTGCACGTCAAAACTATTGTTCGGTTGATAAAACCGAAAGGAAAACAACATGAGAGAAGAAATTCGGTTACAAAATATTAAGCGGTTGTAGGCAAATATCGCGTAGTGGTCCATATATTATAAGGTCTCATACATGATTACAAAAAAGAAAACAGACAACTGTAATCACCGCCTCGAAATTTGTCGTCAGACATGTCCACAGCGGAAAAAAAGTAACTTTCCCATCGAGATAGAACTCCGCACTAGGCAGAAAACATTCAGTGCTGCCGCACCTCATTGTTCCCGTTTTGCAACGGCTCACATTCATACTTTTTTTTCCCATAATTCTGCTGCAGCGGAGTTGAAGCTAGAGAACGGGCCTACATGCCCGGGGCCGAACTCTATAAATTTTGACACATGGGAACGGTGTGTGAGTAGCGCTACCGTGATTCCACCTTGGCTCTACCTCGGCTTCATTTTAACTATACGTTAGCTGTACTTAGCCTTACCTCTGGTAATCATGCATAGAGCTATCACAGCAGCCAAGGCGATGCAGCAAAAGACAATCACGAACCACCGTGTTTCCGAAGAGTTATAATTTCGGCTTCACGTTACCGACACCGGCTGTAGCTTCCACTTCTGCACAAGTAAAATTTGATAGAGAGCACTATAGAGTTCAGAATTATAATGGCTTTTGTAATGGCAGGACATTTTCTAAACCTCTTGGCTTTAGGAGAATTTCATTTCATTTCATTTCATTTCATTTATTTTACCCTCAGGGCTTTCGCATTACAGAGGGGGAGGGCCATTGAGGGCCATTCTGGAGCCATGCACTGAAGATGGTTACAATTGGATTTATAATATTTGCTTTTAATCTATTCTTTTACACTGCTAAGGGTCATGGGAGCCTGGTAAAAGAAAACTCTCCGCAGAGGTGAGTAAGGCGTGATTCACAGAAGTGGAAAGGGTGGATGCTACTTGCTCGAGGAAAAAGGCTTTGCTTCAGCCTTTTAACTGTGGGCGTCTAAGGCAGAGTCAACCAACAGTTGTAACAAAAAAAAAAAATCTTCAGTATATAGCTGTGATCAAACTGAAGCAGAGTTGTTAACGGCCATCCTTGGCATGATCCGACATCAAGCGTGTATTTCTTTCCATCCGACATGATGGTCATGATGGGAAACATTTATTGCATCTAAGAGAAGTTTGCTCCTTCCTGAAAGGGCCCTCAGTTCAGAGCTTCTGTAGCTGCTGTGGTATGGCAGTGGGAATGGTACTCATTACAGTTTGGGCATATCTTACAATATACTTCCGTTCTGGTGATAGCACTTCCTTTCGGCCGTTGGCATTCTTCGTTCTGCGACGTCCCTTCCGTGGTAGTCATATCTCATCCCTCCAGCCAATGGAATTTCTCCGCTCTGGTGACGTCAGGGATGACGTCACTACCTGCCAGCCAATCAGGGTTTCCTGGGCAAGGCTGGATGGTGCCCAGTTTTTGCTCCGGCGAGGGTTCTATGCTAACGTGTAATAATAAATCTCGAGTATGTGAATGACTATAGAATTAAAGGTGCTCTTTCTTGCTCTGAGCGACCGCTTACAATAATGTTTTAGTTTGCTTCCTGCAACCCGTGATTGCTTTTTCTAACCTCTAATGTCACTTCATCACTAACAAACAGTAAATTACACGTAGCGTGGAGAATTGCAAATACGCCAAGAAAAAAAAAATCGCAAGGATCCTGGTTATTGCCTCAATCTTCAAAACACGTCATTCAGTCACAATTTTATCTTTAAAATTTTACGATCAAATTTTGATTCGCCGTCAGTGAGTCTTTGGATGTGATGTATTTACCACCTTGACTTTACTAACCAATGTTGACCACCGAACTCAACTGTGTGAAGTTCTTACCAATGAAGTGGGTAGGAAAGAAGAAACCAGCGCCCATTCGCTCCTTCCTGGAATAGTTCATGGTCATACACGAGGTGCAGACAATTGGGCAGAAAACAGCAGCAGCCCATCGAAACCACAACCTGCGGCGAAACCACAACCTGTATTTCTTAGGTGCTAGGGCCACCACCGGATGCTGTTGCTTACTTCGCAGTTATTATCAGAAAATACAAAACAACTGGGGTCCAAACTAATCCTAATTTGCGCTGCTAGCGTGCGCACTGCCCGAGCGCAGAGCTAGTTTCATTTAGCCTTTTCAGGTCGGAAAACCTGTGTGCTGTGGCTTAATCAGTTAATTGTTCGTGTGAGGGCTGAAGTATGCCAACAAAAAAGAAAGGATCAGATCTGGCCGACTGTCGAACTACTGGGATTTCTTTTGCATTTTCTGCTTTGGCAACAGACGCATCATGTGATGCTTATTCGCTAGCTCACTCAAATAAATTCTGTGAAAGAACGCGCCCTCATCGTTGCGCCACCGTGTAGTCGCACTCAGTGTCGTCGTCATCGTCATTGGAACTATCGTAAGCAACGTAGCCCAAATAAGTACTGTGCAATAGAAGGACCTGATTTTATTTAGGTGTGATGGGCGGAGACCTTGTCACCCTCTATCAGAGCTTGCTACTAATTATTTGGTAACTTAAAAAATGAGTACATGATAAATTTACAAAAAATGTTACTACATTGCGAAAGTGATAATGCAAGCCGGCAAAACCGTTTTTTGGTCATGTTTAACTACTTCAGTTTTGCACTGTTTATCCCCCCTATATCTTAGCAGATATCTAACTTCATCACTTTACCTGTTTTTATGAGGCCTGCGACGACGTTTTTCTCTCTATTGTTCTAAAATACTGCCCTACTACACCGGTTAATTCCAGCGGAATGGCTTATCCATGTTCGGCGCAGTATGGGCTGCAGCAAAAAAAAAAAAAAAGCACCACCCAAAAAGATGAACTAATACAGAGCTTCAAATAAGTGGCGCATGCAAGCACGTACATCATTGTCTTCTTTCTGCTCTCACTCTCTTAAGCAACCATAACAACAGGAGGCTTTTATTTCTAAAAATTGTCTGGCCACTCCCACTGAATTGCTGACAACAAGTTGGGGGCACTGTTCGATTAAGACCTGCTTGTCAATGCTTTGACCATCCGCCGTAAATAACGCAATATAGGCTATGTCTTGAGCAATGCTAGCCCGGCTCCAGAGAAACGAATCGTGTGGCCTGGGAAAGAGTTGGTCAATAGAGCTGGTTACTCGCGGAGTATGGATTGAAACTGCTTTCTTTTTCAGCATTGCGATAGCTGTCGTAGACAAATAAGACTCAGTTTCGGGAATATTTACATTTCTCCGGGTAATTTTTGATCAGGCAGTCGGAAAATGAGACCGTGATACTTTTGCACTGGCAATTTACGTAAGTGGCAGGAATAGGAGTCAATGTGTTCGTAGTAGAGCGGAAGAAAAATATATTCAAACTGAAACAAGGAAATGAACAATGGACATAAAAGCAGCAAAATAAAAGGCAATGTGGGGAGGCGTCGTAACGAAGGGACCACGTTATTTACAGGAGGATCCATCTAGCTCACTAATGAGCACAGTATGCAGACTGCTAGAACACATCGCCTTAAAGCACATAAACTCTCAATGAGAAAACGAAATATTGGCACGTTGCCAACAGAGACTTGGTAAAGCACTTGATGTCCACTAAATGAAGTTTGTTGGTTTACGGGGTTTAACGTCCCAAAGCGACTCAAACTATAAGAGACGCCGTAGTGAAGGGCTCTGGAAATTTCGACCACCTGGGGTTCTTTAGCGTGCACTGACAGCGCACGGTACACGGGCCTCTATAATTTCACCTCCACCGAAATTCGACCGCCGCGACCAGGATCGAACCCGCGTCTTTCGGGTCAGCAGCCGAGCACCATAACCACTGAGCCACCGCGGCGGCTACTAAATGAAGAATCAATCAATCAATCAATCAATCAATCAATCAATCAATCAATCAATCAATCAATCAATCAATCAATCAATCAATCAATCAATCAATCAATCAATCAATCAATCAATCAATCAATCAATCAATGAATCAATGAATGAATCAATCAATAGTACATATCAATCACTATTGATCATCAAAAATAATCTATTTTTGATAATTTTTGCCGACTCAGTACATAATCAAGTATGTGAAGTTGTTTATTCCCTTCGCTTCGTGTTTCTCGCTGTGCATGTATCACCTCTACTCCTACCTTAATCCTAGAAAGGAGTGGTAGCATGTAATAAATGAATAAATTAATGAATACCGGCTAAAAGACTCGCCAACTGATGTATTGAAAAATGCCGGCCGAATTTGCGCGTCTTAAAATCAAGTAACAGTCATAAATGGTCAACTAAAATTAGATACTTCAAAATGTGCACCGAAATCTCAGACAAGGCGAACACGTTATAACTTCATTGATGGGCCATAGTTTCAAAGAAACTGACGCAAACGCGCACAAAAGTTGCAACAGGAGCTGTGATAAGCGTGAAATCGAATGCTATCGCCTTCAGCTTTTAAGGTAACTTAAGCGTCCTCGCAGTTTTTGCTTTTCTATGTGAAGCTTTTATTCTTTTTCTTGGAAGCAAAGAACTGTAAGTCGAACTGGATGAGATTACATTCTTTGCTCAGAGGCGCAAAACAAAAAGAGCACGGAGAGCTAACGGCTGCAGTGTAACATGACAGGCGTCTAAGGCACTGCGTCAAAAATTCAGGCTTATATGACTGAGATTATGATCTTCCTTGCTCTCCTTCTACCGCTCGTTCGTAGCCTGCCAGGCAAAAGTAAGCGTCGCTTCCGCAATACCAGTTTTCCGAACCGACTCACGTCCCGCGGAGACACATGGGTCCTCAAGCGAACGATCAAAATCAGTCAAGCCAGTCGTGCGTGGACCATTCCTTACGCCAATTTCACCCCAATCTATCTACTCGCAACTAAGAGAATGTAGGCTGCGACGGTTTGGGAGCCCCTAGAAACACATTGTGCAGGCTGCACTTGGCACCTAAATGAGGAGAGCTTGTGTCGCGGATTAAGAATTCTCGAGCGGAAATGGCAAACTTGGAGCACGTCTATTGTGAGCCAAATTCGAGGAACAGGGAGGCTGGGAGAGTCCCGCGAACAGGCTAATTTTATGGCCTCATTAGCGGAATTTGCGGAGATACAGAGCTACTTGCCAGCCGCACGCCGTTCATTAACGCCCCTAATGTCGCATTCTAGGAGCCGCTCGAGAGCCATTCTCGCTGTGGCGAGTTTGCATCTTCGAAGGCCACTCCGCGAAGTACACACTGCAGACATTCGCTTTAGAGCGTTGGCTTAACAAACTATTTGTTACCCTGATATATAACTCTTCTTCTGAAGGCATGGGCAGCATCGAAGATGCACGTATCTTCGATGCTATCTTTAGCGCATCTATTTCGAGTGTCGGTATTGGGTATCGCTAGCCAGAAATGAAAGTATCGGAGTATCGATATCGAAAATATATTTTTAGTCTATCGTGTATTTTTGGTGTATCGTACTGTGCACTTTTAGTGTATCGTGTATCGTGTGATACTGAGAAAAAAAAAAATGTCTGCAGCAGATTTCGAGGCTTCTGTGAGGTTGCTGTGAGCGCTAAGCTCAGGCGGTAGCACTCTGAAAAAAGGGATGAAGTGGAATTAGGAAGAGACGATGCCAATGCCGATGGCCCGGTCAATCTTCTGTCTTCCAAAGTTTGTTGTTTCGTAGATCGACGACGTGTATGTTGCACTCCTACTCACTCGGTAACAAACAAGACGAGGAGATAGGCTCACTGCTGCAGTAGAACAATAAACTCGTTTATGCATCTGATGGCGATATACATATAGATGCAGCTAAAGTAGTTCAAACAGGCACAGTACAAAATGCGCTCAGCTACAAAAGCTTCTTACCGAGACGGAGTACACGCAGACACGCACGCCGGACTAGCCATTGCCCAGACTGAACCGATTTGTAGCACTTTTGGGTGCAGCTACAGAAGAATTTACCTGCAGGTTCTACCATATTTTGCAGACAAAACCTAGTGCAAAGAAAGCAACTGTTGTTCTTCACCCTCATTTCAATTTGTGTTGGCTGCCAACAAAAATGGAAGACTTCCATCGTCACGCGCAGTTGTTGTTCACTTGGCACGACAACGATCAGCACGACAAAGACCAGCGCCGGCAACGCCAAATGCAACAGCTGAGGAATTCTTTTAACCTGGAGAAGCAAGCGCTACAAAAAGGTGCAGTTCTCGAGAGGCGCTAGAGAGACTTCAGTTTCTTAACTGCTTCCAGGATATCCGAGTCGACGTGGTTACCCCAATAAACATAAACCTAAACCTCATTTTTACTGGTTGATAAAGTGCACCAGAATCAAACATAAGGCAACGTGCATCTGTTCTGTATCGAGAGGCTTTTTTCATTGGCTTCGTTTATAGCACAGCTGCACAGTGGGGCTCTTTCTTTCGGGCTAGCGGTTGTAGCAAATACTTTTGTTTAATACCTTTAAGTAAAGGTAACATTTGAACAATAGAGAAAATTTATACAAGTTATATTTTGTCAAATATAGCTTTCAGCCCTTTTATTTTTGCTGCTTTCATCCTAGTTATTAACGCAGAATGTTCAATCTGAGTGTCTGTTAAACATAACCTGTACAGCTTTCTTTAGCGCATGGAGCCTGCACCATTTATAACAGGACAAAGGCAGATGCACCCATTGTAATTACTGCAGTAACGAACTAAAAGCATCATAGAAAGCTAAATGTGTATTGGAATGTAGCCAAGTGGTCTCATAAAGGTTCACGTGGAGGACATTAGCTCGAAGGAAGATTTTGCTAGGCTGGTTATTGAAGTGGCCGCTAAAACGTGACCGTGGCTTCAGCTATGCAGAGTGTGGAACTTTAAGAAACTTGAGGTCAAAGAAGCCTGTGCGGCTGGATTCGTTTAGGCTCTTTCAGAAGCCGTGTGCTAATAAATGCACTAAAAATTCCAGAAACCTCGGTGAGAATTCTTAACATAGGAAATCATATTGCCACTTTTATTATTATTGGCGATTTCAAAGGAGTATCGAAGCATCGATGATACAGTACCAAGTATGTGCATCGCAAATCATTTTTGGTTTTGTATCCTGTATCCGCATAAAAAAAATACAATTTTTGAGGGCAACGAGTGTTGGTATCGAAGATAGCTTTTTGAAGCATCGGGCCTAGCTCTGCTTTCATGAACCTTTTCACAGAGTTCCAATAAATAAACATCACGCGCCCATCTTTTAGTCATAGAGCAGTGGAGTAGGAGCTCTATTTAAGTGTATCCGCGTGGTAAAATCAATATGGAGACCGTATTTAGCGCGAGAAACACAGTTCTACAGACACCAAAAGCAATAAAACAAAAGCAAACCGTACGCAGACATGCAGCTATGTCTTCGCGTCCATGTCCATGCATCGATTAACCTACCATGGCTATCATCTTAATGTGGACGCCTTGCGTTCATGGATGCAACTTTCTTCTCCACCATGATCCCTGCTTGCACAAGCGTAAGCAGTGCGAGCCAGTTAGTATTTATTGGAACTTCGATAATTAATCGAAGATTCTGCACCATTCAGAGGCCCTTGGAGGAAGAACGTACTTCCTACGCAGAGTATTTCAGAACGGTTTTTCTCAATTCCAGGACACAACAAACCAGAGGGCATAAATAAAAGAGGGCGCTTGTGTAGTATACAGAAAATGCGCGCACACTAGAAAAAGGAAACATCAAGAAAAACTCTTTATAGCTGAAAAACAATTTAGAAGTTGGACAAACTTGTGTTTTGCTGCCATTAAATGCTTTCGGGGCTACTTTACGGTGCCTTTATCACCACGAAGGAACTTGAAAGCAGTAGTGTGAAGAAGCGACATACCACCCCCACCAGTGCTTGGGGCAAGATGCGGATAACGGGGGCTGTTAAGGCTCTCTGGTTAGAACAGCTAACCACTGGAATCATGCTTCAGCTGTCTTCCTTCTTTGCATTGAAAGCTGGCTGAATGGTTAAGAGCTTTATGCATTTCAGATTTTTACTATGAATAACGGATGAATTCTTCAAAAGACTTTGGACTAATTGTTACAGGCAGGATCTATGTGTGTTGGTACGCGCTGGGAATAACTTAGTTTTAACTGAACAGCAGAAATTGACGTGTATCGGAGAACCTCCCAGGACTAGCTTTCGTATTAAACGCAACCGAACCATCCAGACCAAGGTTTTCTTCCAAATTAAAAACTGCTATGACTGCTCTGAAGTTCGCGCTACGAATGGTCTTAACAAAAAAAAAAAAGAACACATTCGTGGATGCTATTTTAATCCGCGGTACGCTAATATTATTATAGTCATGTAGTACATGCGTGCACGATTTCATGACATGCTTCGTGCTTGAGAAAGACTTTCATACACAGCTCAAATGGCTGCCTAATCCTTCTCTCTCGTATCCTATTAAGTCGTTGCTGTTATTGTTGTTCCGCGAAGACATTTATTTGCTATTCTCCCACCGCCTCAGCCTTTCCAAAGCACCGTCACATGAAGTACAGGCATGCACCCACATCTAGCGCAACTCGAGCACAATGCCAACCACAGGGCCATTCCCAGCCTGCAGGGCGGCACATAACGATACGTCTGGGTCCTGATTCATCGTTCATTTCTCAAGGCGCTGCCCCCGGCGTAGTACCAGAGTTCCTTGCGGTTGCACTGGGCGCACAGTCTGTAGCCAATGGTGGCTCGTTTGTCATCGAGAGAGTCCCGCCTTGCGCAATGCGTGCGGGCTTGTAGGCACCCCGATGACAGGCCTAGTGACTTGCCCAAACCGTCGTTGCACTCACCCTCCCCCCCAAGAACTTTCCTGCACTTTCTCACATTTCAACCCCTTTCTGCCTGAAGTTGACGCTGGTGCTCAGGCGACAGTCCTATATTTCCTTCGGGTGGATGGTAGATTGAGTTGCTGCTTCTACCTAATAAACTCTGGTCAGTGTCTACTGCTGAAAGCCACCGACAACGAGGAGCCGGTTGATTTATTTATTTCATTCATTGTCTGCATTTGAGAGTTTACTTACAGGTTTGTGATGGGTTCTCTCTGATTTTGAGACAGGCATATTGAGGTGGAACAAGTTGCCCATTACTGCATTTGTTCAGATAGAAATCAGCCTAAAGCGGGGACCTTATAACTCGTTGTAAAAACTGCCGTTCTTTTGAAAATGTTATGAAGGAATAAAATTATAACTACGAAACTTTGGTTCATCTCTGAGACCCAGTGCTTTATTGCCAGGGCAATGACCCACCATTTTCGTTCCGGTGATTGAAATCATCTAGTCGTTATTTGCATGCAAGAAAGGAGCGTCTCACACAGAAGCTGCCCAAACGAACGGGCGGCAACTACAGTCTCGGTGGAAAGATCTTTGGTTCCAAACTCAGAGCGTCTCTGAGTCCCCAGAGAAGAAATAAATGAAAAATAAAAACCCAGTGGTTAAAAAACAAATACAGTGCCGCCACAACCACTTCCAATAAAGTACCGAGGGCAGTAATCCCATTTCTGCCATACCCAAGCGTTGTGAACTCCTTTCCTTCGCCTCATGTTTTTTTTTTTTTGCATGAGATCCGCACTACGACCAGTACTTAACGATTAATTTTTTTTTTTTCCAGCAGTAAAGAGCAAGCAGCAGGGACAATGCCCGGACATTTTGCAAGGATGGTTTAGACTTTGCTTCTTCTCCTACCCCAGCAGCACAGTTAACAGGCTCAATATTGGAAATGTATTGGCAAAGGGCCGCCGCGGTGGCTCAGCGGTTATGGTGCTCGGTTGCTGACCCGAAATACGCGGGTTCGATCCCGGCCGCGGCGGTTGAATTTCTTTGGAGGAGAAATTCTAGAGGCCCGTGTACTGTGCGATGTCAGTGCACGTTAAAGAACCCCAGGTGGTCGAAATTTCCAGCGCCCTCCACTACGGCGTCTCTCATAGCCTTAGTCGCTTTGGGACGTTAAACACCGTAAACCAAACCAAACCTATTGGCAAAGGCCTATCCTATATACGACTAGAGTGAAACCATCCATTTCCAATATTAGTCCGCTTACCTGTGCTTCTTGGGTAGGTTGCGCAAAAGTTCTTCCTCGGGACACAGCCAAGCGGAAAAGTAGCTGGCAGCTTTATTATATCAATTTTCTTACTCCTTTATCTCCCTTTCCAAATCTACTTTTCTATCTTCAGCCAGCAGAATCAACTTCCCAAGGTGGTTGACGCTGTCATAACTGTCGTGGTACAGGCATGAAAGTATATGCTTCGGTAAATAGCAGAGGATTTTTGCATCCAACAGATCCAGCTGGCGTTCATGTCGCTCAACGTTCTTGTTCTGTTGTGTCTTTGCCGTCAGGCTCTGAGGACTGTGCACTGAATTGCTATGCCGGTTTCCCGCTTCATAAGCGAGCTGTCGGACCGTTTGGAATGACTGCCATTAAAAATGCACGCATGCGTATGCTTCGTTCTCGGTTTAAATTGTGTTGTTGCCATCTGGCGTCTTAGTAGCGATGCAGTTGTGTTCAATGCTCTGCGTCCCGTGTCTCGAGCAGCTAAAACGTCATCAGTGGTTTCTGGATCCTTTAAGAGGTGTGCTATACGACGTACACGTTTATGTCGGCAGGCCCTGAAGGGCTTACCTTAAGTCAGCGTGGTTTGAGCATAGAGAGCACAGAGAGGAGACTAGGATCACTGATGTGCTGGTTGTTTCTCTCTTTCTTCTGAAGAATGATTTCTCATTTCTTGCGCATGAGTTATCTTATAGGCAAGACAATATTTAAGATATCTCACAAATCCCGTTATGACCTCACTTTTATTACTGTTATTATTATTAGTATTACTATTATTATAAAAAACTTCACGCCTTACCTCGCACCAAGTTGATCGTACGGCTCAGGAGCGTCTTGAGACTGAAACTAAAATATCCTAAAAGAATGTCCTCATATAAAAAAAAGATACGTTTTAGAATTTGTTTTTAAATAAATTCCTTCAAGGCATATCCCAGGGGCTGTCAAGACCCTTTAGATGCACTTGTACTTTCTCAGTTGTCCTAAGTTACCAAGAACCAAGTCCTCGGTTGGTGCATGTTCTTGAAGTGAAGGGCGGGAATAAGGCAACATATGGGAGTGAGCCTGTTCGTCGTATGTCCTTTGTTGTTTTATTTATGCCCTTCTGTGCGGGAGGTTATGTTACACTTTGCTTATCAGTAGCCGTCATAGAAAAGCACGCGGATACCCAGGATCACTCGCGGAGCTTTAAATAGTAGTAGTGGGGTTCAACGCCCTGAAGCAACACGTGGATTATCAGGGACTCCGCTGTAGAGGGCTCCAGATTAAAATTGACCCACTGGGGCTATCTTATGTGCGCTTACATTTCACAGCACATGGGCGAGTTTTTGATACGCTTTGTAGAATACCATAGGTGTAGGCACAGATACTCTCGCTCGTTATTGAAAGGAGGAGGCATCAGCGAAATCTATCTGATTTAAAATCTAGATTTCACACGAAGATGCAATTGAGGCAAGCAAAGCAGTCTGAGAGCAGGGAGCGGCAGCTGTGTGCCCTCTATGAATATGAGGGTGAGCATTACAAAATATTCAGCAGCCTTGGAACTGGTTGGTTGGTTTATGGGGTTTAACGTCCCAAAGCGACTCAGGCTATAAAAGACGCCGTAGTGAAGGGCTCCGGAAATTTCGACCACCTGGGGTTCTTTAACGTGCACTGAAATGGCACAGTACACGAGTCTCTAGAATTTCTCCCCCAAAGAAATTCAGCCGCTGCTGCCGGGATCGAACCCGCGTCTTTTGGGTCAGCAGCCGAGCGCCATAACCACTGAGCCACCGCGGCGGCGTTTGGAACTTGGAACTAACGGCGGCCTTAGAACTAAATGTGCGCGGTTTTAAGAAATTTTCAAAATGTTAATCGATTATTTTTCATTATAATTAGGTGAACGAATTAGGTCAAATATTTAGGGGAATCCCCCAAGGTGGAGTAAACTTGTAATAAGGGAGTAATTACTCGATGGCGTCCACCCAAGCGCAGCCAAACGGCTACAAAGGAAAGCTATATAGCTTTCTCAGAAACTTCGTAGTTAAAGAAAAATTCGTCCTAGTCCGGGGTTCAAACCCGGGACCACCGCTTCACCGGAGCAGTCGCTCTACCAACTGAGCTAACCGGGACGGCAAGCTTATGGTAGTGCGAGAGCGAATTGATCAATAACTCGAAGTGGGAACAGTGTTGGTCAAATGATTAGGGGAATCCCCCAAGGTGGAGTAAATTTGTAATAAGGGAGTAATTACTCACTACAAATTACGACTGCTCCAGTGAACGAATTAGATATTCGAGGTGCAGAACTGTTGAAAACTGTCCCTGTATATTCTCAACTTTCTGAAATGTGTTCGAAAAATCGACACGAAGAAATGACGCTGTTTTCGTCGGCAGCTATTTAAAAAGTAGGCTCCATACCGACACAACACAGCTTGCTGCTGTGACCGGTTTGAAAATTAATAAAAAAGATGAAAAAACGGTTGAAAAATAAATAAAACATGCAGCGAATATTCGTAGGAATATTCGACTCTTGTTCAATTTAGTTATTGTCTAGACTGTTCGTATTCGATTAAGTTTCTAAACACTTACTAAACCAGAATTCTCTCAGAACTGTTTGATTCAGTTATTTTCTACGCTATTCGTATTCGATTAAGTTTCTAAAAACATACTAAACCAGAATGCTCTCACAACTGTGTGGAGCGTACCGAGAGGACTTAAAGATACACAACACTGCTTTCGTAAAAGCATCAATAAACTCAAAAATCTAGTTCAGACGGCCGGGTGCTGTTTCGGAAATCTAGGCTTTCCTTTTTAAAATGGGAAAGGACAAACGCAACTACGAAGACGACTGTGAACAAAGCGGCTAAACAGAAATTATTAACAACAACAACAAAACGATCAGCTTAACGTAAGCAAAGAAATCCCAACTAGGTGTGGAGAAAAAAGGGTGATGGTGACTGTCGCGCTTGTTGAAAGAAAAACAGTGGGGCAATTGAGGCCAGCGCCGTGCGGCTGCCTGAAGGATGCCGCCGAAGGCTTTTTGCGGACACCTTATGGAATGAAAAAGGTGCGGTTGCAGAAAAGACAGAGTGTCAGGTGGCGGAATTAGGCTGCCTTTATTCTACAACTGCGCCTTCTGCGATAGCACGTGGTAGACAGGGGCTCGCCTCGAAGCCACTGCTCTCACTCTTCGTCCCAGCCGCTGTGAGAATGGGGTCACTGCCGGTGTCGTGCACGCTAACTCACCTCCACCAATGAAAGAGTACACAGTTCCTGTACTGTTCCGCTCGTTTCATTTGCGCGTCCAATTTACGCGCCTCAATCACGCGTCCCAGAACGAAAAACAAACAAACAAATAAATACGGCGACCAGAAACGAGACACAGACGCTGGAGGGCATGCGCACTGTGTGCGGTGCCGTGTGACGCGTACAGTGTTAGTTTAGGCCGAAGCCAGCAGCAACTTCGACGCCGGACGCGAGGTTTCAATGCATTTTGTTTGTGTGTAACTTGACGTTCGCTTCTAGCTGAATGGATAATTTCTCTAATCGAGTCGTTGTTTACAATGGCGCTGTGAAAATTTCCGTACGACGGTACGACGCACAAGCGCTGAAGAAGTTTGCGCGATACGTTCGGAGACAGAATTAAATCGGAGACAATATCTCTCGCACCTTTAGTTGCACTTTGGTAATTTCTTTGCACTTACGAGTCCTTCCAATTCTTTTGTTTCCGTCGCTAGATTCGCCGTCTGTGTACACTTGTTCCTTCGTTAGGCGGCGCGCTTTCGCCCAGGGTTGTTTGTCGCGCGCGTTAATTTCCGTGTTTGCCTCGACATAAGTGTCTTGGAGGGGAGGCATTTGTTTGGCGAACGTTAACACGCCTTCCGGATGTTTGTAGTTTTTGTTTATCTCGAGTGCCCTGCTAACTGTGGATGCTATAGACAGGGGCAGAGGCTGATGAATGCTCGAGCTTTCGTCGCTGCATATTTGAGAACGCATGTCGCTAAAGCGCACTCTTTTGTAACTAACGGAGCGTATATTACCTGTAGGGTTTGCTGCTACACACTAGAGAAAACACGTAAATTAAAGCGCTAATAGGAGCTAATTTGCAGAGTGTGCGCGCTTTCAGTTTCTCATGAAGGAATGAGTTACATATGAGAAACAAGAGTAAACTGAGGTATGTGCGTCGTTATTCAGTGTTCAAGTGTATGGCGGCTTTTAACCAACACTGATTGTGCGATACTCTTCTAGTCACGATGAGTAGCCATTCAAGCTTCTGGGGTGATAAAAACATTATTAAAATAACGTTCAAATCTCTCGCACGCTTAAAGGTGGACTGTGTGTTTACAGGTAATGATACCCGCTTTTCGAACCTTGCACTGAGTCACCTCGATGATAACGTGAGAGTGGCAAAGCCTTAACATGGGTGAATTGCGTAAAGGAGTAGAATTGGAATTGAATCATTTCATTATTTCGGAGCTGCTTGCATATTTAATTTTTTTCCTAACCTTTATTATAACATTTTATAACTGGGTAACTCTGCGCGGCTTCCCTTAATATTTCTGCCAGAAGCTCGCTTACCGTTTCTGCATGATCATATGGCAGTCACTGCGAGAAAAAGATGTGCGATATAGCGATTAATATATTCTTAAACCCTCTCTATATATGTCTGAGGTACATACTGTACTCGCCTGAGGTACAGTGCGTGAGGAGCTTTATAGGCCTTAATCCACTTTCAGAAAAGAAACTGGGCGCCACTTAAGTGACGAATTGGTGAAGTGAGGGCCATGAGACTCAAGCCGGGCCAAATGCGGTGACAGGAGAGTGGCTAGAGACAGCGCCGTGACCGAACCAGCCGTGACTGCGACGGGCCGCTTGCTTACACCACCTGCCGTTCCTGTCGCTATATCGACGTCACGAACAAACGAAATTGAATTTGATATCGATCTTTAGATAATATAGACCCCGGTTCCCTGGTTCCGTCTCGCCACGAATCGGCAGCAGCAAAAGCGCAGGGGGTGCTGGGGAAGAAAAGACGGAAGCGCATGAGTAGATTCCGGAAGTACGCAGCGGAAGCATTTCACTTTTCCGGACTTGTCTCTGGCGTCCAGAAGAGGACAGACGTAGGAGACAGCTGCGCAGGGTTTCAGGAAACTGAGCGTCTTGGGCGAGTTTGGGGTAAGCAAATAAGACGTGTTGTGAGAGCGAACGACGCCTCGGGCTGTGCGGTGACACCTTGAACCTCGAACTGAGAACCGGGGCCCCACTTTGTATTCAAGAAGTGGCCGAAACTGCGATCGCCGTCATTCGGAGCAGTTCGGCAGGGGACGTAAAAGTAAAAAGGAAGAAACAACTAAGGCAATGCCACACGGCATCGCTGCCGTCCAAACGATGGGCTCTCTGCTGCTCAGCTTTGCGCCCCTGATCTTCCGTTTCTATCTTTTTTCTCTCGACCACCGGAAACCCCGGCGTTTTATCTGCAGTCAACTGTAAATCCCCAGAGTGTGCTCTCGTAGGTGCCAAAGCGCCAAGCGCGACGTGCTTGGAATCCTAGAGTAGTGCATGAGCCTGTCACGCCTGCTGGACAGCCCACATCTGGTACCTGCACATCTTCAGTTCCAGTACTGCGCAGTACTCTCAAACGCCGCGGTCTTCGAATTGCAGTGTGGTCTTACACCGGCGTGCACCATTTCTTTTGGAGGCCTCAAACAAGAGGATCTTTGTTTCTCAACTCTCAAGGCACTCAGAACTTGAGAGAAGTTTGAGACCATACAGACGTGACGGAACAGGCATTTCCGTGCTTCTCTTCGCATCAAAGATTCGACGTTCCTGCACAGAAGCGGCCACACAGCGCGGATCTTCTTGGCTATCGGCGAGAAACGAAATACAAGCCGCAACGCTACGCGCCGCAGACAGATTTGTTCTCACGTAAGCCCACGCTCTCCGGGATATTCTCTGATGGCTTTCGATTCGCGCCCGAAAACGAGGGGCTTTCTACCGAATGCCTCGAGTCCCTGTTCGAATCCACAACCATTTGAAGAGGCACACGGGAATAGATGAGCTGAACACCGAAGCGCCCCATTTTGTATGCAGAGAGTAGGCTCTGTTAGTTTATTTACCTACTAAATACTGCAGACGAAGCGTGCACAAAACAGCATAAGACGTAGCCAGACACGAAAAGCGTTGTTAAAGGAATCTATTGTCATATTGAAGGCAGCATTGAAATGCCATACGAAAAACAATTCTGCCCTGCCCACTTCGGTCTTTGTGCGGCACAACACACCGCCTTGTCGATGGAGTCTTTGGAGTGCCAACATGTACATACTCTTATTTCGCTCGGTTGCATTTATCTCTAAGTGCCGCTCCATAACACCGTCTGTCTTCCCTCTCGGAAGAGCCGGCAGGTTCGGCTCTAGAAGAAGACTCCTTTTAGGAACATGTTGTCTTTTATCTGCGGAGAGCCGTTGTCAGCGTTCGTTTTTTGACCGACGTGTGCTAGCAGACACTGCACAATTTATGGAAAAATCTTGAGTGCGTGTGCGAAATGCTAGGGAATTATATCTTGGTTAGGCGTAGTGAAAACTGCCTAACCGTAAAAAAAAATACACTACGTTTCAGTAAACACCTTTAAATTTAGATTTTCGACGCACCAAACGTTGTTTTTCTGCCCGATGGCACACTAAACGAAAAACCGGTTTGGTTGGTTGACATACACAAACATTATACCATAAAATAGGCGGTAGTGGCAAGCGTGGGGGCCGCAGCCAGTTTAGAAGCTCGCACACGAAGGCTACCGAAGATTTATATCGACATCGGGCTCAACTCCCTCGGGAAATAATTTCTTTTCGAGGCTTAGGCACGCCCGATGCGTCTCATCGTGTAGTTCCTCCTTGCTGGGATTTTTTTTCGCAGGAAGAGCTGCAGCTATATAAACAAATAAACTTTTTCTTCGGGCTTACTGCGCCATGTCCTGTGATGGAAAAAGCAACCGAGCCAATTTTTTCCGGGCATAAAACGCCCGAGCCTGCGATGCCTTTTCATTTCCTTTCTCTGCATGACCAGCTATGGCATTATCGACGCTAACAACATCCCATAATTCGGATAGTGTTATGGCGGATAAGAGTGGATGGCTGTGAAGGTTTTATTCCGGAAATGGTTTCTAAAGTTATCAACAAATTTGCGTGTTTTGTGTGTGTGCCAGCACGCGACCGATCTCGTTATCACCTACTGGCTCATTATTCTTTGTTTTTGTTTGTTTGCTTCTCTGTCAACGAGCTCACGTAGAGTACAAGTGATACTGGAATTTACGATCGGACCTTCTCCCACCTTATTACTCTGCATGAGGGCTGCAGCATTGAACCAGCACTGTGTAGTCTTAGCCGTGCATTTCATTGCTGCCATTATTGGTTCCAGTAAAATATTTTTTATAAATAAGTATATTGCAACGACAGATTTATGACGAGTTTCGCGTCGGGTGGCTAGAATAGTGGACGGACACCATGATCAGAAATTTTCCGACGTTTTTTTTTTTTCAAGGCTCTCTCTGAGCCTGAACACGAGCGGCCTTGGAAATCACAATTTTTTAAAATACAAACCTAAACTTTCTGGCAGCATTCAATTTCGCCCCTAAACTATTACACTTTGGTCACCTCCGTACTTTCGAGCTATCAATCCTTCAGTCAGACTTACTGACATCTACCGCGGACACACTTACGTTATCTTCGTTCCATTACGTCTGCGAACTTGCGCCGTCAGAGGCTTGAACTTTCGCCAACTAAAAGCGTAACGTTGGCTTTCACACGCAAGTTAATGGCGTGGTATCCGGTCACAACCGACGGGCAAATTGTTCCTTACGTAACACACCACAAATTCTTAGGTGTTACGATAGACCGCGACCTGTCCTGGACGAAGCACATTTCTTTGCTCAAGAAAAAGCTCGACAGCTTTGCAAGCATTGTGCGGTGTATGGCAGGAAAATGTTGGGATCCCTCTGAGCGATCTTTACTTCACGTGTATCAGGCGCTGGTAGTCGGTCTTCTCAGATACAGTGCACCCGTTCTTTCCGGGGTCAGACTATCAGGCATGCGTGCGCTTGAAAGCGCGCAGGCTCGTGCTTTAAGAGCATGCTTGGGTTTGCCATGTAAAACTTCTACATGGGGCACATTTTATGAGGCCCGAGCCTGCCCAGCACGAATTTATTTTCAACAGAAGCCTCTTCGTGTGCATTTGTGGCATCTGACCAGGCATCGTCATCACCCCCTGACCAACATTAGTGCTGTGCTCCAGATGCAGCCTTTTCCAGAGCCCTCTGGATGCAGTGCAATGCGGTGCCTTCGAACTACGCGCCACACCAGATTGCGGAGGTGCCACTTTGGGCAGTACCAAAACCATCTATATGTACAACCATCCCAGGGATAACAAAGAAGACGCACGTCCCAACAGTCGGTCTGCAACAGCTGGCGCTGTCATACAGTGCATCTATGGATACTGACGCCCAGCATGTTTTCGTGGACGGATCCGTGACGGCCACCTCTTCGGCTGCAGCGGTGATAGTGCCAGGAAATGCCTCATGTCATCGTTTCAGGCTCATACACAAAACGTCCTCTACGGCAACCGAATTGGCAGCCATACGAGAAGCTGTCCGTTATATTGGTCACCAGCCAGCGCACCAATGGACTATATTCTGCGACTCGAGATCGGCATTGCAGGTCGTACAAGCTTATGTAAAACCAAGGGCATGCGAGCAGCTGGTTCAGCAGATTGTGCTTTTGTTAGCCGAAGCTTTCCAACGCGGCCATATCATAAAGTTTCAATGGATACCGAGCCATTGCGGCATAGCGGGAAACGAGCGTGCTGACGCCGAGGCTCGGCTGACACATAGTGATGGTGCTTTCATTGCGATAGCCTTTTCTAGATCACACATTGGAGCCTTGTTGGCCCATTTAATGCAAGCCGCAATGCAGTCGCACTGGCATGATTCGAGTCATCAACAAGACCGCGTCTCTAAGCTTGACGCTGGCTCACGATTACATTTGCCATCTATGTTGGTGCGACGTCATGGGACTTTACTCCACCGGTTACGGCTTGGCGTTGCCTACACCAAACACTATCCTCACAAGGCATCGAAAGTAACCCAAATTGTGTGCAGTGCCACACTCCAGAGACTATTGAACACCTTCTTTGCGAGTGCCCGAACTATACTGGTGAAAGAAGAACATTGGAGGCGACCGTGAAACAACTGGACTTTCGCCCTCTCTCTGAGGAAACTCTTCTGGGCGCCAGGGCGAGACGTTCTGGTTGGTGGCGTGTGATAAAGACTGTGCTCAAATTTTTGTGTGAAACAGGCCTGGATAGTAGTCTGTGACCTCCTGTGCACTACCTACATGGTTAATGACATGTGTCGGTGTTTGTGTTGCAGACACCAGTTTTATGTGCGTCTACTAACCGCGATGCGAGTGCCAGCCAGTGTTGTGTGTGTGTGTGTGTGTGTGTGTGTAGACATCACCCATGAAACTCATTGTATTATGCCATCATCAACTTTCATTCGCACTTTTCTTTTCCTCCCCTTCCCTTTCCCCTGTGTGGAGTAGCAGGCCCGGGCTATGTCACCACCGGCCGACCTCCCCACCTTTTCCTCATTAAAATTCCTTTCTCTCTCTCTTTTCGTTATACCTGAGTCCTAGCGACTGAGGGATGCAGATAACGCGACTTCACCTAAAACTGCAGCGCATCCTAGTGGTCGCACTGCGAACCGCCAAGCGAATGGAGACGGTGACTTGTCGCCTGGTACCAGCTGCGCCGCTATCACTAAGGCGTGTATAGGGAAGCAGAGAAGTGACATTAAGCCGAAACAATTAGAGGCTCTTCGGAACATCTATGTGCACCGGCGTTGACGTTTAATGAGGGTTATATGCTGTGCACAGTGACCGAACCTTCAGTGGCGGAACCGAGAGCAGTAGAAAGAGGGTTTATGCAGAAAAAAGGAAAGTGCAGTGGCCTGTAAAATGGCACCAGCTGAGCGCCGCCCTTGCGCTGTGCGATGTCACCGCAAGTTAAGGCGGCGGTCCAACGCATTCGCGGCCAAAGGCGTATTTTTACAACTTTTACGCGATTTCTATCGTCCTCTCGTTTAAGATACAAAAGCAAATTTTCTCATTACAAAGATATTGTAATAACTGTACACACGTTTTATCGATACCTTTGCTACTAGCAATAATTGTTGGTACGAGTAAAGTGAGTAAAAAACGTGGTGAATAAAACAGTACTTTTGTTCGACTTGCCTACTTCCCCAACAAGGAGAGGGACTCAGCCCATCATTACACATGGATGATTTCACTCTGGTACATTGCAGGACCGGCTTTTGGCAAAGCGGTTCCAATATTAGGTAGATTACAAGTGTTGCTTGGGTGCGTGCAGTGTTTTGGAAAAAGCCCTAGTGCCAAAAAGAGGGCTGCTTCATCAGCGCTTGAAATAAATGTGAATCTCTATACTGACACAGCAGTTCTTGGCACCAGTTAATTGCTGTGTGTAATCGGCAATCTTAAAAATTAAAAAAAAGTACAAAATTGAATCATATTAGAGGCTTGTACATACGTGGCACGTCATATTTCGTTACGTGTGAAAAATTTTTTTGAGCCTCACATATTTGTTTATTTTTCGTTGTTCAAAGTTAACACACATCGCGAAAACACGACCCACTGACTGGTACTGACTGACCCGAGTCTGTGGGTCACGTTTTCGACTGTGGCTTCCATTGTGGCTATGCTTGGTACGCTGCTTCGAAGGGTGAAATTGGTTACGAAGAAAGCAAATGCGCGGACACGATCATTCAGAGGCATGTAGAGCAGTCTCTCCGTACTGCGAATGATCTCCACCCAGGAAGAGGAATTAACTGCGCCTCTCATTTTTTTACACCCCCTTCTCTTTTCTCAGTGGGAGTGGGCCCTGGGGCACGTTAAACGGGTGATCTGGAGGATCAAAATTCGAACCCGTCGTGGTGGCCGCTTTTCGATGGAGGCGAAACGTATTGTGCAAAACCTGTAAATTTTACAGCGGGAGCTACTTCTGGGAGGGCATCCGCAGTGGATTAACGCGTGGCTCGTAGCACCTCTGGTGCTGCAGAACCTTCCCATGACAACGGTCCACCGCTTGGAGTCACGTCGTCTAACACAGGCCACAGTTTTGGGATCGTGGTCGCTATCTCCTTTGGCTAGGAATGCTATGAAGACTCGACTCATATATTTAAGAGGCACAGCTTTTAGCAGCCGATTGTGTACGGCCTGTGGACGTCCTTTGTTTTTATAGACCACAGGATAACACGGACACGCTCCATACAACTCACTGAACTTTCCTTCTTTCATCTCTTTCTCACCGTTTGCCCCTTCATCACGTGTAGGGAGGCCAGTCGGGCATATCCTAACCAACCTTCCTGTCTTTCTGTGCTCTCTCTCTCTCTTTCTCTCTGGTTTCCGCATCAAGCAGAAATGAATTTTTTGTAGTCCTGCAAGCCTGAAACTTTCGCTCATGACTGTCGATGAATAACAGTTTTGATATCAGCTGTAAAGATCAAAGACCGTTCAAGCCCACTGCTTTTTTCATGTTAACGTGGTTTTTGTCCATGCTTTTCCAGTCCCCGCCGTACAACTGGCCGTGCTGCTTTTAGCGGACGACCACCTTAGGTCTGGGTTGACCGAAAATAGCCTTTTGTCTCTCTCCTGCCTCTTGAAACAAGGAGAGGGAGGGGATTAAGCAACCATTCTGCTGCCTCGTTACACAACGTCGAGCGTTCATTCATATTGACCTCCCCAGTTAAGTCTGTATGGAAAGCTTCTATTTACGGAAAGAGTTTTGGAGACACATGTCGCAACCATAAACCTCTGCGCTCCCCTGGTGGTCAGTCAGAGTACTAACGAGGTAGGTTTTAGGACATGCCGGCTGTGTAGGCTTGCCAGTGGGTGTGCTGGAGAATGTCCCATCAGCGGCCATGCGATGCATGTTTCAGGAAGGAAATGGCCTCCTTTGGATAAAGGAGGAAGGAGAAGGGAAAGTTTCGTGCAACTATCGTTCTTACTTTGAAACGCCTGTGGACAGCTAAATGCCTTGGGGATTTTTTGCATCCAGCATTTTCAGTTTATTCTGAGTTGATCTATAGAACGACCCATGAAAGTAAATTTCTACACTGAAGTTCTCAGCTTTCGCAGCGAGGCCTCCAAGATCTCGGTGCTATGCTCCGAACGGTAGAACCGGCCGCGGATAGAGCAACGTTAATAAATGAGCGCACGTCCGCGTGCCTTGGAATAAAGGAAGCAATCCATCACGCGCTCCTGGAATATTATTATGGCTCAAAAGAGCGCTGAGCTCAATATGCCCGAACCATTCGAGATCAGCCGACGCTTGTGCACAAAGCTTAGCGGAAAGCGGCGCGGAGACGCTTTAGAATACTTTCTTTCTGATAATTACGTGTCTCATCTTTCTAGCTCTTCTGTTTTTTCTTACTTTCTTGCATGCATCTTTTCCCCCTCTTCTCTCGTTGACAGAGTGGAGTTATGTGTGCGCGAGCATTCAGCGTGCTAGCTTCACTCATGCCTGAAAATGCTGACGGTCATCCTTCAGAGAAGCGGAGAAGAGCGTCCTGACATTTTTTGTGAGGCGAAAAACAAATATTGTTCTTTGTGAAGATCGCTCGGGTTTGGCGCACGCTTCGCTTCGATCGTTGAAACTCTATAGTTTCTTTTGCGTTGCTCTCTTTTTGGAGATTTTTATTGATTTGTGCTCAAAGCTTGACCGAAAGTTTGCATTATGAAGAATGGCCCATGATACCAACTTTAAAGCTACTTATGTTTATTCAGGAACTTTATGAGCGCAAATATCCCCAAATTCTTTTTTTTTTGTTTTTTCTGAATATGCAAAAAAATGATTATAATAATCAATAGTTCGACGAAAATACGTCTGGTCAGGCATTGAGTTAAAGGAAAAAGAATACGGTCACTGACCAAGTCAAGAAATTTTAGACGTTTCGGAACCTCGTACGGGTTCCTTGATCACTGAGCGGGACAGGAAGCGCCGCCACTTATATACGCAACACATGACGTAAAGAGCGTGCGTAGATTGGTGGCATATTTCCTTGCATCCGGTTCATGGTAGCTGGTGTCGACTGGATGATTAGAGATTCCAGTAGGCGCCGAGATGACACGTTCCTTTCCTTCGCGACGATAGTGGGACCACTCCACTATCGTCGGGAAGGAAAGGAACGTGTCATCTCGGCGCCTACTGGAATCTCTAATCATCCAGTCGACACCAGCTACCATGAACCGGATGCAAGGAAATATGCCACCAATCTACGCACGCTCGTTACGTCATGTGTTGCGTATATAAGTGGCGGCGCTTCCTGTCCCGCTCAGTGATCAAGGAACCCGTACGAGGTTCCGAAACGTCTAAAATTTCTTGACTTGGTCAGTGACCGTATTCTTTTTCCTTAAAAAAAATGATTAACGGACGAGCGCAAGGACGCAAGGACGGGTGGCATTTTGTCCGAAAAAAAGAAAGACCCACCTCTTACTAAAGAGTATTGGAATGTTTTTCGCTAACGAGGATTAAAGTAGGCTTCTGAATCTAGCCAGAACAACAAATAGGCACTGAATCTGAAAACCTGCAGCAAGAGCACTGAGTGCACAAGACATATATCGATTGCTGTGTAGAAGTTTCACAACGAGCATAAAATGCATGCCGCCGCCTTGCGCACTAGGATATGAAGACGCGTGTCTTATAAATGCCTTAAAAAAAAAAAGGGCTCTACATAAAGGCTCTGAAGACAACAGATCATCTCATTCACTCTCATTTAGCAGAGATTTGTATCAATTCATTCGGCGTTTCGTCTTTCAGATGCTCTGGCAGTGACCAGCCCTTGCTTTGATAAGGAAGTCAACGATTATACATCGTTTCTTGCTTGCTCTCGGCCCTGGTTCACATGAGGCACCTGCCAATATAATAAGGAAAATGCATTCGAGAGAGAAATATTAAATAAGATATCGTCTCACGTCCGGTACTATGATGAGCAGACTCCTGGAGTGTTAATCTGTATCCGCACGGCGCCGAGCAAGACACGACCCCGCAATGAACGTAATTTAGTTTGTAAAGTGTGCTTTGCCGCAGGAGGAGTAAGCTTGCAACAAAGCTGATCAACAAGTTCGGGACTGTTTTATAGAGGCAATTGTCTTCTTTGCTGTCCATTTCTTACCAGCCAGAAGGATAGATATAGGCTAAAGAAAGACTGTAGAAAAAATAGAAATAAAAGGAAGAGAAACGGGAGGGGAGGTCATAGTATATGGAAGAAACGTAAACGATTTCAAAATTTGAGGAGAAACACAACAGCTGAACGACATTTGGTGCGCCTAAGTATCGCAGGAAACAATGAGATATGTAGTAACCTGTATGAGGTTTAAGCGCTCAACAAATAGCATCATCAGGTGGCTGTCAAGTATGAACCCACCAAAAACACACCAGGAGTGCCACAGCCCGTCTTAATATGCCTGAAGCTGAGTGCTGTTTCTTAGGTGTCTTCAAATAGACGAGCTACGCTGATTTGATCTCTTTAAATTCAGCGGGAATTTGTAACCCGATGCACATAGTTGAAATAAAATAATGAAAAAAAGTGCTTTTATTATCCTGTAGTGAAAGAAACTAATGCGATGTTAAGAGCGGCTATATTTAATGAACGCTCTCAAATAATATCAGCTTGCAAATCCACAAAAGTGGCAGCTACAACGGTGACCGATAACGATTCGTCATGTACACAGATGAAGTTACTATGAGTAGACTTCCTGCAGCTTAGACTTGGGGGCTTCTTTTAAATTTAAGTGCTTGCCTTTGGATTTGAAGAGGTCCCGTTAGAAACGGCTGATCACTTTAAGATTTAATTTGCAGGCCACCACCTTTTGTAGCATTTATGTTTTATGGGTGTAATAATGACGCCAAATACCTAGCTGTGGCGCGAACTGCGGAGGAGGGAGCTTAAGGTTAGGTTAGCCGATACTTTGCATGCATTTTATTGCGGCCTCATATGAACGGTTGGTAGGCTTCAGATTTTAATAGCAATCTTTAAATATGATGATGTACCACCCTAAGCAAAAGTAAGACTCCCCCCCCCCTCCTCGCCTAATGTAGACTCGCTCCACTCTCCGTAGAGGCGCAACCTGACAAAGCACTCATGTCGAAACTGGCCTGCTGGACCTGTACTGACGCCAGAAGTGGTTTGTCGCGTGGTGCTTCTATGCAGAATGTCGGAACTTGGAGGGAGGTTTCTTGCTTTTGCTCACAATGATACGTAGCGACGGGGTTCGGAGTAAAGGCTGCTCATTGACAGACTAATCAATCCTTGGGCACCCCGCATACTTCCCATCCTGTCCCAGCCACGAACAGGCCCCAAAGGACATGATATGACAAAGTAGAAAGCAGAAAAAAGTTTGCAAGTTCGTTCACATACTGCACTTTGAAACTAGCACCACAGTGGAGGGTAATGCACAAAACCAGCAGTTTTTGGTGAGCACTGCATACCAGCGCCTTACAGCACTGCATACCAGCGCCTTAAAGGGAAACTGCATAGTTTTTAGAAATCAACGAGCATAAGAGGGTCGAATGTGTGAAACTTGGAGTTAAAGCATGCGAAGTCTTTTTGGGCTAGCGCTTGAAGTAGTGAAGTAGTCGCCGATTAAAATCCGGACGCCCTTCAAGCTTCTCCGCAGCGCACAACGCCAAGTGGGGGGGCGCATGATGACGTCATCGAAGGTATCGGTATACATTTCCAGCACGCAAACGCCTGCTTTTAAGGAAAAAAGCAACGCCACCGAAGGCAAACCCTGCCGAGAGTTGTTTGGCAGTGTCTAACAAGTCAGGGCAGGGTGCGGCTGACGACAGCGCTAATTTGAAATCATACCTTCCGTGACGTCACGCTGAACTTTCCTGCACACCTCCATTGCATTGAGCAGAAGCGCAAAATTCAATCGTCGATTGCGTCACTATTTCAAATGCTAGTGCAAAAACACTTGGCATGCTTTACCTACAGCCTATATAGATTTGAATCCTTGAATATCGCGAAATTCTAAAAAAAGTGCTGCACTTGCCCTTTAAGTCAAGCATGAGCCACGTTGTCGCCTTTTTCTGCAAGGAATGTTGGGGACCCGGAGTCAGAATTGTGCCTTCCAGCGAGGAGCGCCACGCACCCTCGACTTCTTCTCTGACGTTTTCAGCCGCACTGAAGTTGACAATGACTGACGCAGCGCATGCATGCGTATCTTCCCACACCGACGATGACCTCAGAAGTTCTCATGTGTGTGCTTCATAAATCGTGCTCTTCGTCTCTTCGTCCGACGCTCGCGTGACGTTGAAGGTAAAGTGAAAACGGCTTCCACCCGGCGGCCGTTGCCTTGCCCGGCGGATTTTATTTTTGCGCGTTTGACACGTCTCCAAGCCCCTGGGAAAATCCTTATCGTTTCTTTATCCGACATTCCAGGTCGGTTCCGGCACTTCAAGCCGGAATGGTGCTTAAATTGAAAACAATGAAAACAACAACATGAACTATAAAACAACGAACAGAACCTTCTTTTGTAATGAGGCAAGATGCAAGGACCTACTTTATCGAGATAGTAATAGTTCTTGGGTTAGTTCTTGTATTTTATGATAGTATTTCTTCTTATTTTCATTGACGTTGGGCCTCTGTCCTCATATGCGTGAAGAGAAAGGAAACTAAAAAAAAGACAGGAAAAAATAAGCTTGACTTTACTACCCGAGCATGCATTTCCATACACCGGCGAGTGAAAGCTAGCGTTCTTAATATTTCGTTTTTCATTTTTCGCACTCAGGGGAAGTTTTTGGTGGCGAAAAAGACCTTGTGCAACCTGAAAAAAAAAACAAACAAACAGAAAGCGAGAGTTTAGAAGAGCGCTGCGCTCTAGACCGTATCTTCTCTCGGCGTCCTCAACGTCGGCCCCCGCGCGTTTCTCTCAAATTGCCCCATCCGGCGCGCCTTATCGGAAGTCTAGAAAACTTTTGACTGCGCGCCGCTCGCGCCATATTTCCTCACTCTGGACCGGTGCTCGGTTGCTAGGCGCGTAAGTGTTAGCCGCACGCCTCTGCGCAGAAGATGCGCTGAGAAGAGTGGGCGTTACTGCAATCAACAAACAAGGACATGAGGTCGACAAGTATACGAACTGCACGGTAGAGGGCAGCGTGGTAGCATGTCGCAAATCGTGGAACCTTTGCTGCTTATTTCAGACATAACTTCACCAGCGAAAGAACGAGACACCAGAAGAAGAAGAACTAAGGACAACACAGGAGAGCGTTGTCCTGTGTTCTTCTTCTCCTCGTGTCTCGTTCTTTCGCTGGTGAAGTTATGTCTGATGTACACCAACTAGCCCACATGGGTACCTTGTTACTGCTTATTTCAGCTGAAGACGTTTTTTCTCGACGGTCATTTTAAAGCGAAACACATTTTTAAACTTCTGGGGTGAGACTAAAAAAGGAACCTATAGAAATGCGAAGTTGACATGGAAGCTAGTTAGTTACTGAACGTCGAATCCATTCTCAGAGCGTACAAAAGACGAGTACAAACGAAAAGTCACGTCCATTTTCTTCTTCCCTTTTTTATGTGTTTTACTGTGTGCGCAAAATTAAATCTAAATCATGATTTAGAGCTTCCATGGTCCTGACCGATGTGCCTTAAGAAAACTGCAGACCCCTGGACATCAGACAGATTAGGTAAAAAAAATGCTTGTGGATTTTAAGTTGCTATTATAGACACCTGACTTCATTGTCGGTTGTTGAAACCATGGTTTCGATGTTCATTATATTGCTCATAATGTTTTGAGAACTGACAATATTTTTCGTGTATATATCTCAGAAAGATTTAATTCTTCTTTTTCAGCTGAACAGTTCTGAAAGTTACACAGAGTTGCCTTCACAAGCCTTTTTATATTTGGCTAGACATCCTTTTACACATTTTTTTTCGATTTCATTTATTTGATTTGATTTATTTGGGTTTAACGTCCAAGAGCCACTCAGGCTAAGAGGGACGCCGTAGTGGAGGGCTCCGGAAATTTCGACCACCTGGGGTTCTTTAACGTGCATTGACATCGCACAGCACACGGGCCTAATTGTTTTTTCCTGCGGCTATTGCATTCACATCTCGTAAGAAGAAGCTGACCTCACTTTAAATCGCCAAGTTCATGAATTTTTTTAGCACAAAATGTCTGGTACCAGCATTCAAAGCAAATGTAACAATTTAAAAAGCACAAGGTGGACCAGCTAGCGTTGATTATCCGCCGCCGCGGTGGCTCAGTGGTTATGGCGCTCGGCTGCTGACCCGAAAGACGCGGCTTCGATCCCGGCCGCGGCGGTTGAATTTCTTTGGAGGCGAAATTCCAGAGGCCCGTGCACTGTGCGATGTCAGTGCACGTTAAAGAACCCCAGGTGGTCGAAATTTCCGGAGCCCTTCACTACGGCGTCCCTCGTAGCATGATTCGCTTTGAGTCGTTAAACCCCTTAAACCAAACCATAAACCAAGCATTACCGTGGGTGTAATTACCCAGGAAGGACGAGGAGGGTTAGCGTGGAAGGAGGCCTTATGGCGAGAGCGCCGGAAGGCGTAACTAGAGGATGGTTCCAACGGTAATCTCCAGGAAGGTGGTTACCATAAAAGGAGGAGAGTGTGGTGAGAGCGTGAGAAGGCGCAACGGGTACGTGGTTGCCTTGGCAAACAACCGGACAGTATTTATCCTAGATGGCTAAGGAGGGTTGCCGTGGTAGGAGGGTACGGCGAGAGTGTCAGAAGGCGTACCACGGTAACTGTCCGGAACGTGGTTAGCGTTGAAGCAGGGGGAAGGGTGTGGTGAGAGCGGAGCAATGCAGCACGCTCTCCCTGCGGCAGCTACTTCGAAACGCAACGCCCGAGGAAAGAATCATTGGCGACGCTGCGCTTCTAGAGCGGCGGACAGGAGAGGAGACGTTGACGAAAAACGAGTGAAGAAACTGAAAAGGGTGCGTTAGATTTATACAGATGCGAGGTCACTGTCACATGCTCTACCACAACATACCGTAAAGTATACATGCCTTAACAACGCTCGCTAGTCGCTGAATGTCAGTTTATTCAGTGGTAATCATCCTGTCGGTTTTTTTTTCTGTCATTTATTTGCAGCCTGTGCTGCACTCAAACATCGCCGTGTCTTAGGCCATGATTCATAAAACAAATGAGCACTGCGTCCGATGTGTACAAAACTTAATTTTTTTTTGCCCCGACAAGTGAATCAGGACTGACTCTTGAAATCTCTTGAACCCCAGGTGGTCGAAATTTCCGGAGACCTTCACTACGGCGTCTCTCATAGCCTTAGTCGCTTCGGGACGTTAAACCCCAATAAACCAACCAACCAAACCAATCTTGAAATCTTCAGAAATTTTGGGTCTTTGTCTTTTGTTATTGTAAAAGCAAACAAGCGGCGCGTATAATGTGTGTCAGCAGCACATTAAGACACACTGAGGGCAAATTGTAATTGGCATCTATCGACTGATTACTGCAATTTGATGAGAGAGGGGCGATTTTTACTGAAAGTAGATCTCATTTAAGCTGCAAAAGTACAAGAAATCAAACAAATACATCGCACGGAAACTGCGATGGCGTGAAGTGCTTGTCTGCCTGCAGATCTCTGAAGCATAACTGCCACGCATCTCATTTTTAGTCTGCGATCACGGAGTCTTTAATACACCCGATGCCATCATCAAAGTCACAGTTGGAGTCTAATAGAGGGAAAAAAATTATACCATTTTTAACTGCAGATTTCTTAGTAAAAATGATTTTTTTCGTGGCCAAACAAACGTATACAACGCCAAAATACAAAATAAAAAATTAAGTTTTACTCAAGAATATATTAACTGGATTTGCCGTGAGTGTTTCTTTAAATAAGACAGTTCAGATGAGTCGAATATTGTCTCGCAGCTGCAACCTCACCTACTTTTACTTTCTTGGGATACCTCGTGTTTGGTGAACTATATGATGCAGAGGCACCCCATGGCATAATGTAGTACACATTTTTTGTATAAAAATGAAGACTAATAAATATTACAAAAGTGCCACAGCAATCCCTGCAGATCACCAAGATGGATACGTGGCCGCGGCGGCCACGTTTTGATGGAGGCGAAACGCGAAAGGCGCCCGTGTGTTGTGCGATGTCAGTGCACGTTAAAGATCCCCCGATGGTGGATATTATTCCGTAGATCTCCACTAACGCATCTATTTCTTCGGTTTTTCTTTCACTCCCACCTTCCTCCTTTTCTTACGGCGTGGTTCGGCTGTCCACAGAAATGCGAGGCAATAACTGTGCCATTTCCTTCACCAATTTTCAAAAAACCAATTTTCAGTTCTCAGTACTGAGCTCATATCGGCAAATATTTGGTTTATGGGATTTACCCGCCCCGGTGGCTCAGTTGTTAAGGCGCTCGTCTACCGAGCCGGAGTACGCGGGTTCGAACTTTCGCCTCCATTGAAACGCATAAGGCGCCCGTGTGCTGTGCGATGTCAGTGCACGTTAAAGATCCCCAGGTGGTCGAAATTATTCCGGAGCCCTCCTCTACGGCACCTCTTTCTTTCTTCTTTCACTCGCACTTCCTCCCTTTCCTTACAGTGCGGTTCTGGTGTGCGCCGAGATATGCGAGACAGACACAGCGCCAATTCCTTTCCTCAAAAACCAATTTACCATTTACTATGGGGTTTAACGTCCCAAAGCGGCTCAGGCTATGGGGGACGCCGGAGTGAAGGGCTCCGGAAATTTCGACCACCTGGGGTTCTTTAACGTGCACTGACATCGGACAGTACACGGGCCCTTAGAATTTCGCCTCCGTCGAAATTCGACCGCCGCGGCCGGTATCGAACCCGCATCTTTCGGGTCGGCAGCCGAGCACCATAACCACTGAGCCACCGCGGCGGATTATGGCGCAGTATCTTCACGTCCAAACACAACACCGTGAACGATGGTAAACGCCTTAGTGGAGGCCCCTGAAACTTTTCAAGCGCCAGGGGTTTTTAATGTACCCTGAAATCACACTACATTTCAAAACACATTACAAGAGAAAGGTGAGAACTGTCTCGCGTTACGGAGTTGCTTTGCCGCGGGATGTGACATCGGGGTCGTCTTGTGGAAGAGGGGAATGTCACCACAATGTTTATCCTCATCCAGAAAAGCCAATACTAAAGGGTACAGTGCATTTGGCTTTTTCGGAGATATAACCGTTTTAAAAATTTTTCAGAGTGTTACCGATCAATTCTTACTATACAGGGGGCTAAAAATCAAACGCGAATGAGAACGTGCGTAGACAGAGCTCAGAATATGTAGCTCAGTGTGTGTAGGACTTCAATTTTGTCACGCCATCGCAGCAGCACAGCCTCTGTCTAAGGAACTCCATGAACCTTCATCTTAGACGCTTCGGTTGTCCTGGTTTGGTTTGGTTTGGTTTGTGGGGTTTAACGTCCCAAAGCGACTCAGGCTATGAGAGACGCCGCAGTGGAGGGCTCCGGAAATTTCGACCACCTGGGGTTCTTTAACGTGCACTGACATCGCACAGTACACGGGCCTCTAGAATTTCTCCTCCAAAGAAATTCAACCGCCGCGGCCGGGATCGAGCTTCGGTTGTCCTAGCGCAATGACTCGAGCGTATACACTGAGTGATTATAAGAAGAATGCTTCATGATTCGTGAAATGCAAACTCTCAACCTACACCGAAAACTGCGCACCGATCTAAGTGGTGGCACTGGTTGTTGTCCAGATCTTTTCATCAAACGATCCTACGAGCAAGGCGAAGCTTTTCGTACTTGAATGCGTCAGTGCTATACCTGCATTCTTCGACAATACAACTCCTCTTCAGTAAAAAGTATATGCTGTGAGTCTAAAACGCGACCAAAAGGGATTCATTGTGCGAGGCTCGGCTATCAGGTCGACAACATCAGTGCTAGAAACACTATGGGCAGAGAACGCTGTCAGTAGAATCGTAATGCGACCGAGGCGTTGCACTGCCTTTTGGGGAGGCCATTGGGCCAACCAGAGAAAGCAGAACGCGAAGAACGGCGCGGAGCTGAAAGCGGCGAAGATAAGGGCACGTTGGGAGACGATGGCCATTTCGAAACCACATAACCGAGTAACGCGCGCGCTACTCTCGCGGAAGGGATCACTGAATGTCGACGATGTCACTGCGTAGTATTCCAAAAGGGGAGAAAGGCGACGGGAGGTAAAGGGTTGAAGACACTGGGGGCATGCAAAAGGCTGAAGCATTCTGGTGCTGGGAGAAGAGGAGGGATCCTCCCTATCCTCGCTCTAAATCGATTCCCCCATCCCCTCGTCAGCAGAAAAAAAGACTCAGAAACCCATTACGGGCAGGAATTCTGCGCACGAGGGCTGCCTTAAGAGCTAGGAAGCGACAGACGGCGAACTTAGCTGCTCCGCAGACCAAATGACTGCTTTCCCCAGACGTCCTTTTTGGTATCCATGTTTATTACACGGGGATACACGCTCATTTAGGCAGTAAGTTTGCTTTACTCGAGACTAACCCCTTTTCTGATTATATCTGTTTCAGTTACGAGAAGTGCAAAGAAAAAAAAACGTCTTCGAAATGGAAGGCCTGGTATTGCAACACGCTCGCTCATTCATTCACATAGCAGCTCGAGAGTATGCGCGCTGAGGGTAAAAGAATGGGGACAGTCATGCTCTGATGCTGTGATGAGAAAAAAAAATATTGCGGAATGATCAGGATAGCAAAGAGTAAGTCATTCTCCAAAGCCTTGCAGCCTGAGGAAATGCGGATCTTTTAAGGCGAAAACCTTTAATGGCTCATACTGTCGTCCGTTAACAAAGCGTGTCACACGCGTTTAACTCAGGAACTAAAAGATATAGAAGAAAACCAATGGCTGCCTGAGATAGAGGAGGAAAAAATGAACCTAGAAGCCAAGTTTGGTGACTGTAGAATAATTATGTAATTAATTATAGGCAAAAATGTAGAAATTGTGGCGATATAGTCATGGGAACGCATTGACGTCACATCCACCGAAAGCCTTCACTGCATAGCGAAAATTGTCGCGGAATGGTGGGAAAAACGTCAGATTTGTGTCAAATTAGATGAAAAATCTGTGATAAAGCTTAATTAATACTTACAATCCCCGAAAGATGTATAATTTGGATATCCCACCATATTCCCTGCGCTGCACGGCTTTACAGAACGAGTTTTCATTACATTTGAAAACTGATAATGCATTGTCTTCTCCCTTGCTGCAATTGACCATTGAAACTAACCACGAGATCACGGAAATTAAAGAGTTCAATAGCAAATCTAAGTTAATTATAATCATATTAAATTACAGGCACCCGTCGAGCCTCACATTTTGCTCTTAAAAATATTTTTTTATTTAGTACAGTGCATTTAAAGGAATTTTTTAAAAGTGGTCATAAAACACCAGGTAAGAATAAGCTAACGGGCTCTTGCTTGCTCTATTTTTGTCCCGTTATTTGTTGTGTCAGCATTGTTTAATGCTATACTACATGCATTGTTTTTTCATTTCCCTAACATAACATTTTTTTTTCTGAGTAAAGATGCTTTATTACAACTAGAATGCGAGTAGATATTTTTGAGGTGACATTCCCCGCAGAAACCAACAAATAAATAAGAAAAAACTAAACAGCTCTGTAAGGTGTGCTGAGCGATACCAAGCGAGAACTGTGAATGCAAAATAAAACTACCTTTTAAGGGTGACACTGCGAACAGGAAATTTTCTCGTGGTGATACACAGGCCAAAAGATAATTGAATATCGGAAATAGGGCTACAGGCCTTCTTCCCCGAGATTCGTAAAAATACAGAGCCTATAACCTAAGCAACACGCCCAGGTAGAGGACCTGCAGTTTCAACATCGACGTAGCGCCCAGCTCATCTCCCAATCCGGGCGATGAGCAGCTTTAGAGAAATGCATTTTCAACAGCTTTCCTTGCCTCTAACTTCTACTGCTTTGATCGCAGAAGGCCCCAGGTCGGGCGAAGCTCCACAGGAAAGAGCTCCAAAGGCCACTTTTTACTGCCGTGCCTCGTTCCTGAACGCCCCTTTCGATCGAACGTCCGACGTTTTATAAACAGCAACCGGGTCTCCAAAAGAAGGAAAGCTTGATTCCCGGTTTGATCGTAGCCAGCGTACGTCAGTTAGAACCTTCGACATTTTGCAAGACCGTTTACAGCGACTCCTTCGCACTAAATAAGCACTGAAAGTAGTGCACCCCTCGGTCCCGTACATTCAGAAGATCGTCCAATCTCTTTTTGGACCACTGAACGATACCAGTGCGCTCCTACGTCCGGCCGTGACTTGCGCCATCCAATCGCCGTACACGCCGCATCCAAGACCTCGCAGGCATCCCGGGTGTCGGGAGCCTGGTGAAGGCGAACGTTGTTTCGCAACCTTAAGAGAGAGGTGGCCGAGCGAGCATTGGGGCTCTTTGCTGTATGTGCGGGCGCGCCCTTCCAAAGTCGTCAGTTGCGCAATTCACGCGTTATGTGTTTTGAGCGGTGTTTCGTCACTACTAACGGGTTGTATTTCTGGCGCTCTCGCGCGGCGTTGAACTCGACGGTCATTCGCCTCTGACGCTGCAGTGGAGTGCTGGCGACCCTATCGACCTGCTCAAGATTTCTCCCGGTCATTCGCAATCGGGAGAATTCGACCCTTCTCGATGGTGAAGTGTACGCACGTCACAGAAACGTCATGCCTTAGGGCGTCGGCACGGTGACCTTAAGCTCCCGGGTGGGGTGGGGGGGGGGGGGGGGAGGTCTATTGCTTTCCCGGTGCTAACACTTCGTGCCGCCTTTGCAGGGAGTCTGCGAGTCAGCAGGTGGCCGCTGCCAGTGAAGGAGAAGAGAAAGCGACGCGTAGATAAGGTAACTGAACTCAGGTACGGCGTCTTGGATCGCTCTGTTCTCTGTTTCCCTTCCGCCACGGGGGCGTGGCCGGTTCTCTCACTGGACGGCGATGTGACCCAGCTGAAGGCATATAAAATACCAAGCGAAGACATACAAAACATCTGAAATTAAATTTTCAAGGGGCCCCGGTTTTCTCGTGCAAATTATCGTGCTTACAATCGGATACAGCCGCACACCATTTCCTTCCTGAAGCAGTGGTTCCTCATGAGTATACGAATGAAAGCAGCGTGAGAGGCAATTGGCATATACTTCCTTCTTTGCATCTTAGCCGATCCTTTTTATCTCAGTTCTTCCACCGCTTCATCGCAGTTATTGAAAATTCCTAATTTAGAGTCCCGGAACATCGCTCTTCTAAGTCACAAGCACCTAATAAGCGTTGTGAAAACAATGCTACTCAATGAAATAAAGCTATGGCTGTTTTAATGAACGATAATTTTTGCAAATAAGCTTACTTTTCCTGTTCTCGACTATCATATACCAAACCTCTAAACGAAGAAATGCGTATCTGGAAAAGAATACCATTTGAAAGGGTGAGTGAAATTTAAGCACGACGGACTCGCTTTTCAGTACTGTGCGAATTTCAGCAAACAGGGTAATAAAAACGTTTCCACAGTGAAGCGTGAATGGTTTTAAATAACGTACAGTGGTGAGCAGCCTTGTATAGAGCGCTCGGGCGGTGCACTTCCTTGCAAACAAATCCCGATTTTGTGGCAGCCTCTAGGGTCCAGCTGCAACGCTTGCACGGAAGTAGCGCCAGATAGCCTCGTAAACAAAGCAAGCACGAAAACTTTGCCCTGTATTGAGGGGCTGCTCTCTAATTTCGGTTTTTGTTACCAAGTGCGCACTGCTCAAGCGCTCTAGACAAGGCTGCTCACCACTGTACCCAAAAGTAAAATCATAAGTGACAGTAAATTGCGAACTCGTCCGTTGTTTAGGAAAAGGAGCCTTGAAAACGACACGCAATTCATAGGTTGTCAAAGACATGCACAGATCAAAATCCTCGACTGCTGACTGCACTGAATACTCCCGGCAAAACGATTGCGGAGTGTCCGTTCCGGCCATGTTAGTTTGTTTTTGACGGAATCACAAGGGCGACTATTCAGCAAATTTCTGGACGTACGTAACTACTGGCTGGAGAAGAAAAACAGAGCGTTTAGTACTCCAGTGGTGGTTAAGTTTGAGCGTAAAGTTCGCAGCGAAGACACAAACAGAAAATTAACGGCATCACTAAGGTGTCTTTAAAAACCAGGTACGTGGTAAATCTGCAATGTTGTTGTGTGAAGTCGATAATTTTTTATTGCTTCATGGACTGCCTGACGGAAGGAAATTTACAAATTTCGTAAGGTTTTGAGAACTGCGTGTTAAAATTTAAGATTGGATTACATGTTCACCGTGTTTCAGGTGATAGAGTAAGGAACCAGCAGTTGGTTATTTGCGTGTACGGAAACCATCTGGCTGGGAAAATGTGGTTTTTTGGGAAATATCATGCGTGTTATGTTTGGGATTTCCGACGGATACGCTTCGGTGGAGTCATATTACCGCTGAGGCTTGAGTCTATACTTTGGAAACGAAACGTGACTGCGTTGAGGAAGCAGTTCTCTCGTGAGAACAACTCGTGAAAGGTGCACGCACACGTCTTCGACAGCCGTGAATACATTAGCCCATGTTGTTCAATTGCGGATGGTTATGATCTGTGATCAGATGAGTAAGTGTGACAAGAAGTGAGTACCTGTACTAGATATTTAAATGAATTTTAATACTACTAAGGCTCTGAATTCAAAATACACGCGTTTTTTTTTTCTTTATTGCAAACACTTGCGGGTACTCGAAGCTATTTTTGCGGCTGTGCACCAGATTTCACCATGGATCAGTTTCTTGACTTTGAAGTTGCAGCTGTGGGTTGTTCATGCTTTGAATTACAACGAAAATGAAACGCAGACATCCATATATTTCTGCTTTGAGAAACGTCCATATCTCCCATTGCTCTTTTCATCTGCGCTTGTTGCACACAAATGAATGTGTGCTGCGTCAGTGCGTGTTGTAATAGAATTGCCCCTGAACTGCCCTTGAATCTTGCCCCTTTTTCGCTCAGTTATCTACGTTAATTTCATTGTTTACTGCGTGGTGCGTCCTGGGACGCGGCCTAAATGCGAACGACGCAATCAAGTTCTCCAGTGGGGAAAAGTGTGCGGAGAAGAAAGTAAGGGCAAGGTGGAGGGAATATACGGTGGCGCTTTGTGTGGGCGGCGAAGTTTTGCGGAGCCATCAACGCTGCTGCTGATGGGACCTCCCCGAACACCCGTGGCCAGCGGCGCCTTAATTGTCGCGATAAGGCCTCGCAACGACCTGTCGGCTGCTGCCTCCAAATGAGTATCCTCTGGCGGAGTGGACCAGCACAGCGCGGGCGTGGGCGCAGTCGCCCACAAAGTGTGCATTGCGCGCGCTGTTGCGGCCAAACAGCGACCGTGATGGCAGGGGGCGTTCGCGATGGGACGTGCGAGGCGAGGAAGATGCTGTACAGGTGTTTGAGTAAGTTTTTAGTGTTTTGGTGTTTGTTGTCCCGGTGTTTTGGAGAGCGATTTCGTAACAAGCACCTCGTTTAGAGAGCTCGGCCACTGCAATTGTCTGCTTGCAGTTCGTACAAGAATTGAGATAGCTGTAGAGTCTCAAAGAAAAGAAAACAAAACTCAATGCACACATCTGTGCTATTTGTTTCGGGTGTTTAAAAACAGCGTGCACTCGCCTTTGTGCTTATTCCTGTGTTGCGCATAATTCTGTAGTTTGAGAATAAACACAGTTTTCTTTATCGGTGGGGCTCGCATGCCATTCGTCCTTCGTCAGCGGCTCTTGGCTGCATTTCTCATTCCTGCGCGCTGCTTATCTGCCATGAAGCCGTCGCTGATCAACGATCAACGTAGGCCAATTTTTGAATTTTGGCTAGCTTGAATGGCCCCAGAAAACATGCGAGGGGCGTTGAGGTTGTTTCATCAAAATCTCACTTTTGCAACACGCACCGCAGAGACGTCTGTGACCAAACTGAATGGCATGCTACTACTGCCTTTGGTCAACTCCTGATCTTTTTTCCCCAATCGAGTGTGTGTGCTTGTGTGTGTGTTCTTATGATGTGATGTGTCAGGTTAGGATTATTTAGCGTTGCTTCCTGGTTTCTTTGTAAATTGGGCTTGTACTAGATTATTTCATGGCTACAATTACTACGCTGAAAAATAGCCGAGCCAAAGAATAGAAAAAAATAACCGAGCATTGCACATGCTTCCAGCTGCGCACTGGAAGTGGGTAGGTTTGAAATCCGGTGATACATGAATTTTTTTGTGTACTTTTTGCCAGCAGTTTTATAACGCTATGAACAGATGAACAATTATTCGCGGGTGCGACGACGACGACGCAACGATGTAGATGTTAAATGCACTCATTCTTTAATTTTACTTCAGACACCTTTGCTGGTCCGCGCGCCTCACGGTGTTGTTTGCATTCTGACTGTTCCTTCTTGCATCTCCTATATTTTGGAGGAACAACACACACGTGTACTCAACAATATGGCCGTTTTGATATTGCATAGTTTTTGCAGACGAATTTAGGCGGACAGTTTTTTACACAGTCGAATATAGTGACTCTGCAGAGTGTCTCCTTCTGTTTGTCAGCGTCTCCTTTATTGTGAAATCGAAACCAGTCATGCGAAAACTAAAGGAACAAGAAACAGACATTAAGGGCCACCGCGGTGGCTCAGTGGTTATGGCGCTCGGCTGCTGACACGAAAGACGCAGGGTCGATCTCTGTCGCGGCGGTCGAATTTCGATGGAGGCGAAATTCTAGAGGCCCGTGTTCTGTGCTATGTCAGTGCACGTTAAAGAGCCCCAGGTGGTCGAAATTTCCGGAGTCCTTCACTACGGCGTCCCTCATAGCCTGAGTCGCTATGCGATTCCCACAATCCAAACAAAACCAAGAAACCGACATCAATTCAGCACGAGCAAGTCACAGAAAGGCCCGTAAGAGCAAGAACAGTCGACGGCTATTGGAATGTGGAAAGAAGGTGTACACAGCTCGGCACTATTAGTTTCTGTGGTCAGTGTTTTGTCGCTGGGGTAGCTATTGCTGCTGATGACATTCTCGCTAAAGGCTTTGCTTGCATTTCCTTTGAAGAGCCAAACAGGGGCCTCTGGTGGAGCTCAGGTGTGAAAGCGAGATTCTTCTTGCATCGCCTACTGCCAATGTGCCGTCTTAAAGGATTGAGTCCCTGTTCTTTCTTTCTATCTTTCTTTGATAGGTGGGACGAACCCGGGAATGTCTGTCACCCACCTGTCTTGGATCATGCCAGACCCAAGGTAATCCCCATCTATGATTACCCAGGATTTGTTGCTCGCCTTCTCATTAGCACTTGGCCAATCTGCGGCCACCGGGTCCCGGCTTACTTATATACCATATAATTAGGTTCTTCATACTAGTCGAGCTGCAGATTGCGAGTGCTTTATTTTCCTAACTGAAAATGTAGGATAGTTTCAGTGTATATACAGACAACAAACGGCTGGGTTGTGTTCGTTAAATCGATATTTGAGGTGGTATCTCATACCTCACAACGCTGTCTGTTGAATGGCAATGCGAAGCTCCTCAAGATCGGCAAGCTCATTTATGATTTCGTACAGGCCGCTAAAACAAAGCCGTGGCAGTTATAAACAACAATATAGGCCGGCATGCATCTATCGACCTAGATGAACTTCTCATTTCTGCCGAATCTGTTGTTTAAACTTATACCATTACGCATATCTTCGTAAAGGTGCACAAACTTTACGATACCACGCCTTCATACCCAGTAAGTTCAAAGGCATTGTTATAGAGACTGGGGACAAAAACAACAAATTGTTTCGTTTTGTACTTCGTATTTAGGAAGTAATAGCACAGTATTAAACAATGTTATTGCTATGTCCATCCCGTGCATTATTGCGATTGTAATGCGCGCAACCCCAATCATGGCCATAGGCTCGCAAGCCAGTCGAACTCATTGCACAAGCGCTCGAAGACGGAACATTGGCACTGAAAGTGACTGCTCATGAACCGTTGGTGAAATGCTGTGTTGGTCGCTCTTCGCTCTCGGTATATTCAGCCCAGACTTCAATAGAAGCGTTCGCTTCTTGTGGGACTCGACGTTATTCATTCGTACTTCACCACAAAGGCAATGCATACAGGACTCGAGTCCAGCACACACCGTTTTGCTTCAGTACCCATCCGACATGCTCCATCCGACAGCCGCCAGTCCTCCTTCGTTTCCTTTCACGACAGCGGGCCGGCGCCATTGGTTGGAGGATTTCATTAGAGGGACATTCGGCGCTTCATTCTTGAGTTGTATGCGACCTGTAAGAAAGCCACAGGACCTTTGGAGAGCTCTGTTTGTATGGAATAAGTTCTTCTGCGTAGCCGCACAAGCCGGTCCGTTGGCATAAAATGAATGTCACCAGTGCAACCCACTTGCAAGCAAGCGGTGCAGTGAATCAGTTGCAAGCAAGCGAAAGTGGAACTTGAATAAAAAACAAAAAATAGGCCAAGAAAACCGTTACAGGTGTAGGCAATTAAGTAAACAAAAGCGCACTTTAGATGGGTTCCGCAAATTACTGCATTAGCGCGGGCTATCCACACGTGCACAGCAAAAGGTCAACGTGCCCTAATAGCCTGTGCTGCGTATCTCGCCTCATTTGGCACCGCCCTCAGTTCAGGTATATAGAGCAAGCATCACATGCGTGCTCATGTGTCGACAGCCGCACAAGCGCATTTTGGTCGCTTAAGACGAACCTTCTGTTGTGTGCGCGAAATAACATTTTTTTTCAACTATTCCGAGCTCTTATCGAAAACTTCAGCTATTTACACTGTGCGCATTGTCCGAAACATAGCGAGCGCGCTTCCACACTGCCTCCTCGGCACCGCACGCGGTTAACACTGGAGGGAATAAAAGTAATGTTTGTTGTTGCTGGTGAAGGTTTCAGAGTAACAGTGTTCGCGCTATGGCACACCGCGGAAGCAGCCGGGTTAATGACCTGGAAAATGGGGGTGGAGTAGCATTCGGAGGCTTAACGTAATTTCACGCTTCGAAGCTGCGAATCCACAGTGACTATCCTTCTCTCTTTCGTGACCTTTCTTTTCTGGGTAATTTGCGTAATTCTGTCGTCGTTTTTTGATTATTTTCACGTTTTCCCAGAGGGCTCTATACAGAAAAGCTATGCTAGCATGCCATTGCACTGCTGACTGAGGCCTATTAAAGAGCGGTAGAAGTCAACGAGCGCGGAACGTGCGAACAGCCAGAAAGGAAGAGACGCATTCAACTTTCATTGTCGGTGGGGGGCACGGCGTAGATTGGAAGCCTAATGACCAAAGCCGAGCTCTCACGCGAACGGGGCCTCCCTGTGCTGTGTGGCAGACTGCGCAAACAAAAGGAATCCAGAGCGCTGCACCAGTACTAATGGCTGTCGCAATTCACCAACGCGAAGAGAAGAGCCCTGAGTACGTCGAAACAACATTTGCTTTCTTGATTTGTCCTATTAAACGAGAGATAAAGTTTTTTGTGCGTTCAAGCAAAGCGCGGTGAACTGCAGTTACTGCCAGATTTTACGCATGAAAGGTCAAGAAGAACTTAATCTAAATTTATAAATTTGAGTGCCAATTTTCTACAACGCTTTGACATTTAATGGAGTAGTGACTCAGAGGAGCAGAAAGCTAGGCACGCGCCATATACACGATGTTAATCGGTATCCGATTCTCTTGAAGCGAAGGGAAAGAGCTCCTGCACAATGCATTGCTCCTTTCAAATTAAAGTTGAATGCCACAGCTTCTCTCAGGTGGCGCGGCTTCTAACGGTCTTCATAATTTCTTGAAGACGCTGGTACTGCATGACAGACTGCTGCTTTGACGCGTATCTCTCTTCACCTACGCATCTCAATTTTCTACTTCTCATTCTTGTTGATTTTTTTTTTGCTTTAATCTCATTTTCCTCTCTTCCCATACCGGTTTGCTACGCAGAACCTTTTCCGTTCAGCCTCCCATTCATTCGTTTTCCGCACCTATAACCTAGTCCTACTAGCAATAAGGGCTCAGCACCGCAGCATTAGCGATGGGGTATTGATGTAGCACTTATTAAAAAAAAATATTTTGTTGATGCGTTTATGAGTGTTTAACGTCCCAAACCGACTCAGGCTACGAGGGACGCCTTGGTGAGGGGCTCTCGAAATTTCGACCACCTGGGGTTCTTTAACGGGCACTGACATAGCACAGTACACGGGGTATAGAATTTCGCCTCCATAGAAATTCAACCGCCGCGGCCGGGATCGAAAAATTAGATTTAGTACTAAATCTAGCAATATAGGAATCGAACGAGCTCAGTGAGTATTGTTCGTGAACAACCACAAACATATGATTTGCGTCTGAAGTCGTCTTGCGTCTTCATGTACAGACCTAAAGACTGCACTAAGTCAATATCACGGTTTTTGCCCCTGCCTGACCAATATTTTAGCACCTTTGGGTGCAGGATCCTTTGCCGTTGTGTCCCTCAGACGATATTTTTACTCTACTATATGCCTGTACGTGAATAATGTTCTATTGTGTAGTAGTACTTGATCGTTTATAATCACCTGGAGTAGCCTGCCTGGTGCACTACTAGGAAGGCTGCACTAGTTCCCCTGTACAAGGAAAATTCGTGCACTAACCATTAAACATTGCCTGCTTCTCTGGCAGGGTTTAGACGCTTGGTTCTTGTGAAAGAAGATGCTGTGAAACAAGTTCTCTTGGGGAGTAAGGACTGGGCAGTAAAATTACGGAACGTCAAATTACTAATATTACGAACTCTGCGCAAAATTACTGCGAAATAAAACTGAAGTTTTCTGAACAATTACTAAGTCAGAATTATATAGTAACACGAACATTCCCTGCAAGAAGAGTATCAAACTCGGATGGGCTGGTACACACGACCGCTCTCAACGTTTTCATGTTCGATCGGCACAATGCCAATCTGAACGAGAGCTGAAAAGTATTGCTGGTTCGGTTTAGTGGGGGTTTAACATCCCAAAACGACTCAGGCTAAAAGGGACGCCGTAGTGAAGGGCTCTAGAAATTTCGACGACCTGTGGTTCTTCAACGTGCACTGACATCGCCCAGTACACGGGCCTCTAGAATTTCGCCTCCATCGAAATTAGACCACCGCGGCCGGGATCGAACCCGCATCTTTCGGGTCAGCAGCCGAGCGTCATAACCACTGAGCCACAGTGGAGGCAAAAAAGTAATGCGTTGACACCTATAAGCGTCTGTTATGAACTGCCGTAGTCTTTGCTGCAGTATACCACCATAGAACAATGGATTAAGCGCCTAGAGTTTGCGGTAACTGTCTCGATCAAATAAAGTTCAAGAATTTTTTCACAGCCTGATTTTATTAGTCGCTACTGAAAGGCATTGCTTGTACTTTTTTTGAAATACTTTATTTGTATTTCTTTCTTAGGTGCGTTTAGTTTTCCGTTCTGTTCACAGATCTATAGATTTTTTTTTCTCTTTTGTGTTGATTCCGTTATGACCACAACGTATTTTTGATGCACTTGCTCCCCCTGGGGCCTATTAATGGCAAAAAATGATGATGGCTGCCAAAGCCTTCGTTTACTTTGTCATAGGCTTTTTCATCAATTTCCGAAAACGCGCTATGTGGTGTCGCTGACATGTCTACATACCTGCTTACTAAACATTGCACCTGCTGTGAATCTTCACTGTAAACAGTGCGCCACTTGTAAGCTGCATCATGGCGTCGCAGTCTCTTAGCCGCAGATCCACTGCGGCGGCGGCTGTTGGCGACTGGGCCCAACAGCGATGGCGACGATGGCTCCAGCGGTCGCCCCGGGCAACCGTGGTGCGCCCAGCGGACAGTAATCAGGTTTATTAGCTTTGCGATGGGCTCGCTTAACGGGATTACGCCACGTGCGTTTTCTGCGCGTGCTAACCCGCCACCCTTTACTCCCCTCCCACTTGCGCGGCGTATGCTCTGCAGCCTTTCTTGGCGGCTATTTTCCTGCGCCGGTGTGCGCCCGGACAAGCAGGCCATCCCAGGCGGCACGCGAGAGCGTCCCAGAGCGCGTGGCCGCTTTTCCGAGGCGAAGTCGGGCTGTTGCCTCCGGGCTGCCAGTGCACGTGTGCTTCCTTCGAACGATGCGCAGAGAACCTCGAGAGGAAAGCTATAGTGGGCTGAGGTGCTAGAAGTACTGCCGAGGCGGACTAGCTACGACTTGGCTTGCGGTACTAATCCCTGCGCCGTGAGAGTGGGCGCGAGTTCGCAGATGAGTTGTTCCGCTAATTAGAAACGTGGGCGGAAGTGGAGGAAGAATGCCTAACGAGAAATGGAGCAAGTTGCCTACGCTCTCGTTAAAGACTACCTTACTCCACGTATAGTTTGGTTTTCTTGTTTTTTTTCTGGCTTAAGCTCAGAAATGCTGATAGTAATATGTGTATTGTGCTCTTCCGGCTTTGAAGCTGAGCCGGAAGTAGTTAGGAGCGCGTTGACGTTTATTTCCTTTTATTAAGAACCATAGAATCGTCGTGGCGATCACTGTTGTCTTTCTCAGGGCGATGCCACAAAATATTTTCCTTCTCCCGCGTGCCTACAGACGGTAACTTGAGCCAGTCTTGCCGGTTTTGGGTTGTAAACATAATATTCGGGCCGAGTCATTACCTTGTTGCTCGTGCCTCGACAAACAAGGCGCGAATGCGTTTGTCTGACTACCTTATTATTTGTGTACGACCGTAATTGCGAGACACTACGCGAGCTTATGTATATTTAACGCCATAATCCGTGGCAAACAATGTATGCGTAAGGCTTTGTTAGTCACCGGCACAACTTATTGAGATCTCCACAGAGGCTTTGAATTACGTATGGGTAATGTGGAAATAAGGGTAACATTAAGAAAGAGAACGAAAAATGCCGAATATGTTCGAGAACAAAGGCAAGTGAGTAATACTAAAGCGGAAATCAAGAGGTAGGCATAGAAATCGGCTTAACATGCAAGCCGGAGAAATGATAACTGGTGATCCCTTCAGGCAACTGAAGGGATTTTTAACTGAAAGAGTGGCGTAGACAAGGGAAGCGGAGGGTAAGGTCAAGAGATGAATTAGCTGGGACAGGATGAGCTCGGCTGGCAAGGCGTAGTAGTACTGGGAAATCAGAACGATTGGTATTTGTCGTGAATTTGATACAACTCCTATAATGGCTACGACGACAAACATTTTATGCTGAGAAGCATGTCGCCAACATCAGCTGAGAGAAACAACGTGAACTGAGAGAAACTCGCAGTGTGGGTAGAGAGCAGCAGCAGGCTTCGGAGGGTGAGAAAGAGAGGACGGGGGGGGGGGGGGGGGGGGTAGTTGTGCAGGACGGCAGCATGTTCGATCTTTCGTTCTGACGCCAGAAGGGAGAGTGGAAGCAGCTGAACGGTGCACTGCTAAAAACACATGGTAAAAGCAAGAATCTTAGAATGTGGCCTCCTAACGAATTCGTATCATGTGGACTTGATTAGTAGCTCTTGACATTTGCACTAAGTTCCACTGATGACAAAATGAGCAAACTAAGGTAATCCCTAACTGCATCGAAGCACTAGCCTCAACATCGTTAGGGCTCAGCGTCATGGTCACCGCCAATTGCGCAAATTATGATGACACTCAAGACCGAAGTGAGCCAGCAAAAAAAAAAAAAATGCAGAGAGCTGAATGAAGCGTGCGTCTTGGGTAAATAACCCCTTTGGAGAGCGTTTTCTGAATCAAAGCAATGCGAATAACTTTATATTGCCTCTCGGGAATTCAGGAGAAAGTAACTATTTAAAAAAAGGGTCATTTCACACCGCCCATTCACACGTCGTAATTATACGAAGTTATCAGAGCTGACTCCAAACAATAATTCTTTTTATCAAGAGAATAAGACCGACGTCGCTCTACAGATGTTAAAGCAAAATGCGAAATGAACGAAAGAAAGTGAAGGAGCGAAAACTCTTTTCAAGCAACTTTTTTTAAAAAAATGTTTCTCTTACAGTGGAGACAGGAGAGTTTTTCGCCCAGTGTTCACTAATGCTTAGTTTCCCGTTTTACGGTCTCTTTCCTCCAAATTATTATTTCCCAGCCAGAAGCGCCGACTGAAAGAAAACCTTAACCCCAAACACCGAAATGGACGCTGAATGCTACTAAGGGGGCTCTGAGAAGAGGAAATGGCTCGAAAAATTGCGAGTACACTTTGGCAGCTGAAGCGTTGAGAGGCGAAAGCCGAGGACACTATGCCGTGACGACTTCTGGTGGATGTGACGTCACACCGTTCTCGCGGCTATACCGATACCCAAATTATACATCTTTCGGGAATCTGAAGTGTTAAGTACGCTTAATTACACATTTTTGCACCTAATACGACACAAATCCGACGTTTTTCGACCATTCTGTGACAATTTTCACTATGCCACGACAACTTCCGGTGGCTGTGACGTCACACTGTTCTCTATGGCTATATCGACGTCCACGTTATTTCGACGCAATTTGGACATTTTTGCCTATAATTAATTAACTAATTTATCTACAGTCATCCCAACTTGTTTCTAGGTTCATTTTTGCCTCCTCTATCAGAAGCAACCATTGATTTTCTTCTATCTATTTTAGTTCCCGAGTTAAACGCCTGTGACACGCTTTGCTAACGGACGACAGTATGAGCCATAAAGGCTTTCGCCTCAAAATGTGGACGACGCAAGAGAAGCCAAGTGCCGATGGACAGGAGAGGTTCGAAGCAGGGGAGAGGCAAGGGAAGGAGGTAGTGAGAGGAAGGCTGGGAGACTCGAGTGCTCGCAGTCAACCCCCTCCAGAGAGGAAGCGACCTGTCGAGTCGCCTCGCGAGCTCGAGCTCAGTGAGGGCAGGGAGAAGGTTCGCGGAAGAGAGCGCGACCAGTCTCTCCTGCCAAATGTCGCATTCCTGTCTAGGTCAAGCGAAGGAGTGCTAAAGCCACAGGGGTTCAAGCACGCCACGCTTAGGGCAATATTCTCAGCCATTTAATCTTTCTTTATTTCCTTAAAACTGCCCCTCTCTTTAGAATACAGACAAAGTACGAACAAAAAGAGAAAGAAAGAAAACGAGAAACGAAAGCAACGATAAAAGGATGGAGGAGAGAGAAACAAGTGAAAAAAAAAAGAATGAAAGAAAGAAACCGCATCTACATAACTGTTTGGCACGGGCAGAAAAACCTTAAAACCTGAAAGGCGCCTCGTTATTTATCAAAATTATGAGAACAAGGGAAGAAACAACGGATGACAGCATGAAAGGAAGCAAACACTGCTCACTCCCCAAGAACAAAGGAAGTCAAACCCTGTTTTTAGCGAGTAAACGAGAGCAGGTAGGCACCTCGTTTGCTTCTATTCTTTATCTATTTGTGGATTTCTTTCTTCCTAGTTGTCTTCGTCGTGTAACGCTGTGCTGAAAAAGTACGAGCAGCGTCAACTTCTCCTATTCAACTTCGCTATTTGAAGTGCTGGGCCTTGCTTTCAAGAACATGAAACAGGTTGGGTTGAAACAGAAAAGCGAAGTTTTGCTCAATGGGAAAAGAGAGAGAAAAAAAATCACGGATCGGCTGGTTCAGCAAAGCTGCCTTAGTTTTAGTTCAAAGTTACATACAGGAAAGGCAAACATATTCCGGTTGTCGATCCAAAAAAAAAAAAAAAAATGCGACGTGCAAGCATGCAAGAGTAAAGAAAGGAAGCACTCAGGGTGAAAAAGCAAAAACAAAACCTGCAAGCAGAACTAGATGCTTTAGGCTTGAAAAAGAAAAAAAAAGGTACGAAGAAACGTACGATGCTTGGGTGGGCCTTCAGTTAGAGGAGCCGAAAACAAAGCAGTCAGTCACGACAGTAAGAGAATCTTAAAGCAGGAGAACTGAGGAAGGTGGAACAGGCGTTCTAGACAGCGCGTGCTCTGATTGCGTAGCGGTTGAGCTCTGTGGAACTAAAACGACGAGAAGAACAGAGAGGAGTAGCTGCTGGTCTTAGAACACGAGAGTCGCAAGAGAAAAACCTTTGGAGACAGAAATCAAGCAAGGGAAGAAACACAGACGAAAGAAGATATGCTACAAAAAGAAATGGGGCAGGAGGACAGATTTTCTGTGTAGGAGGAAAGGACCAGGGGCTTTGCGGGAATTAGACTTGGCCCGCCAGACCGCTAGGCCCGACTATGTAGCGACCGTGGGAGTGACCGATGTGCTACCAAGGCCGAAGGATGTCAAGGAGGAAATAGGAACTTTTCCTTCTCTGTATCTCCTTCCCTCCTCTCTTTAGGAGACAGAAAATTCGTTGCATTGCCGTGAGAGAGCTTCGTTCTGGGAACTGAAGACTTGTTGAATGTTTTTGAAGGCACGAATCGCGTATAAACCTCAAGACAATACGGTGTGCGTATCTGAGTGCTTGAGGAATATCGCGACTAGATTAAAAACCTCAGCGGGGAAAAAAATGTGCCGTCGGTCATAAAATTCGTCCCTTGTTTCGAGGGAAGTGATATCACCAAAGCGCACAATTCCCATTGGCTGGAAGGACGTGACATCACTAGGCTGGAAGTGACATCACTTCCGGTAATGCTGTCACATTCCCAACATACAAGGTCATGAGGTGTCCCTGTGAATTTTTGTGCATATATTTTGCTCCATATTTTCCGCCCTCATCCGGAGTAGCCTGCCAGGCAGGCCAAAAGGCAGACCCTCCGTAGTCATAAAAATGTGCTGCATCCTCCTTCTTCCACTACTGTTTTCCACGACCCGTGTCGCCATCTAGTGGCCACGAGTATCAGTGCTCAGCCAGCCAAGAAGGGCTCAGGCTATTTATTAATCGATGCCTTCGTTTAGCTTAAAAGTGAGCGTTTGCGTCGAATTAGACTTAAGTGCCTCCCCTTAGCTGTTCTCTTTGGGCGCCTGTGACGCTTCCACTGCCACAGATCCGAAGCGGATGAAGTGGACGTACTGTCGTGCAACAGACTGCCAAAGCATCACGCCACAGTCGCAGGGGAGACACAGGCGAGAAATGAACGTCGAGACCGTGGATAACTTCGCCGGATGTTTACGTGTTTACCACTGTGCAACTTTCAGCAACGCCTGGGTTCGCGCGAAGTGCTTGTGCCTGACGGAGTGTTTAGTGACCCGATGAAGTAATGAGCACGTGCGTTGCATTTGTGCCTCTGGAGTCACACTAGCGCACGCACAAGGTAATGAATGCGTTTTGCAGAAGGTGTTGGAATAGACCGGCTCAGTAATCAGTCATGTGGTGTGGGAGAGGAGTCGGCAGTAGCGCTGCACGGAGCGGGGGCGCGTGGTCATAGACACCTACGACGAGACTGTGGTTACAACAAACGCACTGGCGACGGAGGTGGATTGCGGCTATGCATCGCTTTGCTGGTGTGCAAATAATTGATCCTTGCTTTGTGTTCGAACACTGCTGTGAAGGGACTCAGTACCTTTGCAACGGTTCAGCTACGTCAAACAGCGGGAATTCATCTGCTTTCCTTCTGTTGACGAAAGGCATTGTTCTTCGAAAAAAGCAGGAAGGAGATTATGCAGTAATATATACGTTGGTTGGTTATGGTGTGGGTGGTTTAACTTAGTTTAGCAGGTTTATGTAGTGAACTTCAGTTGCGCATAGTTTCGCAGACATGTACTCTGAAGGCGTCAGGTGTGCAGCGAGTAGTCAGAGACCACTTAGATTTAATGACAAGCCAATCATATGGCCGTCATAAACTGGCGACGTGATGCAGAAAGGAAATGCAGCACAGAGAAGCGGCGAATGGTTGTGCGACAGCTGGTAAGATTGTAGAGCACCTCGCGGTTGGCGATTGCGCATTCGATCCTTGAAGTATGTACATTATATACTGAGAGAGCACTCTGCTGATCGCTTTATAATTGAACGCTTGTTTACCCGCCGGCGTACCCCGTGCACGCTTGCTCCACGGTGGTTCAAGGCACCCGCTCGGGCTTATTAAGGAAGCCCGCTACTTCCAACCAATGATTGCAATTATCAAAGCAGTCTTGTCGGCAGCTGCACTTGCCTGCCTCGGACCTTCGCGACGTTGTCGCGATCTGCGAGTAGCAAACTGAGATATTAGGCAGGATGCGATATTAGAGGATGAAATTACGATGGAACTCTGTACATGTTGCACGGGATGATACGACAACAAGAAGCAATATGTATCGTTTCAACTTCTTTCTCGCGTCAAATGTTTCCTGAGGTGAAAATCACACGAATAAATCTATTGAGCATACAGACATAAATCGTGCAAATAAGCAAGCGTAAATAAAATACTCCTTTGTAGAGAGCAGGTAGTCAAATGCAGTAACACATTTGGGTGTGGCTGTAGTCATGAGTCATGGATTTGTGGTAATGGGGAGCGCAGGGTCAAGTGTAGTAGTAGTTATGGAGGATCACCTTGGGTCAACGTATGAGGTGGGGAGTGGTTAATAGGCGGATGACGAAGTCGACGCCGTATTTTCCTCGAATGCACTACATACAGGTGCCGCTGTTTATAAGAACACCCCAGTTTCGGACGGACGCCTCCCGAGCGTATCTCGATGCGATCTCTCTCTTGCCAGCTGGTGTAGAGGGGGTGGCCTTCCAATACTAATGTCATATCCTACACACTCCTCTGACCCTCTCTCGTTTAGTTCCAGAGCTAGAGTCAACGGGGGTGCAGCGCTGATGGCGTTTGGCCTAGCGCTGATCGAAAAGGTCACTGTTACTTTCTGCTCCATTGGCGTGAAGTTCGCGCTTCCTTCCGTTAACGAAAAATAAACGAAGAGAAAAAAATAAACAAAGACGGGAAGGCGCGAAGGAAGCAGCGCTTTGCTTTAGAGCCGTTGTGGATTCGGCCATTCTGCCACCCCTGTTTTTGCTGTCGCTGCAGCGGGGCGCAGTGGCTGCTGGCATCAGCGGCGGGGCCAGCGGCAGTGGCAGTGATGCGGGAAGAAATCGGGAATCGTGTGCGTTCAAGCGCGCGGCCAGGCCCTAGCTGGGTCCCGGTGGTGGCGACGGCGCCTTCTACAAACGCGTAGGAGGGACGGAGGAGAACGGGGGGGGGGGGGGGGGGGGCTCGGTGATTCGTGAGCGTTAATCGGAAATTCCGGCCTGGTTCCAGCGTGTCTGACCCGTAGAGCCGCTGTGCTCGTTCTCGCCCACTCGCTCTCTCACAACTGTTTACTGCGGCCGATCTCGACAACGCTGTTCCTGTTTGGTTTTCTAATGGGAGTCGTCCTTTGTTTTCTTCCTTACCGCGTGATCCCGCATGAGTTTACGCAATGCGGAAGTGAACGCTTCCTTCTGAGAGAGCACGCGAACTTCGAATTTATCTCTTTTGCGCTGATACTGCGGACGGAGTCCCGGTAATGTCGACTTTTTTTCTTCTGTTATGAAGTCGTGGTGGTCTCGATGGAATTACTTAATTGGTATTTACTTACTACGCGCGTGGCACTTGTGAATGTTGTTTTTGTAAGAAAACCAACGTATACACCTAGCCGCGGACTGCGCATTTCGATGGTGGCGATTTATCTTCGCCCATATTTATTCACGCTTTGTTTAATACTTCGAATTACTTTCACGGTTCTCCCCTGCTTTAAGCGCTTTCCAAATAAAAGATAAGCAAAAGTGTAATAGAAAAAGGTATTGGAGCATAGAGAGAGAGGGTTAGAGTGGTTAAACATAAGGTTAGAATAGAAAAACACTGCTTCTCTTTTTTTTTATAATTACCATGCAGAAATTTGCATACAAAATTGTTTGCATGGAAGCGAGATACGAAGGTAGGGCAGCGACGTGGAATAGCGCGCACCGATACCTATCAGAGGCGCCGCAGTTGGAGGAGAATTCACCAAATAATTTTCCAGCACTGAGACCCGTTGCTCCATGCAGCGAGGAAGAAACAGTTTTTTTTCGCGTTCGAAATCAGTATTCATGTACCACACATCTGAATGTTTGGCTCCAGTCTACATTTACGCTTTACGTAAAAAAACACTATCACTTCTGCCAATGCCCCGCTCTGCTAGATTTTATTTTTAGCGCGAAGAGGCGCAAAAAGGCACAAAATGAAATTGAGCTTATGGTAGAGAAATTATTTGCCCTATTATTAATGCATCAACAGCACCCGCCGAATTAAAATGAGGGACCTTTCAAAAGCCTCGCTTCTATAATATCGAGTGAACGCTCCTAAATCGGGCTGGGTATGCCCGATTTAGCAGTACGGTCTCGCATTTGCACACAGTCCGCGGGATCACCTTTTTCTGTCTTTGGCTTGCAAGTATATTTGGGCGCTTTTGCATCCTGATGTGCAAGGAAGCGCGGGAATTGTTTTCTAAGTTACTGCTGAGTAGAAATGAAAGACAAAGGGCGGTGGGTTGGTTGGGAAGGATCGGTGTTTTAAATTGGCAATTCAGTCACTAAAAAACGGCAAGCCTCCACTGTTCACTTAAAAGTTGGGGAAAAAAATAAAAATGTCACAATAAAATCTGCACTGCAAAAGGTGACGAACGTTATAGGTCTCGTCTTCTAGGAAACGGGGTCCGCGAGCCATTGACTCACCCGACGGGTGACACTCCCACAGTGTGCGTAAAATACAACAGTTAATAGCGGACCAAACCAACTCAATCGAAGGGCGCAACATGGAACGTAGCGGAAGATCAGAGCATGCGGTCAAGGCTCTCGAGAGCGCAATGTCATGGCTACAACAAAACAGGCGCTAACACCTGAGCGCGGCGGAGCAAGAACACTCTGAGGCGCGAATGAAAGGAAGCGGAACAGATAAGGGCTCGAAGCAGTACCAGAAACCCGGCTGCTCGCGTAGGAGCCACTCACGCCAAACAGCTGTTTCATCTTCGGAGACGCCACTTCTGTCTCCATCCTGGTAAGGTGCCGGGCTGGTGTCCGTGCATATCCCGACTGCTCGTGCTGGCCGCCGAAAGCGCGACCATGCCGTAGCAGCGTTCCCACCGGAACGCTCCCACGCGCTGCTTTCGTCACGCTTATCAATTCATCGCCGCAGAAATCACATGCCATATCTCGCAAGCAAGATGTCTCCTCATGCGCAGTTTCGCTGCACCCGCACGCACGTGGATGACCGGAAGAGAGCGCGCACAATTTAAATGGCTGAAAAGAGCCCGCAGAGCCCCACAACGTCCACCTTAAGGGTCATGTTGTTACTGCGAAAGCATTTTATGCTATGTTGACGCCGGAAGTGTTCGCAAAATGTGTCGTCGGAAATTGGTCCCCTGTGACGTCTCTAGGGCCCTAGTTCACGAATTCTGATAGCGATAGTGATAGTTGGTGATAGCGATGATTGTGATAGTGACGATGAGAGCGATCGTGATAGCTGGTAATAGCGGTGATGATAGTGAGAGTCGGCGAAAGTGGTGATGTTAGGGGTGATGATAGCAATGATGATGATAACGATAGCAAAAAAATGGTTGTAGGTTCAGGCCCTATGAAGGACGTTGGTTCGAGTCCCGCGAAAGTCGGGTCCCGTGAAGTTCGCGGGAAATGAAAAAAGAGGTAGAATGAGATGAAAGGGAGATGCTTTCTCATTTCCGCTCCTGAGCAGACTTGAGTGCAATCCTGTAATTTTTGGCACCTGTTTAAAGAGGACAAACTGGGCTGGTCGTCGTGCTCATGCTGATAGCAACGAGGAACAACGCTTTACTGAAAGCCTCTTGAGGGGTGGGTGAGTGCCCATCCTGCTTATGGAATGTTCGCGCTATATTTCCAAACGGTGCAATGCCATGGTCGAGTCACAGCGATCGTCGTAGCGGAGAACAACGCGCGCACATTTAATCTGGTGTTCTCAAGACCAAACCTTTATGCATACATATATTAGGCCCTTCAGGAACAGATGGCAACGGTACACTTGATTGAAACAGTTTATCTGAGAGATGGAATGTCTTTGTGTTTCAATATGCGGCGCTGCAATTCTCTAATATGAGATGCCACTCATGGACACGCCTCACACCTTGGCCGAGAACTTTTATTCTCTCAATAAGACGTCCCTACTCTAGCCGCGACTAAACGGGGTGTACCCGTGTTGCTTTTGTTCTCCTACGGTTATTTCACAGTGATGCTGGTATAAAGTATTTTCCAACAATAGGTGGCGTCAAACGCGTTGTTTGGTGCCGCCTTCATCTGCCCCTTCCCCATTAAAAAAAAAAATGTGGCAGATTTTTTAAGTAGTTTAACCAAGTAGCTGTGCGAAAGCATGTGTTTAGCCTGGTTGGCTCATGGTTTTGCAGCGACCAGGAAATTTGAGCTACTTGGTTCATGTTCGAAACTTTTAGCACTTGTCCCCTGTCCCCTGTCGCGGCGCTGGTAAAAGTTTCGCTCATGGTTTTGCTTTGCTGGGTCGTCGCCACGTCTGGCGTCAGTATTTGTTCGGTTGTAGTGAAGGGTGGTTTATTGGGAGGTGGGACTCACCGGCGGCGAAGTCGCACAAGTAATCGATGAAGCAGCGGGACGAGATGCAGGGTTACAAGGAGCAGTTCTCCAGCACAAGCCGGCCGCCTCAATGGCTTCGTCGTTGTTGGTACCGGCGCATGACCACCTTCTTCATTCCAGTAGTAGTAGTAATTGACGAAGGCGACGATGTGAAATGCACAGCGCGAGAGTGTTGCAGCTTAACGCGAGGCGTGAGAGTATGCGGTGGTAGATTAGTGTTCTCGTGCAGTGGCCAGCGAGGACCATCTGGTCGCGCCGCCCCGGGTCGCGGCAGTAATTATGCAATTAATTAATTTATTTAGGGTTTGCCAAAGGTTACCCTCAAGTTCAAGCTTCACACAAACTCAGTGAGCTTGTTTGACTTTTCGGAGCAGTGTTTTCACCCTAAAAATGAAGGAAGCGCCCGCAATTCACAGATATTCTTGCTAAGCGACCGCCCTGGTTACTGTTAAGTGCTACCCTTTTCAAAATGTTTTTCAGTAAAGAATAACTCTTTCCCTGATAAATCATTTTCATATGTCACATGATGCCGGGAGGATCCGCTAGAAGGCGACATATAAATATAACATAAAATTCAACTCCGAGCAATGCTCCCATCCAGACGCAGGCTAAATACAACAAAATGAGTGCTACGAGTGCAGCAATGTTTGTGGCGATAAAATTGCGTGCTTGCGGCATCATAAGATAGCGTGAATCAGAGTTAAGTGAAACCATTTATGCGGAAACTTGAGGCATTTAAAAAATAAATAATATAAAATATTTATTTCACAATTCAGATTCACCCTTTTATTGGCGTAAATATTTTTCTCAACACCGACTTCAGAGCCGTACTACAGCACACGATACTTGGCGAATTCGCTATCTTTTACGTATGGTAAAGCATCAGACATCTGACATCAACTTTAAAATCATATTTCTCATCATGCGCGGTGGTTTCCTGAGGGCAATGCGCAAAAATTTTGTTTTTCTTGTGGAATTGCGATATAAATGACAGTGTTCAAAAATGGCATCCAGAGAAGACTAGCGGATCTTTCTGAACGCGCACAACATACAAAACTGGACGTACACTACGCAACCCCTGCACAGAAAAAGTTTAGACCATCTTCACCACGTGGTTTCCTCGTCATCTCATCTCTCTTTTGAATCTCCCTTTCATCTTTAGGCCGGAGTCACTGCAGCGCTAAATTCCAATGTCGCCCGCCAGAAGGCGCGAATTTCACGTGCTCTACGTGCATTTGCAGCCGGTGTCAACACAACAGTGGAATGCCAGCTCAGTCAAGTAATTTTGAACCGACGGCAGAAGCCGTTCTACATAAAGCATCCAAGTATTTCTTCCGCATGCTTTAAGGAGCGTGACCGGCTGGATGGAAGTTCAGACTTCAAGCGAGGAATTTAGAGTGAAAAGAGGAATTAGATCAGGACGCGTAGGAGGTATTGTCTCTCCGTAGTGTTCACGTGTCTTTGTCCCTGCAATGCATCATTGATGGTCGAGCTTTCCTCGGCATGCCAAAAGCGTCCTTAAGCCTTTTTTTTTTGTGTTTAGTGGGCATAGCAACCTTGCCACGGACAAGCGGAAAATTCAACGTCGAGACGATGAAGAAGAGGAGTGCGCTGCATTCGGAATGTTTCTGTATTAATGATATCTTTAGTACTAGTGAACCACAGGCGGGCTGATACGGCAGTCTACTTTGACAACACCCTCCCAAGGAATGCTAAGAACCTACCCGCCAATGTGTTAAATGGGCTTATAGAGGAGTACCTATATAATTTTCCTCACCATATCGCCGTTTATACAGATGCCTCCCAGCAAAATGAAAAGGCAGCTACTGACATTTACTCATGGGCTCTTGGAGCTACTCATTTCGAGCCCCTGACTATACCCCTATTTTTGTCGCTGAGTTTCTGGCCATTGAGTTGGCCTTAATAAGGATTCCCTGCAGTATCACTCTGGTTATTATGCTCTCAGACAACCTTTCTGTTTTGACAGCGCTCGAAAACTCGAGGGATACTCCTATGTGCCGTTCCCTTCAATTTTTTATTCCTCCACATGTTACAGAAGTACGCTTTCGCTGGGTCCCTGGGCACTGTGGCATTGTTTCTAATGAGAGGGCTGATTTTTTAGCAAAGTCTGCCCTTGATGGTCCTATTATTACTTTCGTCCCAAATACTGTTCACTTGACTCTAGCACGCTTTCAGCGATTCCAGCGTCTAAACTCCTTGAGCCATGAGCCTCTCCTTGCTGTAGCGGATTTTCAACACCTGGCATTTCCTTGAAGTGTGCGGGTGTGCAGTTCGAGACAATGTGAGGTGTCCATGACCCTTTTGCGCTACAGGATACCGCGGCTAAATCTTTATTTATGCCGATCGGATTTTGGATTGGAAAACATTTATTTCGTTAAGAAGAGCTTGGTGATCGGAGGGCCGTGTTAGGTGGCCGCTAGTCCGTGACTATTGGCGACCTTGTTGGCCCACTCGACGGCCCGGACTTGCGTCTTCGGGTCTGAGCTGGCCAGCACAGCCTCCCACCGCTCGAGAGAAGGGATTGGTACTAGCTCCGCCGGAGGCGGCTCTTCCCTACAGACCAATAAGATGTGGTCGTAAGTGGCGCGTTCGCCAAAGCGGAAACATTGGGGTTCGTATTGACAGGGGTACATGAGCGACAGTAGCGCGGGATTCGTCAGGGAGCCCGTCTGAAGCCGTCTCCGCGTGGTTTCTTGTGCTTTGGACAGCGTTTTAGCCGGAGGGGGATAAACTCGCCTGCTCAAAGTGTAATTAATGGTGGGTAATGTCATGAAAAGAGGTCATGCCGTCTCTCGTAAACCCCGGATGAAAAGGCGAGCTCCCTGCCCGGTTGACGAAACCTCGGGCTTTATTGTGAGCTGCCTCGTTCTCCGGATTGTCCGAGTGGGACGGCACCCAAATTAGTTCGACCTCTCTGAGAGGATGGGATGCTTTTTCAAGAATGCTGAGGGTGGTGGGTGCTATTCGGCTCCTCGGGAAATTGCGAGCGGCGAATTTCGAGTCGCTGAAAATAATATCAGCGGTGGTATTAATTATAGCTAAAGCTTTTGCAGCCTCCTCCGCGATCTCAGAGGAGCTTGTTTTGGTAGTCGCGGCAGCGAGCAGTCCGTCGGGCCCATCTACCGCCACCAACGCGTAGGCCTTGTTGTGTTGGTACTCCGCAGCATCCACGTACACCGCTCCCGAGTGCTGTTTGTACTTTTCATGCATGCAGAGCGCGAGCTCTGGCCCGACGACGTACCTCGTGGTGCATGGGATGCATGTTCTTGGGGAGGGGTTTTATGAGCAGGTTCTTCCTGATATGTTTCGGTAGCTGAGTTTTCGCGTCTCCACTCGGAAGTGCGTTGCCCATTCCTAGTCGGGAGAGAATGGCTCTGCCCGCACTGGTACAAGTGAGTCTCTCAGCTTGTGTCGTGAGGTGTGCCTCGCAGAGTTCATCTAGCGTGTTGTGTATGCCGAGCCCTAAGAGCCTCTCTGTTGACGTGTAACGCGGTAGACCGAGGGCGGTCTTGTACGCTTGTCTGATGATACTATCGATTTTATGCTTCTCCGCTGCATAGAGGCGGAGGTAGGGGACTGAGTATACAACTCTGTTGAGAATGAAGGCCTGAACCAGACGACAGAGGTCCTTTTCCTTGACGCCCCGTCTGCGGTTGGCTATTCGTCTGATGAGCCTCGTCGATCGATGATCGGGGTTTTTGACAACCAACCTTTGTGAGTTTTGTGGCGAAATTGAGTCTATAGAACACTTTTTCCTTCCCTGCCAGCGGTTCGCTGCTCTCCGTAGAATTTACTTCGAGATCTCCCTCGCTGAGCTCGGGCTTCCTTTATCTATTCCGATTGTCCTATCCTTCGGGGCAAGCGCCAAGGGATATGCCCTAAAACCAGTGTGCGATTATATTCACGATTATATAATTTCATCTGGTAGATTCCGCTGCTACAATGTAAATTCACTGCTTTTCCTTTTCCGTATTTTTTGTTTTGTACAAATTCTATCTCTACGTCCCAAAATTATCAAAATACTCCATTCCTTTTACATGAGTGCGTTTGTATCCGCTATGCACCGTGGCCAATCCCCAACCGTGGGTATGTGCCATTAAGCCTGAGGACATCATCATCATGGGGAGAAACGGCAAGAACAAAAACGAGGAGAACTGTCGAAATTTCCGGAGCCCTCCACTACGGCGTCTCTCATAGCCTTAGTCGCTTTGGGACGTTAAACCCCATAAACCAAACCAAACCTTTCTCTTTCATAAACAACCAGACGTCTGGATGTGACTGCACGTGACCTTTCTGTGGGTGATGTACCACTTCACGTTGTACGATCCAGATAAAAAGTACCCTGTCGCACAAGCATTTTCAACTTCCACTAAAGATCGCCTTCTCTTTATTTCCCATCGGCATTCGTTCTTAGTCATTTAATTTGAGTGTTATTCTTACTCTAAAGAGACCTTCCTCCTCAGGTTCATTTAATTATTTGTGAATGTGAGATTGCCACATAAGAAATGCTACGAAAGAACACGATGCTGAGGTTATATATTTTCGTCGCCTCCTCACCTTTCCTGTCTTACTCGCATCCACCAATTTTTCTTTCTTACCCCTAGACGAAATTTCTTATTTTTTGTTTGAGAATTCACTTTAAGTCTCCAGCAGCAAAACATTCCGCTGGTGCAGTTTTCTTCCTCATTTCATCGTACCGGCGCTCGATATAGCCTGATGGAGAGGTGCTTTTTTGGAGAAGGGGGAATTATTCTTGATCACGCCACAGTAGTCTCCGAGGTGCCGAAAATAAAAAAAAGATTCCTCTTTTCACTATACTTCTTTGCGTGTCGGTGTGTACGTGGGTGGGTGGGTGCTCGGCAGGTTCTCAAGCTGTGAGGATGGGCTGCCATCGTAAATCAGTGGCGGGGGCTTCCACTCTGAAGGGAAAGCGACTTAGGCAGAAAACCTGCTGCCTCCTAAAATTGTTTTTCTCGAACTCTAAGACAGATAGGAGCAGCTAACGCGATAGAAATAAAAGAGGGTTTTATTTTTGTTAGCAGTACGGCCTTTGTCCCAGCAAAATAAGCACTCACCACTTTATTTTTATTTTCTTTTGTTTTAGTGGATTGGGGGTGAGTTGCGTAAAAAAACAATGTTGGACCGTCTGTCAGCAGCGGCATGCGGCTCCAGTATACGGTGAGGCTGCGATAAGACTAATATTAAAAAAATTCAGCGGTAAATTGGTTTTTGAGCAGGAAGATGGAAGTGAACGAAGACACCGTATTCACTAGACACGCCTTTGTTCATTCAAAAACCATCGAGCTGGCATGGCTGAGTGGTTAGCGTGCTCGTCTCGCACGCCAGAGACCCTGGTTCGATTCCCGAACTCGACCAATTCCGTACTAGGTTTTATTTATTTAAAACTTTATTTGTTTTACTTGGAACATCACTATACCATCAATTTAATTGGTAGCCAAAGTACAATTGGCCCCGTTTGAAGTTCGCGCACTGTGACATTACGGCCATTTCGACCTATTGAAAAGCGTGACATTTCTGTCGATCACTCCCGCCGCGGTGGCTCAGTGGTTATGGTGCTCGGCTGCTGACCCGAAAAACGCGGGTTCGATCCCCACCGCGGCGGTTGAATTTCTTTGGAGGAGACATTCTAGAGGCCCGTGTACTGATCGACGGCAGTGCACTTTAAAGAACCCCAGGTGGTCTAAGCTTCCGGAGCCCTCCACTACGGCGTCTCTCATAGCCTTAGTCGCTTTGGAACGTTAAACCCCATAAACCAACCAACCAACTCCTGCTTACAACGATGAGGATTAAAGGCTTCCGCTCTTTTTAGATCGTTTTCGCTAAGCAACAAATTTTCAACAAACCCTTCCTGATGCAGAGGTCGCTTAATCTAAAAAAAAAAAAATAAACGCGATGTCGAGAAGAGGACGGCAGGGAAGGAAAAATGCAGAATGGAAACGCTTTGTGAGGAAAGGAAATCACCGTGCTTACCGCACTCTCGGCTGATACCACCACGGTGCCGGCAGGGCAGGAATTAAATGAAATAAAATAAGTTACGCGCCGAGTAGACGGCTGCGGGTTTAAAGACCACGTGCGGGTATTTGACGAGCGCTGACCCCGCATTGTGTATCGGCGTTTTTACTTTCTGCCTCCATCAAAATGTGGCCACCACGGACGGTATTCGAACTCGAGAACTGGAGCTCAAAAGCATACGAAAACGAACGGCATTGGAGCATTTATTTCTTCGTCGATTGAGCAAGTCGTTTCTTTCGCTGTCGCTGTCGGAACGCGCGTTTATCATCAGGTCATCGGTGTGCGCGCCGCTCTATTATATAGCTCGCGTCGCTTGTCCGCCGCGCACCTTTACGCGCCGCTTGGCCACTCTCTGTGGCAGTTTTTTCTGGGCGGGAAAAACGGAGACCGTCGCTCGCGCGCTCCTCCGTCTTCCCACGCGCATGGGCGGGTTCAGCCTGCCCAACCTGCGCACAATGTGCAGCGTGCTTGCTGTTCGAGGCGTCCGCGACGTGGTCGACGCCACCGACTACCCGGGAAGAGGGCTCCTCGCCTACCTTCTCGTGACTTCGCGGCGGCTCTTTTTTGGTGAACTCGTAGGTCCTTCAGCCGAACGGCAGCCGGCGTTCTTCCGGTATGTCTGTCGGACGGCCGAGTCTCTCACCGCCACCCTGCCCGAGGTCGATGTCTCTCAGACGCAGGCCTCCCGCGTTTGCGAGCTCCTTGCCATCCAGGAGGCTACACCTGAACAGCTAGAGCGGAGCAGGCGGGTACGGTGGCGAGACTTGACGTCGCACTGGGTACCACCAGACGTCCGCGACTTCGGCTGGCTGCGAGGCTGGAGAGTCCTCCCAACGGGGGTCCGCATCGCCGCGTGGGGCATCGCTCCTTCTTCTCGGTGTACCCAGTGCGGTGCGACAGAGACCCTCGAACACGCGCTTTTTGAGTGCGTCGTAGCGCGCACTTTTTGGAGGCTGATGTCGCGCATGTTTTTTGTTAGCCTCGACTCGCACACCAGGCCGCGCGACGCATTTGTGCGGCTCTTGCTGTGTGTTGGGGCCTTTGTTTTGTGGCGCCAGAGAGGCGTCGCTTCCTTGCAGGGCCGGCCTCAACGCGCCATGTTCCCCATGCTGCAGAGGGTTCGGGCGCGCCTGTTTCAACAGGCGTGTTTAGATCATGTGACCCTCCCAGAAGACGAGTTCCTGCGGCGGTGGAGCACCCGCTTCATCGCCGCCAGCGGGGGCCGCGTGACGGTGCGGCTCCTGCCGTATTGAGTGTGTGGTGCGCGGTGTCGGTGCGCGTTCATCGTATTCAGTGAGCGTGCTTCCCCGCGATGCCTGGACATTATGGACCCTTTGAACATTTTGTGCTGTGAATGATTTTGTGTGAACGGCGGCAGCAGTCGCCGTTGTGTTCTTGTTTCATAGCTTTTTTGTACCGAGCGACACTAGTCGCTGCCTTGGTGTTTTTGTCTTTGTGAGGGACTATGGTCCCTTTGTATGAATAATCAGTCCAATAAACTTCTCTGCAAGTCGTTTTTGCAACTCGCTTGCTTTTTTAATGGAGCGTTGAGCGATCCCTTCGATATCCAGCGTGGCTATCGACAGGGCTGTTCCCTGTCACACATGTTCGTATTGTGTTTAGTCGCGCTCCTGCGTCGCATAGCAGAGTGTCCATACGTGCGCGGTTCCCCTTTGCCGGGTCAAGGCCAGGTGAAGGTGTTCTTGCGGGACGAGGACAGCTACGAAGCTTTTTTACGGTTTTTGGCGTGTTACAGCGAGCTGTCCGGCGCCCTGCTTAACAGGGGCAAGAGCAAACGCTTCGGCGCCTTCGCGTCAGACCTGCCGGGCGATGTGGAGTGGGTCTCGGCAGTGAAAGTTTTGGGCGTGACGTTCCTTTCCTAAGGGGAGGTAGCCCCCGAGTCATGGTCAGAGATCAGGGCAACTGCGGAGAGTCGTCTGGCAGTGGCAGCGTGTTTCCGCCTCTCGCTGTCGGGGCGCGCGTTTCTTCGTCGATGCTTAGTGTGCGCGTTTATTTTACATCACCCGCGTTGCTTGTCCGCCGCGCACTTTCACGCGTCGCTTGCCCACGCTTTGTGGCAGTTTTTATTGCGAAAGCAATACTACTTTCACTTTCAAGCCTTTGCGGTGCGACGGCGGTGCACATGACATGACCTTTCGCATGACCTCTGTGTGACGTCACGCCGAAGAGCTGGGCGACCATCTCGCGCCGTCCGTGTGCGACGGCGGTGCACATGAATGGCTGCCTAACTCCCGCTCTCTCCGCCAGGAGCGCCTGTGACGTCACGCCGAAGAGCTGGGCGACCATCTCGCGCCGCCCGTGTGCGACGGCGGTGCACATGAACGGCGGCCTAACTCCCACTCTCTCCGCCAGGAGCGCCACAGGTGTTGTGACGTCACGCCGAAGAGCTGGGCGACCATCTCGCGCCGGAATGGACTGGAATGGATTGGACTGGACTGGATTGGATTGGATTAGATTAGATTAGATTAGATTAGATTGGATTAGATTAGATTGGATTGTATAATCGATGCATCACCACAAGTCTAACCACAAGCACCACCACCAGCTACACTACCAGCTGAACCATGGCGTAGGTACGGATATTGCTTTCGCAATTACCGGGCTTAACCAAGCTAAGCCACAACGAATTTTTTTCTGGGCTGGAAAGAGGGAGACCGTCGCTCGCGCATCTCCGTCTTTCCATGCGAATGGGCAGGTTTAGCCTGCCCAACCTGCGCACAATGTGCAGCGTTCTTGCTGTCCGAGGCGTCCGCGACCTGGTCAATGCCATCGACTGCCTGAGCAGAGGGCTCGTCGCCTAGTCCTCGGGACGTCGCGGCGCCTCTTTTTTGGTCATGTAGTAGGTCCATCAGCCGAACAGCAGCCAGGGTTCTTCCGGTACGTGTGTCGGACGGCCGATTTTGGTTGGTAAACATTTATTAAAACAGTCAAGGGGCCGATGGCCCAGATCTAGGGGTCGGCCAAGACTCCTTGGAATCTGGCAGCCTCTAGAGCGAGACCGATGAGCGCTCGTTGGTCGTCTAGGGTAGAGCTGCGTAGACGAGCCTCCCAGGTATGTTGTGTGGGTGTTGGCATGTGTTGTCGTGGACACGTCCAGACCATGTGAAGGAGGTCTGCTGGGATATTGCAGTGCTTACACATCAGCATATACCGTTCAGGAAATATATTATGGAATCTTTTGGGATTGAGGAAAGTATCCGTCTGGAGTTGGCGCCATATGACGGCCTCTGTCTTTGTAAGTTCTTGGTGCGGACCTGGATAGAGTTGGCGAGAAAGACGATAGCGCTGGAGCAGATGGCATGAAGTGATTATGGTGTCCTTCCTGACCAAGGCGGGCATGTTGGGGACGAGGTGATAAGCTGCTCGGAAAGTGAGCCCTCGTACTAGCTCATGTGCTCCCTATTACCCTTCAGACCCATGTGGGCTGGAGCCCATATCAGTAGGGTCAGGTGTTTAGGGGGATTTGATATGAGTACGCGAAACGCTTCGACTGAAATACGGCCATGAGTAAAATTAAGAATGGCGCGCTGTGAGTCACTTATGACTACTTTAGCTTTGTAAGTGGAGAGCGCGAGAGCAATAGCTACTTCCCCCGCTGTAGTGATATGTGAAGTGCGTACGGAGCAGGAGGCAGGAAGAGTCACGTTCTCATCTCCTCCGTTAAAGGAATTCGTGGGGTCTGCTACCACCCTGAGATCAGAGCGCCATCTGTGGCAGCAACTAGAAAACAGCAAATCTCGCATTGAGTCATGTAGCGCCATCTACCATAGCATTGTAGAAACAACCACCTGCCGCGGGCCAATGATGACGTCACGGTCCAACATGGTTGATAGAGGTGGAACTATGTAAGTATGACGTCAGGGGACGAAATGGCGGCAGTTTCAGCTAACGCTCGTTACTTCAACGCCTTCCAGATGGTGGCGGCCTTTTTTTTTTTAACCCAGAGCATGCACCTTCGTTCGTTTGGATGGAAGAAACCCCAAAAGGCGTCGTAAGTGCTCAGCGAATGACTGAACGGTGTGCGGCGTAAAAAAGAGTGAGAGTGAGAGATCTACTCCTCGGGGTACAACTTCCGATTTTGACGTGAGTAAAGCAATGACCTTCAATTCTTCACAAGGTCAAACCGAGCTTAACTGCGGGGTGGTATGGCCCAAACTGTGGTAGTATGACTACGTGATCATATGACTGTGACAATGGCGTACTTGATCTTTATCTTTGACCTCGACTCTTAACCTGACGTTGAAATTTGATTTGAGACAGTGGAGACCATACTAACAGAACTTTTGCTCGCATAACTAGGTTCAAGCCACGTTGAACCCAAGCCATTTTTTCTCCAGATCGACAGCGCACAGATTTGAAGAGAACGCTCCCGATATTGTGGGCTTTCAATCAAGAATAGCTGTACATTCGTGAAGAGGCACAATTGCTGCGTTGTTGGGGGACGAGATGGTGGGCTGTAGATAGAAGCGGAATTGTTAAGGCTTTTGTGCCTGTTTTACTAACCTTACTTTCAGCGAGTAAAAGAGGAAGCAGCTATGTACTTTTGTCAGCCTTTGCGGCTTTGAAACGAGCGAGAATATTTACGTTTTGTTTACAACTTAGATATATAGATATTTAAAGGCTAAGATAAACCAGCATTTGCTTCTCTGGAGGTTTCGTTACGTGGTCCCTGTTGTGTTTAATCCTTGTGTACTTGCATTCTTTCTGGTGAGATCTTTTGTTTTAATTCCCAGTTTCATCGCATGCTCGTTCTATAAGAGCATACGCCTCATTTTCACTTCTGTTGGCGTTGTCTATACTGTGAGACGCAAATAAATAATTGCTTTTAAAACTTTGTATGCGAAGAACACTAAATCAAGTTTTATTGCTACTCCTTTCGCAACCATCGTTGTAAAAGACAGGAAAGTGGGAAGAAGAAGAGAGGACAACTGCGGAGGCGGTATGCATCTAAAATAGGAACCACACTACAGGCACCTTGCCCGCTGTTAATTAGGGGCACGCGCCGTCCCCGTATTGACTTAAATCTTCTTTTCTCGCTGTGGTTATTTGGGCCACGCGCCGTCTTGCTTAGATGGCGTGTTTGCCCTTCGCTTAAACGCAGCACATTAGACCTGTCTCCCATAGCTCACCGCTATCTCTTGTCGGTAGGTAGGCCGGTATCTCGGTGCTCGCATTTCTTTACCCTCATTGTGGCTTGCTCTTGGTTACGGGGCCGCAGCGGTCCCATCTACTTTCAACCAATGTTTACTTGAGACAATATCGAAACCCTTTTCTTCACTTGTAGATCATAATTTTTAGTTGACGGTGTTCATGTTTATAATGAATGTTTTTGCAGAAATATGGCATTTCTCACAACAAAAAACAAAGCAAAGTCATCAAGGCTTGAGTACGATACCTGGATTTTAGTACGATATGCTGTTGAGACTACTGAACACATCGCCACTATTTTTTGTAGATCTCTCTCCACCGACGTAAATTTTGCGTCACGGGAGCTAGCAGATACCATCTACCTGCACAAATCCAGTAACATGCAGATATTGCCTGCCAGGGACCTCCTGGTCCTTGGCCAGACAAGGATCGTCGTTAAGGGTACCTGATTTTTCTAATTCTGTACATTTTCATTTTTTAAAAATAATTTTGTCGGCCTTACTATCATTAGAGACCGCGAATGAACCTTTAGGCCGTATAAACTACCGCTGTTTTTATTACAGCTCTGAACCCCTTCACCTACAGCATTTATTTGTGGCCTGGGTCCACCAGTAACTTTACTTCTAGCGATTTTTGGCCGCAGATGCAGCCAGAAATTGAAGAAATTGATAGTGGCGAAGAAATCTATCATAGCTGTCATCAACATGCAGATATACTCCAACGATCAACTCATTTTCCTGGCAGCCCATTGATGTAAATTGCTCGAACATATTATTTTCAAACCTGTCGCAGTGTTTCTCCAGTCCGACAATGTCTTGAGTAACATCCAGCGTGGATTTTACCATGCAGTCAGCAACAAGATGCAATTAATTGAATTTTCTCATGACATCTCTCGCTCTCTTGTGTGGGTGAACAGGTTAGCTGCATATATATAGACTTATAGCCCTCGTAGCTTGTTTTGCGGGAGCTCGCCTCGCAATCTGAAATACCTTGGTTCGTTTTCCCGCATATGCACACTTATACTTTTATTTAGATATTCTCGTGTTGCGTGTTACAACGCCAACAACAACGACCCACAACGCCGACACCGGCTTTTCTGCGGCCTTTGCGCTGTCGCGTTAAAATACTCTCCATATGGTGTTTGGGTGGCGCCATCTGTTGCAAACGCCACGATCCACGAACGTATGATAAGAAAACATAGTTTTCAGAGAACATGTGCACTCGGACAAAATAAAGTTCTGCAAAACACGAGAACAGTAGGCGTACGAATGGACCGTCAGCAACAGTCTAGCGCTAAACGATGAGAAGAAGCGTGCTTCTCCGCAATGTATGAGTGCTTCTCGACCATGTGATCGCATTTAAGTACTTATACAGCAGCTTTAGACGACGGTAGCAGTGATTCTATCCGACAATGGAGGCGCCTGGCGGGTGCAGTGCGCTTCTGATTAGGCCTAAACGGAGTTTAACTAAGCATTGCAAATAACGAATGTTATGGTCGATGTAAATGGATGCGGTACAATCTGTTCGAAGCCTTTGATTTTGAAGGCGAGAAATCCACTACAGATGACACGCGTAGGTGTTATCACGCGATGATATGCAGTGATTGAGATGTACAACATGAACTGGTGGGCGAGTTGGTCTGACATATCTAGTGAAGCAGCGCAACGGTACAGGGCCAAAGGGAAGAAGGGGACGAACACAGTGCTGAACTGACAACAAATGTTTATTCCGGATGCTAACAGCATATATACAGGGTGTTTCACCTAAGACTTTCTGCAATTTTTAAAAATAAGCTATTTGAATTAGATGCGCGCTTTTTCTGGCATAGCATTGTCAGTGGTGTAGTACATCATAACGCAGCTAAGACGTGCTAACTAGCAGGCTTGTTAACCAATATTTAATAGTAAACTTTTAAACTATTACCGTTGGGCTAATTAATTATTGAGAGGCATGTAGCCCACCGTAAGTAATGACCATATCCGTTTTTAGAATTTCGAGAAAGCGATTATCCTCGGCGCTGTGGCCCAACAAATTTCGCCTACATCGCGCCAAAATACATGCGGTTTGAGAAGCTTCCAGGCAAAGCAACCTCTCCAGTGAACCTAACTCGTCGAAATAGCCAAAAATTTGTTGGGCCACAGCGCCGAAGATAATCGCGTTCTCAAAATTCTAAAAATAGATATGGACATTACTTACGGTTGGCTACGTGCCTCTCAATAATTAAGGAGCCCAACGGTAATAGTTTAAAAGTAAACTATTAAATATTGGTTAACAAGCCTGCTAGTTAGCACGTCTTGGCTGCATTATGATGTACTACACCACTGACAATGCTATGCCAGAAAAAGCGCGCATCTAATTCAAATAGCTTATTTTTAAAAAATTGCAGAAAGTCTTAAGTGAAACACCCGGTATATATATATATACACTTTGCCGTTGCGCATATATATATGCTGTGCCGTTGCGCTGCTTCACTAGAAGTGATTGAGGTGAATGTGCATGAAAAGGAAATACAAAGGTAAGAGAATATGACCATGAAAATAATTATCGACTTTTTTTTAGTACCTTTATTGCAAACTATATTTTTGTGCTGATGGACGTGATGCACAGATTAAATTTTTTTGCTGGGAGTCAAAGAGAACAGTAAGAAATGTAGCAGGTCCGGAGTTATGAATAACGTGGTCTCCTTAGTCAGTATACGAGGTAGTGATAACTCGTATAAAATTTTTCTTTAACTAAATAAAAAGCAATTGGTAAATGTGATTTTGATATAAAAATGTAATGCAAAGGATGCCGTTAGTGGTAGTTTTGTAATACCCTGGTTGCAATGCCTCACCTGTCATATTTGTTGCAATATTGTACGCTGTTCATTTTTTGTCCATTATTCAGTAAAAAAAGAGCCACATGGTGCCCAGTGTAAACTTCAAAGGTGATCCTGCATTTATGCATATATAAAAGGAGTCCCCATGAGGAGCATAGGAAACGTTTACTTAGAGTCCACAAGATGTTGCGATAGACAAAAAGAAAGCTTGCTACTTTGTGTTCTAAGATAATTGAATACGCTACAGTTTTTTTGTAATGGAATAGTCGCAGACAAACAAACTAAAAGGGGCGGCTAAACTTCAGACTATTTTTTAGGTGAATACGGTTCGCTAGGCAACTTAAATATTATGCTAGCCCTATACAGAAGTTCCTACCCCTTCTTACCCTTTCCAAGGTTTAATATGGCACCGTATTACGAAAAGCGAGAATGTACGATACAGTCTCCATTGTACTGAACTGAGCCCTTTAACGAAAAAAATAAGAAAAATACAATTTGTTAAAGCATAGGTTTATAATAAAACAACTGCAAAATGTTCCGAAAAACAAACTACAAAAAACTGGTGCCATTAGAGAGAAACACTCTCGGAATCCAAGATGTTTTAAGATTGTACTTATGCGACTTAAGGTCGGTTGTTTCTACTTCAACGACACAGGAGAGCGAGATGCTTATTTTAACAGCGCAGCCGTGGACCATAGTTGGTTTCCTTCGCGTACCTTAGATCTTATGAGTGACGCAAAACGTCCGACGTCATTTGAGGAACGCTTAATGTAAAACACTTTATTTTAGTCTTCCAGTCAGCCTGGCAACAAAGGAAGGAGCAACGAATGATCGCGCTTACAGAGAACGAAGGCTTGGAAACTTCGAACGAGGACAATGTATACAATGGAACAGGTGGTATCATTTGCGTGCGCGGCTTTGTGTCGCGCGGATATCAGATAGCTTTCTCGTTCCTAAAATATCACGAAATAGTTCTTCTGAAGGAACCAGCGCACAAAACACAACGGACAAGAATAAGGTGGTACGCGACGGACAGGAGCGCTGAACTTACAAAGTTGTAAGTTCAGCGCTCCTGTCCGTCGTGTACCACCTTTTTCTTGTCCGTTGTGTTTTGTGCGCTGGTTCCTTCAGAAGTATGTATTACCAACTAGCCCAACAAGTGTTGCTCACGAAATAGTGCCATACAGAAGGATTGGGTGGTCACGGAGAATGGTTCCGATGTAATGGTGGCTACGAAAGCTTGACCAAAAATAGGCCCTTTTCAGAAGTACTAGGCTGATAATTCTGTTTTTGCTTAAGTCGTATTGTGCGAGCCATAGCCTATCTTTGAAACCCAGATGATCTTGCGTAATTATTCAGAAGGCGCCCGGTAAATGCCTGGATACAAGAACAGCGACGGCAGCTGCATTTAGAAACAATAAATGTAGAATTCGCTCGCAAGGGCAATGATCACTAAGGAATAAAAATGTACGCGGCTATTATTGCTTTTTATTTCGTGCTGTGGGTCTAAAAAGGATTAGGGGATCATAACTCTAATTATTGCTTTTACGACTAATTTGTTATTTTTTGCTTTGAAGGTATACTGAGCAGGCCTCCGTTCGCTATTGATAAGTGCATGCATAAATTGGATCTGCTTGACTCGTTTTAGGTATGCAGACGCTACACTGTATACTCGCATTTGAGCATGCCCGAATATAATCTTCGCAGAATTTGTGTTAGAAAACACGGTAGTCTATTTAAGCGTTTCGGAATTCCTCAAGGTGCTGGAATTGTACAATCAATCTTCCAATAGTATACTGAAGTCAGTAGAAATCACCATAGAAAGATTAGGGCTCATTGTTTGCAGAGAAACCCTAAAATGCGAATAATAAAACTCAGTATCACTACCTTCAAATTTGTGATCTGAAACATACGAAATTGACTACTTTTCTAATAGTGAATTGAGGCGCTCCTCTGTGTTTCTGTCTTAATCATGTCCTACTGACAAGTTCTATCACCGTATAGTTTTCTGTGAAGTGTCGAACTGGTGGAGCTGAATTAGTTTTCAGGCGTTTTCTGTTGATGAAGAAAAAGGACGATAGGAGCGCTGAAAGGGGTGGGCCAGGCATCTGTGAGTGTTTCGTAAAAGTTTAGGCGTTACTTCTTTTCTTGCATGATTAATATACGACTGATTATAGCGCTAAAGGTGCGAGTTCAGGAAGCGTGCCCAGCTCCTGGAACGTATTCAGATTTGGCACAGAAAACTTCTGACATAGAGTATGACGCCGAGTAAGTGCTGTTTTAGAATGTCGGAATCTGTAAAGCCGTCCCATTCCCCAGACAACCCTGAATGCGAACAAAGCGGCCATTACTACGAGGATAGTGATAAAATAAACGCTATTGGTTCTGAACTACAGGTTCCGAACTATACAGCTGTTTTTAGCTGTCTATAGAAAAGGATATCCGCCTCAAACTACACCTATGGACGGCCATAGCAAAGAATTATAGCATTTTGGGCCAGTTACTTAGAGCCGGCCATAGGATATATTTGTATGGTATAGAAAAATGTGGATGTTTTTATGTTTTGTATTGATACCTATGAAGGCTGTTTTCAACATAACAATTATTTTTATTTGTTCACACTCGTGTGTGACTGCTTGCGTTAGTGTGAGCTCGCCTTCAACATTTTTTCCTTTGTTTCCAGGATGACTAATCCTTGTTTCTTCACTGCTCCTTGCCGCGTCCTAGCCATTGACTGTTTTCACTAACCAAACCGTAGCTCACTGACAAAATGAATTCTCCTTGCTTCCGAAGCGTTTTTTGTTCTTTTTCATTGACAGGCACCATCCGCTAGGAGGCCCTGATAATACGGAACAGCTTCATAACAACATGTCCTTCTGGTGCTTCGTAAGGTACTTAGCGTAAAAAGAACGCCGCATTCACGGAAGAGGGGAACGACCGGCAGGCGTGCTATGGCGCTGTTTGTCAAGCAGTTCCCGTTCCGCCCCGAAAACGATTATGACGGAGCAGACGCCCCTATTAATCTCCGAAACAAAGAACCACGGCGAACGGTCGCCGTGATGCTAAGCAAAATCACTGGTACAAGAGAGACGGCAAAGGAAGGAGCCAAAGAAAGAGACGCTGGCCAAGACACTAACAAAAGCAGGTGTTGAAGCAGACCTTTTGTGGGAAGCCCCGAGCGTGGGTTGACGCGTATCGTGCGTCTAGTGATAAAGGCGGTGCTGAAGGCGCAAAGAAGAAACTTTGTCGCATAGCGAACGAGAAGCTTACGCTGTTATGCAAAAAATATATATGCATGAAATAAGGCTCGAGGTGTGTTCTAAGGTATTGCTTGAGAAATTTCCGGGCATAAAGACTCTGAAGTTTGAAAGTCTTACATGACTCTTAAGGGCCATTAGGCGTGAAATTTTCGTTGTTACTCGAATTTGCTTGTGGTCAAAGGAATTTGTGCAGTGCCGTCATTTCACTTCTGCTACCTGCTTTTTTCTCCGTGTATTTGATTAACAAAATATGTTGGATATATTTCAATCTAAAAATTGAGTCCAACTCATGGAAGTCTTTGATATGTCTGGGTATATTTGAGATGTGTTATTGCGTAGCTGCATTACGATAAATTGTAATGCACATAGACATATTGATTTCTGTTTTCTGGGTTATTTCTTGTTCATTTCTAAATCTTTGTAATTGGTTTGCCTAAAGAAAAAATTCCTGTCTAGCCCCCGAGTCCCTTCAGCAGCTGAGAAAAAAACTCACGGAGGAGCGCGTTACCGATAATTTCGGCTCATGAGGCAAGAAGTGCTTATGTGCGCTTCTTTGCTCTTTATTACTAACACCTAAGCAGTTTTATCACACATCCTGGAAGCGCATTGGCTACAGCGCTGTAGTGCTGAAAACGCTGCCGGGGAAATGAAGTTCTCTTCACAAGGCCGTATGGTGATAGAGGTCAGATATGTCACTTACTCTTCAATTCAAGTACACGTTAAAGAACAGAAGGCGGTATAAATTAACCAGAAGCCCTCGACTGTGCCGCCTGTCTTAGCGTGTGTGCAGCTTCTGAAAACAAAACACATATGCTATTGCATCACTGCGTTAACATTTTGGAAACTTGACGACGGGGAACAAAAAATGCTTCCAGATTCCCGTATTCCATGAAAACCTCGTCGTGCATGTCTGAGAGGAAAGCTGCGTGATTCGAGCGTGACAGTATGTGATTCTACATCGATTATGTGACTTGCCGTCTTTAGCCACTGGCTGAGCACTCGTTCCATTCGCTCTTTTTATAATCGGCCTTTTTAGCGCAGTGGATGATGATATGAGTAAAGAAACTGTTGAAGAAGGTCATTTCATAACCACTGTCCTGGTTTCCTTTTTATGTGAAAATAAATACTACGTCTCTAGGAGAGGGCATCGGACGCTCTACCGCGCCTAACCTGCTCTAGACAAGTAGAGAAATGTACAGAGTCTTTCAGAAATATTCAGCCCTCCCTGGATTTGCCTTTAGGCTGTGCTGGGCATCTCGTTTTGCGCCACGAGGGGTCCGAATCGCTCGACAGTGGCAGGAACTTTAGCCCTCACTCAACTGGAGCTCGAGACTACCAGGAATGCGATAGACGACCAGACGATACGGCCTAGAAGAAACAGCTTATGCTGTATATCATTGATGCAGACTGTACATAGTGCTCCTCTCCGGCAACCAGCAAATGAAGGCTTCGCTCCGTGTTAGAGCGAGCGATCTTTAATAGCGTCTGCAAACAAAAACAGTGCATTACAACACAAACGTGCGCCTACAGGATAATCATTATTGGTCTTCCGGTTAAATTCAACGAACACGCCGAATAAACACCCGACAGCAGCTCGAACTTTTAACCCGGAAGAGAACTGAGTTGCGCGCCGTTACCCCTTCCTTCTTTTTTGTTCTCAACTTTTGCTACGCTGTCGTTCTTACATGTCACCCGGACCATCGACTCCCAAGCGTACCATTTTATCAACAAGCTCTTGCGATTACAAAAAAAAGAAAATCTTACCTAAAGACGGAAGTGGAAAAACAGTGATAAGAGGAGAAGTTTGGTTGCGTCAGTACAGGTACTAAAAAAGCACATGAGCAAAAACAAAACAGGAGTAGAAAGATAAAAATAGGTGCGATAGAGAAGGAAACGAGAGAGGGACCCGGAAGGGGCATTGATCTGTTTGCCCACATTTGGCTGGTGCTTTGGGGACGGCGATAAATCGAAGCCGCGGGCTACCTTTCTCATCGCCACTAACAGTACAACACTGGCGAGAGCAAAGGTACCAAAGCCAAAAGCTGGTTAGAGTGCAGGATCTCATAAAGAAATCAGTGCCCGAATGTCGCCCCAGATATCGATAGAAAGGTGTTTGCTCTGCTTGCAGCAAGTATGGCATTGGTCACCCTTTGCTGATTTTTTATCTGCCGTCGTGTGCGTGTGGAAAGATGACGGACTTAGCCTTGTATGCATGCGCGTAGGAATGCGGAATGCGTCATCATTCGGACCATCTTCCGTCCAAGCCCACTTCCGTGTATTCTCGGCTCAGATGGATGTCGTCGCTATACGCTATTTCCGGCGTGTGGCGTGAGAGGTGCCGTTTTGCCGGCGGCCAATCGCCGGAATTAACTGCGGTGTATCCTAGAGAGCCAGCTTGAGCTCGGACGCCCCCTCCATACTCCTAACATCTGCCACTAACATTAAGCGGTGGACATACTTTTGGTTGCACACGGATTTATCTTTTTGCCTAAGCATTTCTTTTTCGGCCATCAGGCAACATGGTCTTTGTGTCCTCGCCACATATACAGTACGCTTCGTGCGGGTTCTACCTCTAGGTGGTCCACTTTCGTTGCTCCCTCGGGGAAGTCGAACTTAACGGTGACATCTACTGATGGGTTTACATTGTTATCTATCGAAAACATCTTATTCCGATGTTTACTTCAGCTAGCTGCGTAGTTTTTAACCAGATATGAACTTTAGTTTGTAGACCTCGTGCTGAGTACGAAGCGGGATAACAGATTAACTATAGCAGAAAAGGTGACCCAGTAGCTAAGAATAAGTTCAATATTCTGACCATTGAAGATGCCGGTAGGCCTTCCGTCCTGCGAATAAAGTATTATGAAACTAGATCAGTAATACAAGGTGGCCTCAGGGGTTTTGTATTATTGTGGCGCATCGAATGCGGTCAAGTTAGCATCTTAAACTGTGCATTATATCCCGCCATCGATTATTTTTTAAGAGAGAAATTCTGTTTACTCTGAGTGTGCAAAAATTGGTACGGGTACCATCTTAGATGAAGGATTGTATTAAATAACAAGCAACATAGTTTGGCGTATTTGGGTGACTAAAAATAGTACGCCGTTACCTTCGCCCGAACCATGCAAAAACCTAAAGAACGAAAGCATTTAACTATGGTTTTTAATCAAATGTGCACCTCTTCCACTTCTTCCCAACAGCAGATACGGAGCAGCGACGGTTGTTAGGTTTTCATGTATCAAATGCGGGTATAGACGTCACTTCGCGAGCGGAACTTTTGTCACGGACAGTTTTTGCTTTCTATGCTTCCCGTTTCAGAGGTAAGAGTTTCCTTAAGTTGCATCACGCGTTCTGCGTCCACAGAAACACTTCGGAATTCCTTTCTCTTTACCCCTGTAAAGCGCGTTTTGCAGTGCAATTAGTAGGCAAGCAGAGAAGCCACAGTGCTTGGCACCGTCATGAAACGCAAAGTGGCTCCTTAATTCCTCGCAAGAATGGACAATTGGACTACGCGCAAAAGCAGTGACAGGTCGTTGCACTGCCGCCATAGGAAGCAGAAAAGAAAAAAAAACTCACAGGACGGAGGTTACTCGGCAATTTGTTAATGAAGCGCTGCTGTTGTGGATGTTCACTGCGATTGAATGATCATGTACTACGTATTTTGTATGCTAACTGTAGGTATATTTTCACTTCACATCTATTTCATTTATTGCAGATATTTTACAGATTTGAAGCACGTCTTCTTTTCTTCAGTGCGGTGGGTTAACGCTTCCGTAGTCTGACTGTCGCATCATATCCTTGTTATGGCGCGCGAGGTCTACGCTGCTCTGTCTCGGCTTAGTGATCGAATTTTCCGACGTAACCGTCTGTAAGTTTTTAGATGTGACAATAGCGCACCGCCCAGCACTTCTTCGCGAGCGGCACTTTTGCGCTGGTCTCGGTATCGGGTGCACGCGCTACGGGAACTTGGCGGCGCCGACACTTCTATGCTGCCTCGGCAGCTCGCACAGCTGCATCTAGCATGCGCGGGTGCTGATGTCACGAATTCTGTGAACCAATAAAATGCGTCAAAGAGACCATGTATATGAGGACGCCATGATTCGGACAACAAATCGGATGTGTTGTATGACTCATGTGGTCGGTCTATGGTCACCTGTTAGGCTACACTACCAACGCAGCAAAATCAGCAAACGAGCTATCAACATGTTCTCTAGAACAACACTGAATTGTTGCGTCCAGCTCGTGACGGAGTACGTCGCCAGTGCTGTAGGCTAGAAGCATTAGGCAGGGCCATTCGTGTCGCCGTTGCGTGTCACTACTGAGCTTAGCAGATGTAAAAACAAAACGGCTGAAAACGAACTTGAGAAAAACAACATCTCACCCTATTTATGTTCGTACATAAGATGTTCATTAGGTATCATGCGTCGAGGTCTTAGCAAAAAACTCCTTCTACAAGACTAGTAGTTTTGATCACAAACGCTAGACGACCACTTCTGCTTAGCATCCCAAGCAGCGCAGGTAATCGGCCCAGTATTGCTAATGGACGGCTTCACTGTGGTCCTTTGTAGGACCAGCCTTTACCAATACGCTTCCAATATTGGGCCGATCACCTATGCTGCATGTGTAACCGGAGGCAGGATATAATGTACATTTGATCTGCCTTTTTAAATAACATTACTCTCTCTCTCTCTTGATGAGAAAAATGTAGACGCCAATGAATTGGGAAGCTGCAGCTCTTAGCGTGTGGGCAGAGGTGGGGCACTTCCAAGCAGCGGCCATGTAACGCCGTCGCCGCATTTTACCTTTCCTTCCATCATACGAGTCTGGCTGCCGGTGCTGTCCGACTTAAATGTTACGATGTTGCCTCTTTTATCGCTGCAGTGGTAGTTGACGGTCACTGCAAAAGATAAAATAGTAGTAGTAGTAGTAGTAGTAGTAGTAGTAGTAGTAGTAGTAGTAGTAGTAGTAGAAGACGTTTATTCGGCCAAAATTTACAGGCTGAGCATGTCGACCGCCTGGGCGACCAGAAGTCGCTGTTCTTCCTCCCCTTCAGCGCCAAGCCAGTCGAGCCAGGTGGTGATGGATAAAGAAGGTGGTGGGTAGGAACCCGACTGCTGAGCAGCCGGGCAATAGAAGAGGCAATGGGCAAGGTCCGCATAGATACAGGGGCAGTTGGGACAGGAAGGGTCCGATCGATAGCGATAGAGAAAGAGGCGAAACGGGGTGATCACTGCATTCATTTGAACGTGCCGAAGAAGGCGAGCCTCCGGCACTGTGAGTGATGGATGAGGGGGAGGGATACAATATAACTATTACCCGGGCTGTCTCTTCTTGAGTATCGAAATATAAGGCCGCAACATCTCGAGCTACACGAGAAAATGAAATTTTGTAGGTACCTTGTTGGTGAACATGCCTTCGAAAGTCGCTGCTTTCTGTTTGTTGTGTGAATCAGAGTCTGGGGTCGTTGGCACGGTGAAGCCTTTCTTTGTTTTTTTTTCATGATTACTAGGCTGCGAAAAAAAATTTGACACGTACGCCTAGCAAAGAGCAGTCGTCATGAGGACGCGCGGAAAGATGTCAGCAGCAGAAGAGCCGAGAACAGCGAGGGAAACAGAATAAAGAAAGGGTTGGTTGGTTGGTTTATGGGGTTTAACGTCCCAAAGCGACGCAGGCTATGAGAGACGCCGTAGTGAAGGGCTCCGGAAATTTCGACCATCTAGGGTTCTTTAACGTGCACTGACATCGCACAGTACACGGGCCTCGAATTTCTCCTCCAAAGAAATTCAACCGCCGCGGCCGGGATCGAACCCGCGTCTTTCGGGCCAGCAGCCGAGCACCATAGCCCCTGAGGCACCGCGGCGGCTAGAATAAAGAAAAGGAAAGGAGGTTAAGAATGAATGATGCCCAATTTGCTACCCTACACCCGGGGCGGGGATAAGTACTCTTCATTATGCATATTAACTAGGCCTGCAAGCTTAACCCTGCAGTTCTCCCTATACTCAACACCACCATGCCTAATGAAAAGCTGTGCTGTTCAGCTCGGACCTGGATGAGTAGCGTATGCTGGTTGACCAGACCATGCCGGTAGCGGCCGCTACAGGAGCCCTGTACTACGGGCCACTCCCGGACTGGGGAGACTTCTTTGCTGGTAGAAATAAATGTGGTTTCGTATCATTATCATCATAATAATCATCATCATCACGTAATGAGGGAAGGATAAGAGAGAGTGAAAGAAAAAAGAAAACGTTTGGTCCGTTGTGTTCATGGGACAGTACAGGACCATCGATATAACGCGAGAAATCGCAGTAAGAATATTTAAGCCTGACGTCAGCATGCCCGGCCAAATATATTATGCCGAAGAAGAATCAGATCTTATGTATCTCGTTACTTTATTTTCCCTTATTATCTGCAGGCTGCAGAGGCTTGCTGTAAAGTTTGCTGGTCAGTACGTGCAGAATTTTATGCCTCTTTCTTGCCATTGTGTCTTTTTTAACTTTTTCTATCATCATCGCCCATGGACGGCCGTATACAAGAGCGGAAAAATTAGCCGGAGTACACCAGCGGAACACAGAGAATTTTTGGAACGCTAGAAGGCCTTGCCAACTTGACAACGCTGGTAGCAAGGATTTTACTCAGTGATCAGCGAGCACTGGCGACGAATTTTCGGGATAAGTGCCTCTCCGAGATAAGTCGCGAGAAGGAGGACAAAAAAATTGAACAACCTAAACACAAGACTTCAGGGAGTAAATGGCACAAAGAAGTTGCTTGGTTGCTCTAATTAAACTTAGAGATAAACTTTGACCAATCACCGAGCCTCGAAACTTCCACTGAAATGATGACTCGTGCTCTGACCTTTAGCAGCTCACAGTTCGGCTCTGCAGTAACTGCGTAGAGTAGGCATCCAGTTTACCGAAATATACGGTTGCGTTCACGCTCTTATCACTGAGGTTGCTTTGCCTCGAATGGGCTGAAACCGAAGCTTTGGCACACTCTTCTTCGTGTGGGAGGGTGGTTGAGTTGCGTAGTTTGTTTTTCGGAGTTCAGGAGGAAAACAACCGGTAAAGCACAAGCGCTTCTGACATTTCTGAACGTGAGCCCTGGTCAAGCACATGCAGTTAGTCTTGTCTTTCGTTTCGAATAAACATAGGCACTCAAGTTGCTTGAGACAGTTCCAGGCAAGACGATTTAGGAAAAATATTTAGAGGGAGAAGGCAACTTACAGAGAGAGACAAGCCTACTGAAGAGTATTGTATGACCCTCCGGTATGCAAGAAAGCATCGGAATACGGGGCCCGTAGGATATAAAAAGTATTCTGAAATCGCTTCACTTTCCATATTGAATTTGCATGGCTTCTATACTCTTTCCTCATTGTTTCTACATAACTGTACATACTGTGCATGACTTTATACAAAGGCCACATGTGTTTCGGCGTTTCCGTGTGCGTTGCCCATCTGATCTCTGTAGACTGCGCATGTTCCATATGGTTTTCATATGAGCTAACGTAAGGCAAACGGTGTTATAGGACTCGCCACATGAATCCCTTCACTACGGATAGAAAAACAACTTTTCCAGGTGTTCCGCCTTTCGTCAGAGATTAAAGGTAGCAGGGATATCTCTACCATACCTCAGCGCTTCCCTCGCCTCATCCTTTCTTGAATTCGCTCACACAGGCCAACCCTGACCACGTGAGCACAGGACGCACATGTTTTCTCGGGAGTACCTAACGCCGATGCCACATTTCCATTGTGATTCTGGCTGTGGCACACTACGCTGACGGTGGACGTTAGCAGGTATGCACGTCCTCGATTTGCCCTGTAGTGGCAGTTTAGAGCTCTGAAGGTAACTTTTAATTACCCATTCGTAAAACGAATGCTTGTTAAGTTGAATACAGAAGCACGTGCACGCAAATATTCTCCTGGAGGCGGAACTGCCTAGTCTTACGGCCCTCGCCTTGGCAGTCATCCAAGACGAAAAGCTCACGGTATAAGTCACGCCTTGGCTTCATGATCTTGAGAGCGTTAATTTGCCACATGTGGCCAGCAGCACAAGACTTTCCTCCCGCTTCTGATAACTCTCTGAAAGAATAAATGGTGATCGTGGATGGGAGAAACAACGCGTTAAATAAGTCATGACAGTGCTGGGCGTGTTGCTGAGGCGGAGGACCAGGAGCGCCACCTAGGGGCGGAGTAAACGGAAGCTGCAAAACGGGTAAAGAAAGATGGGTGCTGGAAGTTACGTACGCCAACCAGATTTCTTTGGTGCCAGATCCAAAGAAGCGGATTCTCTGAGGAGGAGAACAGCAGTGACTACGCCTGTATTCGCTGTGGATCTGTCAGATCTGTTGGCATTCAAAGTCACGTTCTCACGGGACAACCTCGACTAGGAGGCCAGTTTCCCCGTTTCCTTTGCCTTGGCACGTTGGCGGCGGCGACCAGTGGTTATTTGATTACGAGGGACGGTACGTGTTTGTGCTTGGCAGGGGACCAAGGCGGGTAGGAAAGGTGGCGGGAGGGGCAGGGGGTATGAAGGCTTACTTTTTTATGTCGACTTTCCTGCGTGTAGCTAATTGATTGGTGGCGTGTAAGGAAGCGTACGGGCTGGTTCCTGTGCTCTGTCTTGGTCGAGGTCATGGGCCGACCACGCCTGCATCGATTAGAGCGCCGCAGGCAAGGAAAAGTTTTCGATAAGGTTATGTGGGGCTTCGTTCTTTACTCCAGTACTGAGACTAGAAGAGGATATTTTTTTCTAGGGGGGGGGGGGGGGGGGGGGAGCTTGAGCAATACAAGGTTACGAGTAAATAGAAGTTGACGGCGTCTTCAAAAAAAGAATGAACCCACATCATTACCACAATCGCCACAACCATTAGCATCCGCTGATTTATAAAAACACTCTAGGACAAAGCCTCTGCTGCAAAAAGTAAAAAAAAACACAATATATATGGAATCAGTGATCACAAATCAAGAAAGTAAAAAACGAATCAAGACAGTGAGAAAGAAATACACGAAAAAGCGAAGGTGAGAAGGAGACGAACGCTGTGACAGGTAACCTTAAAAAGAGCAAAACTTTCGCTCAAAAATATAGAAAAGAGTTCATGCCAGATTGACAGTTTCGTATTGTTAAGCAGGAAACGATGACATTATCGAATAAACCATGGTAAATTTACCAGTAACCAAAGCTGCTAGCACATAATGATAGGCTACTTGGTTTAATAACACCAGCCCAAACGAATTCACGTAGTTGAAGGGAGAAAAATGGCACTAACAGGGCTGGACGGACGGTTTCGTGTCAGCATTCCTCCTCCCGTGTCTACTGTGTGCGCTACTCCAACTAAACACCACTACAACTTCCGGACATAGAAAGGGACGTCAAGAGAATGGTTGAGCACAAATAGAGATCTCTCTACGCACGCTCTGCGAAGTGATTCAACCTGCTGCATGCTTTTGATCGGAAAGGTTGACAGTTGCCACGAGTACCTGTTCTTGAATTTATTGTTCGGGTAATTTGCGACCAGCAGCGTTCGAAAACGGAGAGTCGCAGCAAATACATGCTCTGCTTGGAAGTGTGCTACTGTTCTGAGCTTTTCAAAGCGCAAGCTAGGCGCAGGCTTGCTTATTCTTGCCCAAATGAAGCGCGAACGCCTTGGCAATTTCATAGTATACAGGGTGTTTCACCTAACATTTTACACAATTTTTAAAAACAGCTTTTTTAGCTATATGAACGCCTTTTTTTGGCATAGCATTGTCGGCGGTGTAGTACATGAGATTACAGATAAGAGGTGCTAACCAGTGCGCTGGTCAACAAATATTGAATAGTTAAATTTTTAACCATTACCTTTATTTTCCTTGACTACTGAGAGGAATGTAGCCCATCACAAGTAATATTCATATCAGTTTTAGAATTTCGAAAACCCGATTGCCATCGGCGATGTGGCTGTTCAAATTTTGGCTATATCACGCCAAAATACATGGCCTTTCGAGAAGCTTGCAGGCAAAGCAATCTCTACAGGGCATTAACTAAATTGACCAACAGCACAAAATAAATAAATTAATAAGAAAAAAAATCCCCTGTGCCCCTTGGTTTCTGTGGTTGTTGGCTTCTGTCATATTTACAACGAGCCCCTCATTCCACTTCCTTGTTTGCTTAATTGCTTAGCGAGGGCCTCGATTCTGGCAGCCTTGATGCCATAGGAAGCATAAGAGGGTACTCACACAGCTTCCACCCTCTCCGTTCGATGACGTTCTACGTCACACCTGCGGTAACTCAGGACGTTCTACGTCCGCCGCTTATGAACGTGGGTGGCGCTGATGAACACTCTCAAGGTTAGGTTACTTGTAAACATAAATACCCCCGAAAGCAGAAGGTTTGACAGCCGTCGCCGTAGCTCAGAGGTAGAGCACCGGACGCGTAATTCGGAGGTCGTGGATTCGGATCCCACCGGCGGCATGTGGTTGTTTTTTCTTCTGCTTTTCTAATCAATTAGCTTTAAGCGATGACATATTCGGTAATATTCTAAATTGATCAACACCACAAAATAAATAAATTAATAAAAAAAAATCCCCTGTGCCCCTTGGTTTCTGTGGCTGTTGGCTTCTGTCATATTTACAACGAGCCCCTCATTCCACTTCCTTGTTTGTTTAATTGCTTAGCGAGGGCCTCGATTCTGGCAGCCTTGATGCCATAGGAAGCATAAGAGGGTACTCACACAGCTTCCACCCTCTCCGTTCGATGACGTTCTACGTCACACCTGCGGTAACTCAGGACGTTGTACGTCCGCCGCTTATGAACGTGGGTGGCGCTGATGAACACTCTCAAGGTTAGGTTACTTGTAAACATAAATACCCCCGAAAGCAGAAGGTTTGACAGCCGTCGCCGTAGCTCAGAGGTAGAGCACCGGACGCGTAATTCGGAGGTCGTGGGTTCGGATCCCACCGGCGGCATGTGGTTGTTTTTTCTTCTGCTTTTCTAATCAATTAGCTTTAAGCGATGACATATTCGGTAATATTCTAAATTGATCAACACCACAAAATAAATAAATTAATAAAAAAAAATCCCCTGTGCCCCTTGGTTTCTGTGGCTGTTGGCTTCTGTCATATTTACAACGAACCCCTCATTCCACTTCCTTGTTTGCTTAATTGCTTAGCGAGGGCCTCGATTCTGGCAGCCTTGATGCCATAGGAAGCATAAGAGGGTACTCACACAGCTTCCACCCTCTCCGTTCGATGACGTTCTACGTCACACCTGCGGTAACTCAGGACGTTCTACATCCGCCGCTTCTGAACGTGGGTGGCGCTGATGAACACTTTCAAGGGTAGGTTACTTGTAAAGATAAATACCCCGAAGGTTTGACAGCCGTCGCCGTAGCTCAGAGGTAGAGCACCGGACGCGTAATTCGGAGGTCGTGGATTCGGATCCCACCGGCGGCATGTGGTTGTTTTTTCTTCTTCTTTTCTAATCAATTAGCTTTAAGCGATGACATATTCGGTAATATTCTAAATTGATCAACACCACAAAATAAATAAATTAATAAAAAAAAATCCCCTGTGCCCCTTGGTTTCTGTGGCTGTTGGCTTCTGTCATATTTACAACGAGCCCCTCATTCCACTTCCTTGTTTGCTTAATTGCTTAGCGAGGACCTCGATTCTGCCAGCCTTGATGCCATAGGAAGCATAAGAGGGTACTCACACAGCTTCCACCCTCTCCGTTCGATGACGTTCTACGTCACACCTGCGGTAACTCAGGACGTTGTACGTCCGCCGCTTATGAACGTGGGTGGCGCTGATGAACACTCTCAAGGTTAGGTTACTTGTAAACATAAATACCCCCGAAAGCAGAAGGTTTGACAGCTGTCGCCGTAGCTCAGAGGTAGAGCACCGGACGCGTAATTCGGAGGTCGTGGGTTCGGATCCCACCGGCGGCATGTGGTTGTTTTTAGAGCGCAGCTCTTTGGCGTCCGTTCCTGGGTTTCGCGTCGTCGTCGGCCTCGTAACCAGCTCCGCCCCCAATGTCACGCTTTTCAATTGGTAGAAATGCCCGTGACGTCACAGTGCGCAAATTTCAAATGGGGCCAATTGTACTTTGGCTAGTAACCATGCAACCAATCAAAGGGATCGTATAGCGATGCTGCAACTAAGTTGGACTGAGTTTAGTTAATTGCTTAATTAATCAATTAGCCTAATTAATATAGAGGAGAATGAAGAGGTCAGAAGAAAAGAAAAGAAAGACGCGCGCCGCAGCGACAACAGCGTCCGCGGAAGGAGACGCTGCTGAAAAAAAAACAGATAAGTACGAAGCCGCGCTCCCTCCACCACCACGCACTTCCCCACTCAGTAAGACGTTGCTCGTTTCATATACGTTGTGTTGAACATCCTAGACAGTTCCAACAATTGACAGGTTAATGACAGAACACGATGGATAGAAATACAATAATGTAAATATGAAATAGCCTAATTAACCTTTCTAGTTACACCGCATAAATCAATAAAACCGAGAACGAAATTGGTCGAGTTGGGGAATCGAACCAGGGTCTCCGGAGTGCGATACGAGCACGCTAGCCACTCCGTAATGCCAGCTGAATGGTTTGGAATGAACAAAGGCGCGTCTAGCTAATACGGCGTCTTCGTTCACTCCCATCTTCCCCCTTTCCCTTACGGCGAGGTGCAGGTGTCCACCCAAATATGCGAGAGAGATACATTTCCTTTCCTCAAAAAATAAATTTACCGTCCAGCAAGGCGTACAGCCGAATTGGCGATGGCGTTCTGTGGACTCCCTGGCAGCGTTGCAAGACGCTGTCGCGTTCCACTCTTACAGGCGAAGCTTAACATGTTAACCACACATCAGTAACACACGCAGACAGCCAATGGACGCGTCATTCGCTGGCAGCACTTGATTCATCATTCACAACCACATTCTTAACGTACGCTCCCTTGCCGCACATGCCAAGGACGTACACCACGATCACATTCTGCGCCATTCCTCTGTACTTTTTTTGCTTTGCTGAAACCTGGATGGATCCCGAAGAGCCTCTCGAAATCAAAGATTTCCTATACTGCTGTGGTGCTCGCAGAGACCACAACAGAGCGGCGGGAGTCGCTATCTACTTGCGCACAGGTCTCTCTGCAATACCAGTCGAAATGTTTGGCACGTCACATGAAGTTGGCGAACTGTGCGCCGCAAAGTTGCCCAACGGCTTGCTGGTAGTAGCTGCCTACTTCGCCCCTACCGCACTCACGAAAGACGTCGTGCACTTCCTGCAACTCGCATTAACCGTCCATCGATCCACACCGATGTTAGTAGTGGGGGACTTTAATGTTGACATAAAGACAAACAGCAATTTCCTAACACTTATGCGGGAGAACATCCCGTTCCTCTCGCTCGTAACGCATCCCACGGCTGTGACAACCTCGCGAGGCACTTGTATAGATCTCGTCTTTGAGAATCAAGCATTGGTGTACCAAGTCGAACATATATCAGTCTATTTCTCCGACCACAAAGCTTCCTTCATGACTGTCAAGAACTGTTAGTGGAGTCTTTGTTAAAGGAATACGTGTGAAAAATAAAAAAAAAATTCTGTGATAGCGCATGCATGTGTTGCTCGATTTCTTTGCCTCAATCTATCGAAAAGGTGAAACAGCTTATTTGCTGCGCTCAAATTTCGCATTAGGAAGTAACGTAATCGTCGGTAATTTTTTCTTCGGCTTTTCTAATCAATTAGCTTTAAGCGATGACATATTCGGTAATATTCTAAATTGATCAACACCACAAAATAAATAAATAATAATAAAAAAAAATCCCCTGTGCCCCTTGGTTTCTGTGGCTGTTGGCTTCTGTCATATTTACAACGAGCCCCTCATTCCACTTCCTTGTTTGCTTAATTGCTTAGCGAGGGCCTCGATTCTGGCAGCCTTGATGCCATAGGAAGCATAAGAGGGTACTCACACAGCTTCCACCCTCTCCGTTCGATGACGTTCTACGTCACACCTGCGGTAACTCAGGACGTTGTACGTCCGCCGCTTATGAACGTGGGTGGCGCTGATGAACACTCTCAAGGTTAGGTTACTTGTAAACATAAATACCCCCGAAAGCAGAAGGTTTGACAGCCGTCGCCGTAGCTCAGAGGTAGAGCACCGGACGCGTAATTCGGAGGTCGTGGATTCGGATCCCACCGGCGGCATGTGGTTGTTTTTTCTTCTGCTTTTCTAATCAATTAGCTTTAAGCGATGACATATTCGGTAATATTCTAAATTGATCAACACCACAAAATAAATAAATTAATAAAAAAAAATCCCCTGTGCCCCTTGGTTTCTGTGGCTGTTGGCTTGTGTCATATTTACAACGAGCCCCTCATTCCACTTCCTTGTTTGCTTAATTGCTTAGCGAGGGCCTCGATTCTGGCAGCCTTGATGCCATAGGAAGCATAAGAGGGTACTCACACAGCTTCCACCCTCTCCGTTCGATGACGTTCTACGTCACACCTGCGGTAACTCAGGACGTTGTACGTCCGCCGCTTATGAACGTGGGTGGCGCTGATGAACACTCTCAAGGTTAGGTTACTTGTAAACATAAATACCCCGAAGGTTTGACAGCCGTCGCCGTAGCTCAGAGGTAGAGCACCGGACGCGTAATTCGGAGGTCGTGGGTTCGGATCCCACCGGCGGCATGTGGTTGTTTTTTCTTCTGCTTTTCTAATCAATTAGCTTTAAGCGATGACATATTCGGTAATATTCTAAATTGATCAACACCACAAAATAAATAAATTAATAAAAAAAATCCCCTGTGCCCCTTGGTTTCTGTGGCTGTTGGCTTCTGTCATATTTACAACGAGCCCCTCATTCCACTTCCTTGTTTGCTTAATTAACTAAATAGACCAAATTTGTTTGGCCACAGCGCCGAGAGGAAGAGCATTTTCGAAATTGTGAAACTGATTGAGATATTACTTACAATGGGCTACACACATGTCAGTAATTAAGGAGCTTAACAGCGCTAGTTTAAAAGTTAAATATTCAAGATTGGGATTAGTTAACCAGCCTCATAGTAAGCATATCTGCTGTATTCTGATGAATTACGCCGCTGACAATGCTATACCAAAAAAAAGCGTCCTTCTAAATTAAAAAGCCAAGTTTCAAAATTATGTGAAGTCTTATGTGAAACACTCTGTATACTTACCGCACGTTGTCCACTCTGGAGAGAGAGCGTAGAGAGAGAGAGTGAGAGAGAAAACTTTATTTACAAAGGAATTCGGGGCACGCCCCAGGGTCCCCGCACGACCCCACTGCACTCAAGTGTTTATGTTCCTGAGGTCCATAACACTGGCAGCACGGCCGGTGGCGATGGTCTGCACGGCCGGGTCCTTCGAATGCAGCAGGGTCTCCCAGTCCTCCCAGGTCTTGAGGTTCTCTAGGTCCCGCGGGGGAGGGTCCGCCGGGCAGAGGGAAAGGATGTGGAGGGAAGAAGCGAAGGGTTCTGGGCATAGGGCGCAAGCAGGAGTGGGGAAGGAGGGATGATAGTGGGTTAGGGTAAGGGGCGAGGGGAGAGTATGTGTTTGTAATCTGCGCCAGAGTGTTGCGTGTCTGTTATCTAGGGAGGGGTGGGGCGGGGGGTAGAGCTGGCGAGAGGCTCTGTATGCCTGGGTCAGCTCACTTAATGAGTGCATGCGATCCTTCGTGAATCCCCGATCCGAGGCCACCTGAGCCCGGTTTAAAGAACCTCGGGCTAAAAGGTTGGCGGCCTCGTTTCCGGGATTCCCGGAGTGCGCAGGCACCCATATCAGCTCCACTTGGCGGGGCGGGGGTGCATCGGGCGAGTCCAGTATGCCAAAAGCAGGGACATGAACTCGGCCTCGAGCAAAATTTAGAATCGCAGTTTTAGAGTCAGTTAAAATATACCGGGCTTCCGTGCGGGTTATAGCAAGTGCAATGGCGGCTTCCTCTGCAGCCTCTGGGGACGTATCTGGAGGGAGAGGTAGTGTGAATAGGGTGGATGAAGAGGAGTCCACCGCAGCTGCTGTCGCTTCATCACCCGTGCAGGCAGCGTCCACCCATACGGCGTCCGGCTGGGGGCCGTACGCTCGATGGAGTGCCTTCGCACGGGCTCTGCGGCGCTGCTCATGGTGGGACGGGTGCATATTCCTCGGGAGCGGCCTGATGAGAAGCTCTCGGTGAAGGGATCGTGGGATGGCGAGAAGGGTTGGGTCGTTGGCCGGTATTTTGATTCCCAGGGAGTCCAGGATATACCGACCTGTGGAAGTTTTTGTGAGCCTGATGTATTGGGCCTGTCGGTGGGCCTCCACCAGTTCCCCGATCGTGTTGTGGAGGCCCAGGCCTAGTAATCTGTCTGTGGGTGTGCTGAGGGGAAGATGAAGTGCTACCTTGAATGCCTTGCGAATCAAAGCATCCAAAGCGTTTATGTCATGTTTGGATAGTTGTAAGTATGGGGTAGTGTACAGTACACGGCTGAGGACAAAGGCATGAATGAGGCGACATAGGTCGCGCTCCTTCATGCCTCTATGATGTCCCGAAACCCTGCGGATGAGGTGCGATATCGCGCCTGCAACCTGCTTGAGTTTCTTGAGGGTAGTGGTGTTTTTGCCATCGTTCTGGATGTGCAAGCCCAATACACGGAGGGTGCCAACCTCAGGTACCGGGTAACCATTCAATTCAATGGCAATGGGGGAGCGGGGACAGCGGTGGTTCTTAGGCCGGATGAGGAGCAGTTCGGACTTCTCTGGGGAGCAAGACAATCCGATGGTCCGTGCGTAATTTTGGGTGAGGGTGGCTGCTTCCTGTAAGGTGTTCTCTAGGTCGCCGTCACTGCCGTGGGTGGTCCACAGGGTGATATCGTCGGCATAAAGAGTGTGCTTGAGGTGGGGAATAGTTGCCAATTTCCGGGCGAGGGGTATGAGGGTTATGTTAAAGAGAAAGGGGGAAACGACGGACCCTTGAGGGGTGCCGATACTCTCAAGTGTGTAGGAGGTGGAAGACAGAGGCCCGAAGTGTATCTCAGCCGTGCGGTCAGTCAGGAATGCTTGAATGTAGGCATACGTGCGCACACCCACATTCAATGGGGATAGAACAGTCATGATCGCCTGATGTTCAATGCGATCAAAAGCTTTGGAGAGATCCAAAGCTAAGACTGCCTTGGTGTGACCTGGAAGAAGCGGGTCAAAAAGGTCGTGTGTGAGTTGCAGCATGGCATCCTGTGCGGATAGATGAGGGCGGAATCCCACCATGCTATGCGGGTAGAGATTGTTGTCCGCCATGTGACTTGTGAGTCTCGCTAACACAACATGCTCGAGGAGCTTCCCGAGGCATGAGGTTAGCGAAATCGGGCGAAGGTTTTGAATGGTGAGTGGTTTGTTGGGTTTTGGTATAAATATTACCTTCGCGTGGCGCCAGGACTGCGGGAGGTTACCCTCCCTCCAGCACTGGTTGAAGTATTTCGTAATGTGGGTGATCGATTGGTCATCCAGATTACGGAGCATGGAGTTTGTGATTTGGTCTGCACCAGGTGCGGAGTTGGCGCGGAAAGTCAGGAGGGCCGCTCTGACTTCCGTCTCCGTGATGTCGGTGTCGAGTGTTGGATTTGCTTGTCCTGTGTAGTGCGGTAGAGGTATGGGGCCGCCTGGAGATGTGTACATGGTTTGAAGTGTGTCTAGAAGGGTGTCGGGATCGTCAATGTGTTCATGTGTGAGGCGTGTCACGTGGTGCTGTGCTGCTGATTTGGTGCATGTGGGGTCAATGAGGTGTCGGAGGAGTTGCCATGCACGTTTGCTGGACAGGTTTCCGGCGATGCCGTCACATATCTGTCCCCAGTTGGATCGACAGAGCTCCTCAGAGTGCTGTTGGATTTGTGTCTGCAGCGCGGCCAGCCGCTTTTTAAGCGTTCTGTTGTGTTTGTTGCCTTTCCAGCGTTCCAGGATGCTGTGATAAGCCTCCCAGAGGTGGGCTAGGCGTGTGTCAAGGGTCGGTGTTTCGGTTGTAGTTTCAATGTGTCGTGTGTTGTGGTGAACGTCATGCTTGAGTGATTGCACCCATGCATCGATGTCTGCGATGGGAGTGTCTGGGAGGGCGGTGCGTGCAGCGCGAAAGGCATCCCAGTTAATGAGTTCGTGTGTCATATTTGCGTGACGGGGTGGTTTGTATGGGACAGTGATTTGTATAATGTAATGATCACTGCCCAGTGTATGTTGTGTTCTGTTCCAGGTAACGCCGCGGATACAGCGGCTATAGAGAGAGCGTACTACATGCAGCGAATTCTCTGCGGGATAGCGAAGCTGGAGATTTATTCTACCTGTAGGAGAATAAATGTTTTGTGAAGGGTAAACTAAGCGCTAAAAATTAGTGATAATTCTTCCTCCTTGCGAAGCCCGCGTCTTTTTTCTTAGCAGTACCAGAACTTCAAGCGCAATGTCGTGCCAGTTGATTGTGAATCACCTGCCCCTTGATCCTTCCTGTTAAGTTTTGGTTGGTTAAGTTTTAAAAGCCGATGTGAATAGAATGAAAGCTAGCTTTAGTTTTTGTGGTATTAAATAGCCTTGTATTCTAGGCGTGCGTGAACACAATGAGGTTTTTAGGAAGAACGATGCACAATTGCATTTTAATCGTCTGTACCATTAAAACCAATAATGTTTTCGGAATACCATGAATTCTTTTCAGCGCTGGCTGTAAAATCCAAAATTTTCAGCCTACGCGTAGTCGTCGTCTTCGTGGCCATCCGGCGGACGCTGGATGTCTATGACGACGGTGACTACTGCGACGTGGCCGCGTGATAACGGGAAAAACCAGTGGGCATGACTGCATGGCACGAAAAGGCCGAACCCGCTGATGCATACGAAGTAGGAACGACACCCCGAAGGCTCCCATCTGAGAATCCAGGATCCCCAGTTGTGGGCCGGCGATGCTGAAGGCGTTCGTGGAAGACTCCGAAATTCACGTTAGCACAGGTGTGTAAGATTAGCACAGATGTGTAATCGCTGCATAATAATTTTAGAGCGCCGCTCTTTGGCGCCCGTTTCTGTGTTGCGCGGCGTCGCCATCGCCGTTGTCCCTCGTAACCAGCAGTCGCGATTTATGCTGCGAAACCAATGGAGCGGGAGCTTGGAAAGCAAGGGGCAAAATTGCTAAATTGTTTTTTGAGAAAAGGAACTGGAGCCCTATCTATCTCACCCATCTCGGTAGACACCTGAACCAGAGGGAAGGCGCATAACTGGTTGGTTGGTTGCTTGGTTGCGACTGCGAGAAGGATGAAAAGGAAAGTGCACGGGCCTGCTTACTGGCTCAAGCCGAGCCAGAACCGCTGCCACGTGCAGATATAAGAGAGTTGAAAGATAAGAGGAAAGAGAAAAAGAGAGAAAAGACGCGCGTCGCAACAACCACGTCCGCTGGCTGAAAAAACACAAGGGGCCGTGGTCCCAGCGGGCCCCAGGGGCCACCCGTACTCTGCCCTCTTAGGACAGTGGACACCTCAATCGTGCTTTAAGCTACGTGGCGGTAGTGACAGATGTGTGTTGCATGCGTTGGTAATGAGAACGTTGTGGCAGAAACGCGGTGCTGAAGCCATACGACCGGCGTTCGCTGTGTTCATTGGCGCTGGCTTTGACGTTTTACACTCCGATCATTTTAAGAAAAGGAAATGCGCATAACTGTCTCCCTGGGACAGTGCACGCCTGAATCGCGCATATAGGTACGTGGGGTAATGAGAGAGAGACGTGGGCTGCAGGCATTGACAACGTTGTGCCAGAAACATGGCGCTGAAGCCCTAGGCCGTCGGCGTTCATTGCGTCATTGGCGTTAGCGTCGGGAACGTTTTACACTCCGACCATTTTAAGGAAAGGAAGTGCGCACAACTGGCTCCCTGGTCAGTGTACGTCTGAATCGCGCTTATAGGTACGTTGGGTTGATGAGGATTTGCGGGGTCGCAGCGGAGCACCAGAGAGAGACGACCAGCGTGGCAGGCTTCTAGTTCCGAACCGCCCGTGCCGGATGTGCGCCCCGAGCACGCGCTGTCCATCTTTATTTTAGAGCGCAGCTCTTTGGCGTCCGTTCCTGGGTTTCGCGTCGTCGTCGGCGTCGGCGTCGGCCTCGTAACCAGCTCCGCCCCCAATGTCACGCTTTTCAATTGGTCGAAATGCTCGTGACGTCACAGTGCGGGAATTTCAAATGGGGCCAACTGTACTTTGGCTAGTAACCATGCAACCAATCAAAGGGATCCTATAGTGATGCTGCAACTAAGTTGGACTGAGTTTAGTTAATTGCTTAATTAATCAATTAGCCTAATTAATATAGAGGAGAATGAAGAGGTCAGAAGAAAAGAAAAGACGCGCGCCGCAGCGACAACAGCGTCCGCGGAAGGAGACGCTGCTGAAAAAAAAACAGATAAGTACGAAGCCGCGCTCCCTCCACCACCACGGACTTCCCCACTCAGTAAGACGTTGCTCGTTTCATATACGTTGTGTCGAACATCCTAGACAGTTCCAACAATTGACAGGTTAATGACAGAACACGATGGATAGAAATAAAATAATATAAATATGAAATAGCCTAATTAATCTTTCTAGTTAGACCGCGAAGATCAATAAAACCGAGAACGAAATTGGCCGAGTTGGGGAATCGAACCAGGGTCTCCGGAGTGCGATACGAGCACGCTAGCCACTCCGTAATGCCAGCTGAATGGTTTGGAATGAACAAAGGCGCGTCTAGCTAATAGGGCGTCTTCGTTCACTCCCATCTTCCCCCTTTCCCTTACGGCGAGGTGCAGGTGTCCACCCAGATATGCGAGAGAGATACATTTCCTTTCCTCAAAAAATAAATTTACCGTCCAGCAAGGCGTACAGCCGAATTGGCGATGGCGTTCTGTGGACTCCCTGGCAGCGTTGCAAGACGCTGTCGCGTTCCACTCTTACAGGCGAAGCTTAACATGTTAACCACACATCAGTAACACACGCAGACAGCCAATGGACGCGTCATTCGCTGGCAGCACTTGATTCATCATTCACAACCACATTCTTAACGTACGCTCCCTTGCCGCACATGCCAAGGACGTACACCACGATCACATTCTGCGCCATTCCTCTGTACTTTTTTTGCTTTGCTGAAACCTGGATGGATCCCGAAGAGCCTCTCGAAATCATAGATTTCCTATACTGCTGTAGTGCTCGCAGAGACCACAACAGAGCGGCGGGAGTCGCTATCTACTTGCGCACAGGTCTCTCTGCAATACCAGTCGAAATGTTTGGCACGTCACATGAAGTTGGCGAACTGTGCGCCGCAAAGTTGCCCAACGGCTTGCTGGTAGTAGCTGCCTACTTCGCCCCTACCGCACTCACGAAAGACGTCGTGCACTTCCTGCAACTCGCATTAACCGTCCATCGATCCACACCGATGTTAGTAGTGGGGGACTTTAATGTTGACATAAAGATAAACAGCAATTTCCTAACACTTATGCGGGAGAACATCCCGTTCCTCTCGCTCGTAACGCGTGCACGGCTGTGACAACCTCGCGAGGCACTTGTATAGATCTCGTCTTTGAGAATCAAGCATTGGTGTACCAAGTCGAACATATATCAGTCTATTTCTCCGACCACAAAGCTTCCTTCATGACTGTCAAGAACTGTTAGTGGAGTCTTTGTTAAAGGAATACGTGTGAAAAAAAAAAAAAAAATCTGTGATAGCGCATACATGTGTTGCTCGATTTCTTTGCCTCAATCTATCGAAAAGGTGAAACAGCTTATTTGCTGCGCTCAAATTTCGCATTAGGAAGTAACGTAATCGTCGGTAATTTTTTTTCTAGCGCGCGCTGTAACGCCGATCTCAGCTCCGGCGCTTTATAGCGTCGCCGGGCGCTATGTGGCGCCATATGCTCTGGGTCTCCCCGCTCCCTCGTAACATGGACACCGACATGCACGTAAACAGGCGACAAGCGCGGGCTCGGGCTCTTGAGAGACAACACGGCTCCAGACCCGGTGTATATTATGTAGACGTAGCAGGCCCATCGCCCACGGGATTTTACACGGCCGCTGTCGTTCACCAGGAAATGCACGTTGATGGACTCTCTTTTCGAGCCCCGAATTCAATGCGAGCCGAGGAAGTAGCGATAGCGCTTGCTGGCGCCCACGCCAATTCGAGAATCATCATTACGGACTCCCGAAAAGCATGTGATCATTACTTGGCAGGGGAGATCTCCCCCTTAGCTGCTTGCATTCTAAGACGGACTGCCACTGATCCAACACCCAAAAGAATCATTTGGGCTCCTGGCCACCAGGGCTTACGAGGTAATGAGGCCGCTGACGCGGCTGCCCGAGCGCTTACTCACCGGGCTCCTCATCCCAGCTCTTCTGGCTCGGAGACTAACCAGCCGCTGCTGCGATTCAAGGAAATTATAACGCATTATAGCGACATCCACCGCCTTTTCCCGGCCCCTGCAAAGGGGCTGAGTAAGACGGAGGAGCGAACTTTAAGGCGCCTGCAGACAGGTACTCTACTCTGTCCTGCAATCTTAAAGCATTACGATCCTAACACGGATGGGCGATGCCCACACTGTGGGGAGACCTGTGATATCTTCCACATGGTGTGGGCATGTACTCAAAATCCCCACCTCCCCCCTTCCCCTACCCCTTCCAGAGAGGCATGGGAGACTGCCCTTCTCAACTGCTCCTCGCTTGAGTCCCAAAGGGCTCTGGTGAAACGGGCTAGAGACGGGGCATTGTCATGCGGTGTCCCGGACTAGGGACGCCGACCATGTAGCGTGGCCACTCTGTGGCTCCCAAACTCTATTTCAGAAATTAAAAGTTTTCACCACCACCACCCCGCCTAGACGGAACGGCGAAATTTGCGCGCCGACGGGTCAGAGATGGAGTAGCCAGAGATGGAGAGTCCGGTAAGTTCATGTCAGGTGCCGGGAAGAGCCGTCGGGTGGAGTGCGCGGGCTCAGGTGGACGAGCCTGGCTGCTTCGCAACGGGCGAATGGTGCTGGGTGCCGAGTTGACAAAGGACATGGGGGCAGGGAAGGCCAAGGTCGGGCCGTCACCGACTGTGGTGCTGCCCGCGGACACAGGTGTCGTCGGTGTTGGGACGTTGGAGCTGGTGTCGGTGGGAATGTGGCGCACCGAGTACGTCGTCACAAGCGCTGGAATGGGCGAAACGGCTCCGTGGACTGACAGCAGCTGTGCTGCGACAGCAGCAGCTGTAACAGTATTTGGCACAGGTGTGACCGTCGACACAACGGTGAGAGCCGTGACGATGGCGGAGGAAGTTGCAGGGCTCAATGTCAGGCGCTTGGGTGAAGGAGGATCGACATTCCGGAGCGGTTGGCCAGGGATGATGCGCGTGTGAGAATGGTCGGCTGTAGGTGGCTGCAAAAAGGTTGTTGCAGTGACAGGCCGTGCAGCTGAGACTGCTACATCAGATGGCTGGCTGGGTAGCTCGACCATTCGGGGCCGAAGGTGGCTGAAGTCAGGCACCAAAGCAGACGCTTGCTGCGGCGGTGTCGAGCTGCCAGGGTCAGAATCCGGGAAGCGGTTGACAGTACTGAGGGCTTGGGGTGGGGCCTCTTGGGCAGGCGGTGTGGCCGCCTGGGTAGTGGGGCTGGTATCTGACAAATGCTGCGGTGCCAGCAATCTCACTTCGCCCTTAGCACGATTGCTCAGGTCAGTGACTGAGGGCTTTAGCGGAATGAGCGATGAGGCGGCAGGTGAGCTTTCGGCTGGCAGCAATGCTACGCAGTAGGGTACAGAAGTTGGCGGAATGGGGCACTCGTCGAGGAAGAGCTCGACTAACGGCGGCACTATTGCAGATGACAGAAGTTGCTCACTGGGCTATGCCGTATACGCTGTATCGTCCCTATGGGAGGCGGTATGGCCGGAGGCGCTGAACAGGGTGGCGCGAGGCGCATCTGTCGCTGAGTTCGCTGACGTGGGAAACCGCGGTGGGCCAGGCACCTCAACGGGCTGCTGAGGGAATGACTGCGGACCTCGGGCCGTGGAGTCGTCGCACAGTGCTGCTAGCGTAACCGGAGTAGCAGGATGTGCTGCCGGAAGCAATGCGGCAGCGTCTGGTGCGGTCGGTGCTAAAGCAGCCGGGCCGGAGACGCTGGACTGGAGTGGCGGCGAGGCAGCGAGGGGCTGCTGAGGCGGGCCGGGTTCTGATGAAGGCTGCGTGGGCGCGAGCGAGGCCGGTGCAGGGCCAGAGGCCGGCGGCGGCGAAAACGGGTCCGCTGCGTCGTAGAGCGGCGGCGGAACATAGTAGGCGCCGAAGTCCGCGAAGACGGCCGCACGCAGTTCATCGTATGGCCGGCAGCCGAAGGCAGAGTAGGTGAGCCGACGCAGGAGGTCGGGCGGGAGGATGTCGCAAAGGATTGCGTGTTTAAACGGCTGGATGGTGATGCCGTTCAGGTACAGCCGGCCAAATCTTTAGCTGGCGTGTGCGACGGTCGCGTTTTCCGTGCTCCTGTAGCTTATGACGGAGAAAACTTGCGAAAATATCAAATTTAAGCCCCGGCTCGCGAAGCCCGTGCTAAATATTGAGCTTTCCGCTAGTTGGCTTCGTCACAAAGCGCAGGAGCACAGAAAAAGCGGCCGTCACGCACGCCAGCTAAAGATTTGGCCGGCTGTACATCGCAGCCTCCAGTTGGGCTAACCACCCGCCGACGCCTGCAGGCCGGAACGCCGGGAGCGGCGGGTCGAAACTTGGGTGCTTCCAGTACGCCATGCTAGGACGCCGCTTGGATAGAAGGCACGGTTCGCCGGGTCACCACTGTTGAGGTATTGCGGGGTCGCAGCGGAGCACCAGAGAGAGACGACCAGCGTGGCAGGCTTCTAGTTCCGAACCGCCCGTGCCGGGTGTGCGCCCCGAGCACGCGCTGTCCATCTTTATTTTTTTTCTAGCTCGCGCTGTAACGCCGATCTCAGCTCCGTCGCTTTATAGCGTCGCCGGGCGCTATAGGGTGATGAGATAGAGATGTGTGCTGCATGTTTTAGCGCTGACAACGGTGAGAGAAATCTCGCGATCAACCAACCATAAACAGCAATTTTTTACGCTCTCATGTGAGAGAACATCCCGTTCCTCTCGCTCGTAGCGCCTCCCACGGCTGTGACAACCTCGCGAAATACTTGCATAGACCTCTTCTTTGTTTTAGCGCTGACAACGGTGAGCGAACTCTCGCGATCAACCATTAACTTCCACATGTCAGGGTGGTAGGGTGAGTTGGGACTTTAATGTAGATATAAAGACAAACGAACAGGAATTCTTTACCACTCATGTGGGAGAACATCCCGTTCCTCTCACTCGTAATACTCCAGTCTCCAGTCTCGCTCGTAATACTCCCCCTCACATAATACTCCAGTCAGAGCTCGAGAGATATTTGAATAAATAACACCTCCCACGGCTTTGACAACCTCGCGGAATACTTGCAAGAGCTGTTCTTTGAGAACCAGGCATTGCTGCAGGAAGTCGAGCATATATATATCCATCCATTTCATCGACCACAAAGCTTCCTTCATGACAATGAAGCGGAGTGTTTTTGAGGCAAAAATATGTGTGCAAATTAACAAGTTGTATGTAATTGTACACACATGTCTTGCTCGAATTCTTTGCCTCAATCTAACAAAAAACTGATACAGGTGAAGTGCTGCGCTCAAGTTTCGCATTAGGAAGGAACGTAATTGTGGGCTATTGTATCTTTATTAGAGTAGTAATTAGTGATTGCCATCCGTCCAGCGTAGCTATACAGCTACAAAGGGAAGTTATGCCTCTTCCACAGAAGCTTTGTAGTTGGTTAAAAAATTCATCGCAGAACGGGACTGAAACCCGGAACGACCGTTCTACCAACTGAGCTAACCGAGTCGGGGCATATGGTAAGGCGATAGCGAATGCTAGCCGCCCCAGTAGCTAAGCTGGTAAAGCGACTGCCTCGGTGAGGCGGTGGTTCCGGGTTCGACATCCGGACGGGAGCTCCACTGCAGCACCTCTTGGTCTCTTTCTTCTTTCCCTCCCACAGCCCTTCCTTCCCTTACGGCACAGATCAGGTGTCCACCGAGATATGTCAGACAGATACTGCGCCATTTCCTTTCATCAAAAAACCAATCAACCAATATACCAACTTACGAATTTTTCTTCAGCTGCGAAGTTTTTGTACAAGCTGTACAGCTTTTCCTTTAAGTATAAGGCTCCGGTGGGTCGATTCTAATGAGTCATTACTCCTATATAGACAAAGGGGAGGAACAACACCTCCGAAAGCTACAGACCAACACTTACAACAACCCACGAAGACTACATTCAATAGACCAGCAGTCATTTGACTCACAATGCAAATTCTGCGGAGAGAAGGCGGACCTGTACCATATGGTATGGGTCTGCCAACGAAATCAGGCGATGACTGTTAATAACCAGCCAACGTAGGAGGAGTGGGAAGCAGCTCTGACCAGCTCGGACGAAACGAGCCAAAAGCAACTCATCGAAAGAGCCCAGACAGCAGCCTACGCCAATGGGGTTCCGGACTGAGAGCTCCAATCGACGCTACAACCTCCTAAGCTATGTCATTAAAATAGTTTCACCACCCTTTATTACAAACCTACTCCACCTGAGATGACTTCCCTGAATATTGGTCGCACAACGTTTTTAAAATATCCCTGAATCGCACTAGCGGCACCACTCTCCTTACCATAGACTTAATGGGATACGTGCCCTGTTTTTAAAAGTGCTGAATAAGAACGAACGTCCTTTCTCGACGAGGATGCATGTGCAATCACACGCAGCACTTGCGAACCATGCATTACGTTCAGTTCCTGCACAGGATTTCAGGCTCCGAGTTCACTGGGCCCGTTTTGCGCCTTGCGCCTTAGGCGTGAATCCAACACATCGTGACGTAGAACGTTAGGAAAGTGTGCGCGTCGTATTTTCAACCTAAAAGCTTTGAATATCTAATCGCAATGGCCTCCTTTACAACCTCCGTTTCCAGGTGAAATCGAAAAAACGTTCTAGCGTTCGTATTTTGCATAAGCCATCAGTTGTCTGGAAAAGGTATAGCGAAATAAAGAAACGTATTGGAAACACCTGGCATTGAAAGATGCTTGGGTGCCACTACGCCTGATTCATTCGGCATCGGAGAAAGCAGACAAAAGTAAAAGAAGTTATAAATATGGAGGCGGCGTGGTGCCCTTCCAAGGCAACGGCAGTATGTCAGGGTTAAACACCTGGACTAACGTTCTGGTACGATCGCATGGAGAGAAAGAAATTTATTGGACCCTTCATCTTAAAAGGGACAACTGTCCCTCACAAAAACCAAAAGTACAACACAGCGACTAGCGTCGCTCGATAGCACATGCTGCCAGAAAATACACTACAGCGACTACTGCCGCCCTACACACACAAAAAACGTTCAAAACACAAGTGTCCACAGCGTCCAGAAAGGTCTGAACCTCGTGGTTGAAGCACGCACTAAAATAACGGGCACAAACACCGCGCACAACACACTCAATACGGCAGGAGCCGCACTGTGACACGGCCCCTGCTTGTTTGTGCTCCACCGAGTGCTCCATCGGCGGAGGAATTCCTCCTCTGGTAGGGAGACCCAGTCCAGGCACGCCTGCTCGAACAGGCGCGCTCGAACCCGCTGCAGCAGGGGAAACATGGCCCGTTGTGGACGGCCCTGTAATGATGCGACGCCTCTCTGGCGCCACAGAACAAAAACACCGACGCACAGCAGCAGTCGTACAAATGCGTCGCGCGGCCTGCTGCACGAGACGCATTTGTCCAGGGACACGAAAAACATTCGCGACATAAGTCGCTAGAAGATGCGCGCCACGACGCACTCAAACATGGCGTGCTCGAGAGTCTCGGTCTCACCACACTGCGGACACCGCGAAGAGGGTGCGATGCGGACCCCCGTCGGCAAGACCCTCCAGCCTCGCAGCCAGCCGAAGTCGCGGACGTCGGGTGGAAGAGAGCGAGTCGTCAAGTCTCGCCACCGCACCAGCCTGCTCCACTCTAGCTGTTCCGGTGTAGCCTCCTGGATGGCAAGGAACTCGCAAACGTGAGAGGCTTGCGTCTGAGAGACGTCGACCTCGGGCAGGGCAGCGGTGAGAATCTCGGCCGTCCGACACACGTACCGGAGGAACCCTGGCTGCTGTTCGGCTGATGGACCTACTACATAACCAAAAAATGGCTGAGGCTTAACTTGGTTAAGCCTGGAGAATGCGAAGCATCATCGTGTCGCGTAATTTGGAGGCGCACAACCACAGCGACGACGCGAGGTGGGCCCCCGTTTCTCTACTGTCGTGACATCATCGTGTCACGTGGTGTGACGTCATGTATCACGTGATTTGGAGGCGCACAACCGCAGCGACGGCGCGAGGTGGGTCCCCGTTTCTCTACTGTCGTGACGTCATCGTGTCACGTGGTGTGACGTCATGTATCACGTGATTTGGAGGCGCATAACCACGGTGAAGGGCTGAAGTGGTAGCTAAAGTAGTATGCTTCGCATAAAAAGAGGCGCTGCGACGTCCTGAGAAAGTAGCCCTCTCTTCGGGTAGTCGGCGGCGTTGACCAGGTAGCGGACGCCTCGGACAGCGAGAACGCTGCAGATTGTGCGCAGGTTGGGCAGGCTAAACCCGCCCATGCGCGTGGGTAGACGGAGGAGCGCGCTAGCGACGGTCTGTGCCTTTCCCGCCCAGAAAAAACTGCCACAAAACGTGGCCAAGCGACGCGCGGCGGACAGGCAACGCGGCCGATGTAAAATAGAGACGCGCACACTGAGCATCGACGAAGAAACGCGAGCTCCGGCAGCGAGAGGCGCAAACGCGCTGCCACTGTCAGACGTCTCTCCGTGGTTGCCCTGATTTCTGGCCACGACTCGCGGGGCTACCTCCCCTTAGGAAAGGAACGCCACACCATACACATTCACTGCCGAGACCCACTCCACATCGCCCGGCAGGTCTGACACGTAAGGGGTGAGGCGAGGGAGTGTGTCTGTAGTCTGCGCCAGAGTGTTGCTTTTTAGTTATCTAGGTAGGGGTGGGGCGGGGGGTAGAGCTGGCGTGAGGCTCTGTAGGACTGCGTCAGCTCACTGAATGAGTGCATGCGCTCCTTCCTCGGATCGGGGATTCACGAAGGAGCGCATGCACTCATTTAGCGAGCTGACGCAGGCCTACAGAGCCTCACGCCAGCTCTACCCCCCGCCCCGCTCCTCCCTAGATAACAAACAAGCAACCCTCTGGCACAGACTACAGACACACTCTCTCCCCTCACCTTTTACCCTAGCCCACTATCATCCCTCCTTCCCCACTCCGGCATGCGCCCTATTGTCACAAAATTCGGCGCATTTTTCAAAACAAACAAAGAAAAACACTGCCGCGCGCACGGCGTCTCGCCTGCGCGAGGCGAACGGGGCAGAAGTAAAACCCCCGCTGGGCGAGTGGCTCTCTCTCCCCTCCACCACCGCTCACCGACACGGCGTGCGCCGAGGGAATGAGTCATCCACGTCGATTTCTCTAGAACGTGCGAGCCGTTTCTACTGTTAACCGGGGGAAGAGGGGGAAGCCTTGCGAGCGCTAAGACATGTCCCCCTCCTCTGCACTCGGACGTCGGCGACGGCGCAACGCTAGAACACGCTGGAATCTTCGAGATGCGACCCCCGACCTCTGACCAATGGGGACGCGCGGCCAGTGAGAAGAGGGAAGGGAGACAGCACTGCCAATACTGCGTGTATGTGCGCGCCTACTTTGGCGCGTACATACAGACAAGAGAGCGAGCCTATAAAAGAAGGACGTTGACCGCTGTCAAGTCATGAGTGTAGCTGTTCTCGCTTCGGCGAGAGCGGCTTCGGCCGCTTATCTGTTTTTATGCGAAGCATACTAAAATAGCCCAACCCAGCTCTTCGAGCGCGGCGGTGTCGTTACCATTGACCTTTCGTGACCTCCATGTCATACCACGTGATGCGTGACGTCACAGCAGATGAAAAACGGGGGCCCAACTCGCGTCGTTGCGCGGGGCGTCGTGACCAAGGATGACCACGTGGTGCGTGACGTCACAGCAGATGAGAAACGGGGGCCCAGCTCGCGCCGTCGCGCGAGGCGTCGCGACCAAGGAGGACCACGTGATGCGTGACGTAACGACATAGGAGAAACGGGGCCCCAGCTCGCGCCGTCGCGCGGGGCGTCGCGACCAATGTGTTTCCTGCTTCTGCCGCTAGGTGCGCTGTAGTGAACACGTGATGCTGGAGCGGCGGTATACAAGGGGGTGCGCCTGCCTCTGCTACACGGGATAGAGATGCCTCCTGGAGACAGGGCTGCTCGTTGGAATGAGAAGCAAAAGTTGCGGCGGGCTACAGAGACTGATGAAGAGCGTGAAGAACGTCTAGCCAAGCGGCGTGCTCGATATGCAACTCGGCGACAATACGCTTCGCATCTGACTAGGCTTAACCTAAGCTAAGCCTCAGCCATTTTTTGAGCAGCGTTCGCTCCGGCGGACACAGTTGTTGCTGCGACGCGCGTCTTTCCTTTCCTCTCTCTTTTTCCTCTGATCTTTTAACTCTCCTCTATCTGCACGTGGCAGCGGTGGTGGCTTGGCTCGAGCCAGTAGCAGGCCCGTGCAATTTCCTTTTCATCCTTCTCTCAGTCACGACAACAACAACAACAACAAGTCAGTCCGCACCGCCGTTTAAGCTTCATCGAAGCGCGCCCGTTCGACTCCCGGGAAAACACCACTCGGCCAGCATCGGACCAACGAGGCAACGTTCACCAATCTGCGGGACGGCATCATCGTGGACCTCTGGTCGTCGGACTGCCGCAGTGCCCGGAGAACAAATTGTGTTTTGTTTGTTACCTCTCTCTCGTGTGTTAGTGCACTTTAGGTGCAATATTGCCTTTGTATTGTACTCTCTCTCGAGTTTAACTTTTCGCGAGTTGCATTGTTTTATTAATCACTTTGTATGTGTCCGTACTAGTTATTGTGAAATCCTCTGTATCGTCTCTTTGCTGTATAAACTCTGTTTTTGTTTGTGAACCTTTGGCTCCGACCCATTCTCTGGCTTGCGACCAGCGAAAGCTGGGCACCGAACGCCCAAAAAATTCAGGGGGCACTTTGACTGTCTAAAGTGGGTAGAGGCGGAAGCGTTTTCCGCACCACCTTCGCTGTTTCTGTGGCACTGGTGGCGTCACATATAATTGAGAACTAATTACTAAGTGATGACAAATCACTAATTAATGGTTAATTACTGATTAATGTCTGAATATTAATTAACTGCTAATTAATGACGCTTAAGCTTTGCCTTTAGGAGTGGAACGCGACCGCGCGTTGTAGCGCTGCCAGGGAGTCCACGGAACGCCACCACCCGTTCGGCGCGATGCCTTGCCCTTTGAACGCAACGCTTTTTGAGGAAAGGAAATGGCGCAGTAATTCTCTGTCATCTCGGTGGACACCTGAACCGCACCGTAGAGGAAGGGAGAAAGTGGGAGTGAAAGAAGATATATAAAGAGGAGCCGTAATGGAGAAAATGAAAATTGTATTTGAAGAAAGGAAATTACGCAGTAACTGTCTCACAAAATTCAGGGGGGCACTTTTTTGACCTAAAGTGTGGTCACTGATGTGTGGTTAAGATGTTAAGCTTCGCCCCTAAGAGTGGAACGCGACAGCGTCTTGCAACGCTGCCAAGGAGTCCATAGAACGCCATCGCCCATTCTGTTCTACGCCTCGCTCGTCGGTAAATTGGTTTTTGAGGAAAGGAAATGTATCTGCCTCTCATTTGTCGGAGTACACCTAAACCTCGCCGGAAGGGAATGGAGGAGGATGAGAGTGACTGAAGACAGCGTATTCACTATACTCCGTTTCATACATCAGGTGCAACGCTGTCAAAGCTAGCGCTCTTTTTTGCGCAGCCTGCATCCGTGACAGAAAATAGTGCGTTGCTTGTGGTGAGCGAAAAATAACAAATGCATTGCCGACAGGCTTCGTGGGTAATACATTTGTCATCAGCGTGACAAAAAACGATGATATTGCGAATGAATCGGTCGAGATCTGTGATTTTGTATTTTGCGTGTGTCGTCTTTTTCCATTTCACGTTTTCGCTGTCCCCGCTGGCCGCCGTGTTTACTCTTTCTGTCCGCCTCCCTTTTACTTTTGAGAAAATGGCGTCCAGCTCAGCGGCGTGACGACAATTTGGACCAATCTGATACGCGGACAAATACGCCTTGCTCTTCGGTAAATTGGTTTTTGAGGAAAGGAAATGTATCTGTCATATCTCGGTGCACACCTAAACCTCGCCGTAACGGGAAGGGAGGAAGATGGAGCGACGCGTTAGACCGCACGGCCACAAAACAGCGCGGAGGGATACACCTCTCTTTATTTTTTTCTGCGGACTACTTCCGTAGCCTTCACCGCGTTGCACATGATGTATGAAACGGAGTATAGACGCTCCTTTATTCATTCCAAACCATCGAGCTGGCATTGCGGAGTGGATAGCATGCTCGGCTCTCACGCCGAAGACCGGGGTTCGATTCCTTAGCTCGACCAGTTTCTTAATCGGTTTTATTTATTTATATGGCCTGACTAGTAAAGCTAATTAGGCTAATTGGGTAAAGAAGCAATTAACTAAGCTCAGTCCCACTTACTTGGAGCATCACTATACGATCCCTTCAATTGGTCGCATGGTTACTAGCCAAAGTACAATTGGCCCCGTTTGAAATTCGCGCACTGTGACGTCACGACCGTTTCCACCAATTGAAAAGCGTGACATTTTCTGTCGACAACTGCTGCTTACAACGATGAGACATTAAAGGCTTCCGCCTTAAAACCTCTTGTCACTTGGTGGCTGGTCTCCGCTGAGCTTGCCACGCTGAGTCGAGGGCATCTCCTTCGAGTCCGATGATGATGATGAAAAGCCTTTATTTAATAAAAGAGGTGAGGCTTTCTTCAAGAGCCCCGCAATGGGTGGAGTCCCTATTCCAGGACCCCATTGGTCGAAGCCGCCAGCTTAGCCCTCTTGACCAAAGCCTTTTGGGCCTGAAGGTCCGAGCAGCCAAGCAGGGCCGCCTCCCATTCCTCTCTGGTAGGGTTGGGGTGGGGGGAGAGAGCTGAGTTAGTTGCGCTGGCAAGCCCAAACCATGTGGTAGGTGTCAGCCACCTCGCCACAGTGTTTGCACCTGCCAGTGAACGCGGGATCGAAGTGTTTTAATAGTGCCGGGCACAGCATTGTGTTAGTGAATAGTCTAAGTAGAACGCGTTCGTTTGCTTTCCCCAGTCCCTTTGCAGGGGCTGGGTACACGTGGTGCCTATCCTTATAATAAGATGTTATGTCTTTGAACGAGAGTAAAGAGCCACCTTCAGGTTTCAGGTGCTCAGGAGCCAATGGGAACGCCCGGTGAATGAGTGCTCGGGCCGCCGCGTCTGCAGCTTCGTTTCCTGCTAGGCCCTGATGGCCCGGAGTCCAAACTATGCAGCGGGGAGTAGGATCGCTGTCTCGGCTGCAGTTCCTTAGCATTCGTTCAGCTAGTGGAGTTATCCAGCCAGCCTCATAATTTTTACACGCCGAACGCGAATCTGTTATGATGTGTTTTGATTTGGTATCAGAAGCAGCTAGGGCGATAGCAACCTCTTCAGCTTGTGTTGTGCCTGGGGCTTGAAAGGAGAGACCATCCACCTGTATTTCTTGATGTATGACCGCGGCAGTGTACCACCCCCCGTGGGTCGGCCCGGCTACATCTACGTAGTAGACACCTTGCTTGTTGCCATAGTGGCGCGCTAAGGCTTCCGCCCTAGCCTGGCGACGACCACTATGGTCTTCCTTATCCATCTTATTGGGGAGGGGTCGAACTCTGACGGCGCGTCTCTAGAGTTCGGGCACTCGGACCCGCTCCTGAATGTGGAAATCGTGTTGGATGTGAAGCCGGGCTAGCAAGTCCCGGCCCGACTTCGTTTGGGCTAGCCTCGTGTATTGATTTGTGAGATGGGCTTCCTTGAGCTCCTGAAAGGTGTTCACCACTCCCAATGCAAGAAGTCTCGCATTGGAGGTGGAGACAGGAAGGTCAAGTGCCCTCTTCATCATTTTACGGAGTATTACCTCAACTTTGTCTTCGTCGTGCTTCCGCAAGTGTAGATAAGGGACCGAATAGAGAATTCGGCTGATTACGAAAGCATGGGCCAGCCGAACTGCATCCTTGCTTCGCAAACCCCCTCTCTTATTGGAGACGCGACGGACCATACGGCCCACCTGGTCTCCGATTTTGCGGAGCTTGTGCAATGTTGTGTCTACTCTTCTTTGGCTATTGATGAAGAGTCCGAGTATTCGAATTTCTTTGGCCTCATGTATGGGGCCACTTGTTAAGGAGAGATGTATTTTGGTATTGTCCTTAGGTGATGCCCTAAGGTGTACAAATTCAGATTTGCTGGGTGCGCATTGGAGACCACAGTGCCCTGCGTAGCGATCCACTACGTGAGCGGCTGCTTGCAGGCATTCCTCCATGCGCCCTAAGTTTCCCTCTGTGGCCCAGATCGTGATATCATCGGCATACAGCGCATGCCGTATGCCGTCAATACCCTGCAACTGGTCCGGGAGATGGAGCATCGCCAAATTAAAGAGTAGGGGGGATAGCACCGCGCCTTGTGGTGTCCCCCGCGTACCCATTTGATACGGACCGTATTCTGCCTCTTGGATTTTGATTAATGCTGTTCGATGGGTGAGAAAGTCTTTGATATAGTTGAAAGTGTTGCGGCCACAGTGGGTCTCACCGAGGTGTGTCAGTATGACGCTGTGTTTGATATTGTCGAAGGCTCCTTTCAAGTCTAAGGCAAGGACGACCTTGTCATTATGTGGATGTTCAACTGGTTGTATTATGTCTCTGTTGAGTTGGAGGAGTATGTCCTGTGCCGACTTATGTGAGCGAAAGCCGAACATAGTGTCTGGAAACGTATTCCGTTGTTCCAAGTATTCGGAGAGCTTATCCCGCACCATTGTCTCCATTAGCTTGCCCACACACGTGGTGAGCGAGATAGGCCTCAAGTTGTCTGTGTTGATTTCCTTTCCCGCCTTGGGGATGAAGGTTACTAGAGATGTTTTCCAGTCTAGAGGGAGCGGGGTTTCGCCCTTCCATATAGTGTTGATGTATTCCAGAAGGGCCTCATACGCCTGGTCAGGGAGATTGGCCAGAAGCTTGACTGTGACCTTGTCCCGTCCAGGCGCAGTGCCCCTTCTCATTTTAGCCAGGGCTGCCTTGAGGTGAAAGAGTTGGAACGGTTCGTCTAACTCAGGATTATCTTTGCCTGCGTAAAGATACTCCTGACCACAAGGGTCCTGTTTGCAGCAGAGATACTTGTCCCTGAGTGTGTCTGCGAGCTGTGTTGTGCTGCCCTTGAAATTATGAAGTGCTCGTTGTAAGTGGCGCTGTGTTTCGCCCCGGGTCTGCGCGGGGTCTATAAGGCTGCGGAAAAGCCTCCAAGTGTTCTTCCCGGACATCTGCCTGGCAGCCGTGTTACAGCGATCTATCCAGTTGGCGTCAGCAAGTTTTGAGGCATACTGAGCTGCTTTGTGAGTGAGATCTAGGATGCGCTTCTTGAGTGTTCTGTTATGTTTCTGTCTTTTCCAACGTTTCGTGAGACTGCGGCGGGCTTCCCAGATGTGGAGTAGATGGTTGTCCACCGCTGGGCAGTCCTCCGTGGTTTGTATCTGTGTTTCGTGTTTCTTGAGTGTTGTCATAAGTGTTTGGGCCCACTGCTCGTATCCATCTTTAACCAGGCTGGTTGTGGGCAGGGACTTTCTGAAAGCCTGCCAGTCTGGGAGTCGAGCCTGTGTGAGTGGCCTTTTGAGAGGCCGCGTGTGAATTAGTGTGTTAATGATGCAGTGGTCACTGCCTAGCGTGTCTTCTGTATTGTTCCATTCCACGTGTTGGATGTGTTTGGAAAGTGTGAGATCAGGACACGTGTCCCGAGTCACAGAGTTTCCCATTCGTGTGGGATGTGCTGGGTCGGTCTGGAGGGTGATGCCTAGCGTAGAGATAAGCTCCGCTAGCTTTCTACCTCGCGCCTCCCCCTTTTTGTAGCCCCATAATTGGTTGGGGGCATTGAAATCGCCCACAATCAATAATGGGTCCCGACCCGCTATCTTCAGTGCCCGGCTGAAGATATCTGAGAAAGTAATATGTTTTAGCTTTGGCGGACAGTATATATTCAGTATGTGTACAAGGGGGTCAGAGCGTCGCAGGGGTAACACGGTGACCATAGTGTACGAGTATGTTATATCTATGTCGAGGTCTACCTCCTGTGCTGTGTATGACTTATGTACAAGGATACAGGTGGATGGGTCCCGCTGAAATATGTTATATCCAGAAATTTTTGCTGAAGCCCCAGGTTCTTGAAGCGCGACGATGGCGGCAAGAAATTCTAATGTTTCTAGGTAAAGGCGTAGGTGTGCTCGTTTCGCGTGGTCGCGAAAACCTCTACAATTCCATTGTATTACGCCCAAAGGTTCCTGTTTTGTTTTATGAGGTGTCCGTTTACTGCCCGAGGCCGCTACCCCCACACGCTCTAAGGGTGTCTGGGAACTTGCCATGTAAAAGTGCGGAAGTGTGGGTGACACCTATGCCCAGAACCCTTCGCTTGTTCCCTCCACATCCTTTTCGTCTGTCCGGCGGACTCTACCCCGCGAGACCTAGAGAACCTGAAGACCTGGGAGGACTGGGAGACCCTGCTGCGCTTGGAGGACCCGGCCGTGCAGACCATCGCCACCGGCCGGGCTGCCAGTGTTATGCACCTTAGGAACATAAACACTTGATTGCAGTGGGGTCGTGCGGGGACCCTGGGACGTACCCCGAATTCCTCTTCAAATAAAGTTTTTAAGGCGGAAGTCTTTAAAGCCTTATCGTTGTAAGCAGGAGTTGTCGACAGAAATGTCACGCTTTTCAATTGGTGGAAATGGTCGTGACGTCACAGTGCGCGAATTTCAAGCGGGGCCAATTCTACTTTGGCTAGTAACCATGCAACCAATTAGAGGGATCGTATAGTGATGCTCCAAGTAAGTGGAAATGAGTTTAGTTAATTGCTTCATTTACCCAAATAGCGTAATTAACCTTTCTAATCAGGCCAGATAAATAAATAAAACTGAGTAGGAAATTGGTCAAATTCGGGATTCGAACCCCGGTCTCCGGAGTGCGAGACAAGCATGCTACCACTACGCCATGCCAGCTCGATGGTTTGGAATGAGAGAGAGAGAGAGAGAGAGAAAACTTTATTTACAAAGGAATTCGGGGCACGCCCCAGGGTCCCCGCACGACCCCACTGCACTCAAGTGTTTATGTTCCTGAGGTCCATAACACTGGCAGCACGGCCGGTGGCGATGGTCTGCACGGCCGGGTCCTCCGAATGCAGCAGGGTCTCCCAGTCCTCCCAGGTCTTGAGGTTCTCTAGGTCCCGCGGGGGAGGGTCCGCCGGGCAGAGGGAAAGGATGTGGAGGGAAGAAGCGAAGGGTTCTGGGCATAGGGCGCAAGCAGGAGTGGGGAAGGAGGGATGATAGTGGGTTAGGGTAAGGGGCGAGGGAGAGTATGTGTTTGTAATCTGCGCGAGAGTGTTGCGTGTCTGTTATCTAGGGAGGGGTGGGGCGGGGGGTAGAGCTGGCGAGAGGCTCTGTATGCCTGGGTCAGCTCACTGAATGAGTGCATGCGATCCTTCGTGAATCCCTGATCCGAGGCCACCTGAGCCCGGTTTAAAGAACCTCGGGCTAAAAGGTTGGCGGCCTCGTTTCCGGGATTCCCGGAGTGCGCAGGCACCCATATCAGCTCCACTTGGCGGGGCGGGGGTGCATCGGGCGAGTCCAGTATGCCAAAAGCAGGGACATGAACTCGGCCTCGAGCAAAATTTAGAATCGCAGTTTTAGAGTCAGTTAAAATATACCGGGCTTCCGTGCGGGTTATAGCAAGTGCAATGGCGGCTTCCTCTGCAGCCTCTGGGGACGTATCTGGAGGGAGAGGTAGTGTGAATAGGGTGGATGAAGAGGAGTCCACCGCAGCTGCTGTCGCTTCATCACCCGTGCAGGCAGCGTCCACCCATACGGCGTCCGGCTGGGGGCCGTACGCTCGATGGAGTGCCTTCGCACGGGCTCTGCGGCGCTGCTCATGGTGGGACGGGTGCATATTCCTCGGGAGCGGCCTGATGAGAAGCTCTCGGTGAAGGGATCGTGGGATGGCGAGAAGGGTTGGGTCGTTGGCCGGTATTTTGATTCCCAGGGAGTCCAGGATATACCGACCTGTGGAAGTTTTTGTGAGCCTGATGTATTGGGCCTGTCGGTGGGCCTCCACCAGTTCCCCGATCGTGTTGTGGAGGCCCAGGCCTAGTAATCTGTCTGTGGGTGTGCTGAGGGGAAGATGAAGTGCTACCTTGAATGCCTTGCGAATCAAAGCATCCAAAGCGTTTATGTCATGTTTGGATAGTTGTAAGTATGGGGTAGTGTACAGTACACGGCTGAGGACAAAGGCATGAATGAGGCGACATAGGTCGCGCTCCTTCATGCCTCTATGATGTCCCGAAACCCTGCGGATGAGGTGCGATATCGCGCCTGCAACCTGCTTGAGTTTCTTGAGGGTAGTGGTGTTTTTGCCATCGTTCTGGATGTGCAAGCCCAATACACGGAGGGTGCCAACCTCAGGTACCGGGTAACCATTCAATTCAATGGCAATGGGGGAGCGGGGACAGCGGTGGTTCTTAGGCCGGATGAGGAGCAGTTCGGACTTCTCTGGGGAGCAAGACAGTCCGATGGTCCGTGCGTAATTTTGGGTGAGGGTGGCTGCTTCCTGTAAGGTGTTCTCTATGTCGCCGTCACTGCCGTGGGTGGTCCACAGGGTGATATCGTCGGCATAAAGAGTGTGCTTGAGGTGGGGAATAGTTGCCAATTTCCGGGCGAGGGGTATGAGGGTTATGTTAAAGAGAAAGGGGGAAAGGACGGACCCTTGAGGGGTGCCGATACTCTGAAGTGTGTAGGAGGTGGAAGACAGAGGCCCGAAGTGTATCTCAGCCGTGCGGTCAGTCAGGAATGCTTGAATGTAGGCATACGTGCGCACACCCACATTCAATGGGGATAGAGCAGTCATGATCGCCTGATGTTCAATGCGATCAAAAGCTTTGGAGAGATCCAAAGCTAAGACTGCCTTGGTGTGACCTGGAAGAAGCGGGTCAAAAAGGTCGTGTGTAAGTTGCAGCATGGCATCCTGTGCGGATAGATGAGGGCGGAATCCCACCATGCTATGCGGGTAGAGATTGTTGTCCGCCATGTGACTTGTGAGTCTCGCTAACACAACATGCTCGAGGAGCTTCCCGAGGCATGAGGTTAGCGAAATCGGGCGAAGGTTTTGAATGGTGAGTGGTTTGTTGGGTTTTGGTATAAATATTACCTTCGCCAGGACTGCGGGAGGTTACCCTCCCTCCAGCACTGGTTGAAGTATTTCGTAATGTGGGTGATCGATTGGTCATCCAGATTACGGAGCATGGAGTTTGTGATTTGGTCTGCACCAGGTGCGGAGTTGGAGCGAAAAGTCAGGAGGGCCGCTCTGACTTCCGTCTCCGTGATGTCGGTGTCGAGTGTTGGATTTGCTTGTCCTGTGTAGTGCGGTAGAGGTATGGGGCCGCCTGGAGATGTGTACATACATGGTTTGAAGTGTGTCTAGAAGGGTGTCGGGATCGTCAATGTGTTCATGTGTGAGGCGTGTCACGTGGTGCTGTGCTGCTGATTTGGTGCGTGTGGGGTCAATGAGGTGTCGGAGGAGTTGCCATGCACGTTTGCTGGACAGGTTTCCGGCGATGCCGTCACATATCTGTCCCCAGTTGGATCGACAGAGCTCCTCAGAGTGCTGTTGGATTTGTGTCTGCAGCGCGGCCAGCCGCTTTTTAAGCATTCTGTTGTGTTTGTTGCCTTTCCAGCGTTCCAGGATGCTGTGATAAGCCTCCCAGAGGTGGGCTAGGCGTGTGTCAAGGGTCGGTGTTTCGGTTGTAGTTTCAATGTGTCGTGTGTTGTGGTGAACGTCATGCTTGAGTGATTGCACCCATGCATCGATGTCTGCGATGGGAGTGTCTGGGAGGGCGGTGCGTGCAGCGCGAGAGGCATCCCAGTTAATGAGTTCGTGTGTCATATTTGCGTGACGGGGTGGTTTGTATGGGACAGTGATTTGTATAATGTAATGATCACTGCCCAGTGTATGTTGTGTTCTGTTCCAGGTAACGCCGCGGATACAGCGGCTCAGCGTCAGGTCGGGACTGGTGTCCATGCTGACACTGTTGCCGATCCGCGTAGGCGTCTGAAACGTGTTGTGCACAGTGAGTTGGAGGTTCTGCAGGAGCAGCCAGAGCCTGCGACCTCGATGTGTCGTGGTTGTGTATCCCCAGTCAGTATGCTGACTGTTGAAGTCCCCACCGATGAGTAGGGGATGTTTCCCTGCTAGATGGTGTAGCTTTCGCAGAAGTGATTCTAGCGGGGCCATCGGCAGGGACGGGGGGTGGTATATGTTTGCTATAAATATAGAAGGAAGTGAATGTGTGTGATGTATAATTTCCGTGATCACGCAGGGCGTCTCAGACGTAATGTGATGAGTTTTGTAGGTGAGGCTGCGGTAGATGAGTGTGGACGCCCTGGGTGTGTTAGTGGTATCCGAGTGTGTAGATGTGTAGCTGGGGAGGGTTGCTCGGTGTGCAGTCTCCTGGAGAAGAAGTATGTGGGGCCTGGGTGTGATGGTGGGAAGGAGAAGTTGCAGAGGTGCGCGCTTTGCCCGGAAGCCGCGGCAGTTCCAAGTTATAATGGGGAGATAATTAGTGTTCCCCCCCGCCATATTGGATGTTGGGGGGATTGAGGAGGGTATTAAGACGGGTGTCAATTGGTATGTGTGGCTCAGGGAAGGTGTTTTGTGCTTGTGGAGGTAGGATGGGGGGAGTGGAGGGGGTTTGAAGTTGGGTGAAGCGATGGGTAAGATTATGCTCCAAGAGCTCCATCATCTTGGTAAGCATAGCGTCCATGCGCTGCTCAAGTTTTTCGGTGAGGGCGGCGGCAAGGTGATTGAATCTGGCCTCGAGGCGGGCGTCTAGCTCCTTTAGTTTATGATCAAATTTTGCTTCGAGTGCTGCTAATTTAGCGTCTATTTCTGGGGGCACGGGAGGGGGTGTGGCGTCTGTGGTGCGCTGTTTCTTTGCAGGAGGGGTGCTCGAAGTGTCTGTGGATGATGAGCTCGAATTAATGACAGGGGGTGCGGGTTGAGGGGGCATGGAGGGGGCGGGGGTGCTTAGGAGAGAGGAAAGGCGGCTTACCTCGTCACGCAAGGCCTTGAGTTCCTGGTCTCTCGGGTCTGCCTGGGAGGACTGGGGTGGTGGGGGTTGACGGGTTTTGCCGGAAACGCGGTCTGCCCAGGTGAGACGCGTGGCGTTCTTGCTGCCATTCTGCCGGCTTGTAGAAGGCGACCGGGAAGCCGTCGAGCTGCGTCTGCTGGCTATGCCTGGTTGATCGCAGCGGGAAAGCCGCGATGCACCCGGAGGAGAGAGAGCGTTCTTCGGGGACGCTAGTTTGCGGCCCCGTCCCTTGCAGTTCCCGGTGCCGGTCATATGAGGGCCTCCGCAGAGAATGCAGCTGGGGGTGCATGAGGGCACATCTTCCTTTGGGTGGGACTGCCCACAGCGGGGGCACTTATGGGATCTTGGGTGGACACACACGTCTGCCCGGTGACCAGGGACGCGGCAGTTAATGCAGGCGTCTATATGCCCTCGATAGGGTGTGCACCTGTGGAGGGCTCCTCCATAAAGAACGGCGCGTGGGACAGGTCCAGCCCGGAAAGTTAAGATGGAACGCGTGGAGCCCATTCGGCGGGCGTCCACGATGAGGGCGTCTGGGTTGCCGGTGAGCAGGTCTTGCAGGAGCTCTGACGGGGTCTCATTCCAATAAGCATTGGAGATGACTCCGCGTACTGCTCCGTCCGGCGGGGCTATGTAAGGTGCTACGGCGAATTCCTTGCCTTGGTGTGTGATGGTGTTCACCCGAACCAGAGCGAGCGCGTCATCCTTTAGGGGCGTGCTTACGGTGCAGGTGTTGTTGACCGGGTGTACCCTGATTTGGGTACGCGCTGGCTCCTTAAGCTGGGACGCCGCTTGGAGGATGGCCTCTCGTAGTTGTCGGGTTAGAGGCAACAGCGCTTTACGCAATAATCTTAAGGTTATTATTGCGAACGTATTAGTTGCACTTTCAGCCCGTCGCGCGCAGCGAGGCCGGTAGCTACCAATGACCTTTAGCATGACCCCCTGCTGTGACGTCATGCCGTCGTGACGTCGTTACGGCGAGGTTACGGTGTTAACGGAGATATGCGAGAAAGATACATTTCCTTTCCTCAAAAACTAATTTACCGACGAGCAAGGCGTAGAACCGAACGGGCGATGGCGTTCTGTGGACTCCCTGGCAGCGTTTCAAGACGCTACAGTGCCAGCATGGACACCAGTACGGACCTGACGCTGAGCCGCTACTATCCGCGGTGTTACCTGGGCAAGACGCTGTCGCGTTTCACTCTTACAGGCGAAGCTTATCATTTGAACACATCAGTGACACAAGCAGCAACACCACTCTTAAGGCTTTCGCCTCGACGCACTTTAGGTCAACAAAGTGCCCCCCTTCTCCCTCTCTCTGACGCGAAGGCGCCGAAGCGCAGAGCTTTGCTCTTGCCGCCCCTGTTAAGCAGGGCGCCGGACAACTCGCTGTAACACGCAAAAACCGTAAAAACGCTGCGTAGCTGTCCTCGTCCCGCCAGAACACCTTCACCTGGCCTTGACCCGGCAAAGGGGAACCGCGCACTTATGGACACTCTGCTATGCGACGCAGGAGCGCGACTAAACACAATACGAACATGTGTGACAGGGAAGAGCCCTGCCGATTGCCACGCTGGATTTCGAAGGGGTCGCGCAGCGCTACATTAAAAAAGCAAGCGAGTTGCTGCGACGAGGAATTAAATGCTCCAATGCCGTTTGTTTTCGTGAGAACGCAGAACGAAGTATGCCTTTGAGCACCAGTTATCGGGTTCGGATACCGACCGTGGTGGCCACATTTTGATGGAGGCAGAAAGTAAAAACGCCGATACACAGTGCGGTGTCAGCGCTGGTCAAGTATCCGCACGTGGTCTTTAAACCCGCAGCCGTCTACTACGGCGCGGCTTTTATTCTATTTCATTTCATTCCTTCTCTGACGGCACCGTGGTGGTATCAGCCGAGAGTGCGGTAAGCACGGTGATTTCCTTTCCTCACAAAGCGTTTCCATTTTGCATTTTTCCTTCCCTGCCCTCCTCTTCTCGACATCGCGTTTATTTTTTTTTTTTAGATTAAGCGACCTCTGCATCAGGAAGGGTTTGTTGAAAATTTATTGGTTACCGAAAACGATCTAAAAAGGCGGAAGCCTTTAATCCTCATCGTTGTAAGCAGGAGTTGGTTGGTTGGTTTATGGGGTTTAGCGTTCCAAAGCGACTAAGGCTATGGAGGGCTCCGGAAATTTAGACCACCTGGGGTTCTTTAACGTGCACTGACGTCGCACAGTACACGGGCCTCTAGAATATCTCCTCCAAAGAAATTCAACCGCCGCGGTCGGGATCGAACCCGCGTCTTTCGGGTCAGCAGCCGAGCACCATAACCACTGAGCCACCGCGGCGGAAGTGATCGACAGAAATGTCACGCTTTTCAATAGGTCGAAATGGCCGTGACGTCACAGTGCGCGAATTTCAAACGGGGCCAATTGTACTTTGGCTAGTAACCATGCAACCAATTAAATTGATGGTATAGCGATGTTCCAAGTAAAATAAATAAAGTTTTAAATAAATAAAACCAAGTACGAAATTGGTCGTGTTCGGGAATCGAACCAGGGTCTCTGGCGTGCGAGACGAGCACGCTAACCACACCGCCATGCCAGCTCTTTTTTTGTCTTTATTGCCTGTTTTGACAGATTACAACAGATCATAAACAGATGTTCTGCGCTGCACACTCAAACAACAAGAACGAACATGTGTTTCACTCGCGTGAGAAAATCAAAACTGTCTCAGGGAACACAACTCTCCCATGAACTCGATAACTTCATCTCCAAAACATAGCTCCTTGTACACTTCACGTAGCTTAAACATGTTTTCTTTGAAGTAATCACGGACACAACGCGCATCTTCATCACAGTGTCGTACAGCCATCCTGCTTCGCCAAATACTGTGCAGGCCAAGCAGGAAAATTACATCATATTTATAAAGATCCGGCTCTATGTCCAGGAATCGTATCCCATACGGCGTTAGGGGTAAGTCTTTCTTTATTGTACGCTGGAGCACGTCCCAAAAGAGCAGCGCATCCCAGCAATCAATAAAAACGTGTTCTATTGACTCTGGTTTGCGACACAACAAGCAGTCAGCACCCCATGGTAGAAACAATCCCTTTTCCTCCATCCATGTTTTAACCAGCAACGTCCCAGTGTGTAACTTGAAGAAGAACGTCTTCACACCCGCTGGCACCAACATTTTTCGTACTCTTTTTAAAACATTTCCTGCTTGGCCTCCACTATACATAGATCGATAGATTGGCTCCGGGAAGACAGAGTCGAGCAAATCTTTTAACAATTTCTTACGCGTGACATTAGAAACATATTCCAAACTGAAGCGCGCATTCAGAAACCGGAAAGCAAAGACCACTTCTTTCAAAAACCTACTTGCACTGTATCTCATCCCGTCCACACTGGAAATAACATAGTTTGGCAAAGCCGAAGAAAGCCTCACTTGAATAAATGTCCGCAGGAAAGGGTCGCGTTGATCTCGAAGAAACAGAAATCTTGACACCACCTGCCTCAGGTACAAGTGTGGCAAGGAAAGACCCCCTTTTCTCAAACGCAGAAATAAATTATCACGTTTAGTCCTCTCCCATGAGGACTGCCAAACAAAAACTGCGAAGAGACGATGAAACTTTTGAATGCTAAGTCGAGAGCATGAAAGGACCTGCAACAAATAGCACACTTTTGAAACCAGATATACATTGCATATGTTTGCGCGCGTGAATACAGACAGTTCCTTCCCCGACCATTTCTGTGCACGCGTGGAGAGTTCTTGAATTTTCTCCTTCCAAAAGTCATCGTTATCTCGATACTTGTCAAGAGGTACACCTAGGTATTTGGAAGGAACATGTGACCATTTTACACTTGCATGAAACAAAGGCGCTGATGCCCAATTCCCATGCCAAAGGCCCGCACACTTGTCCAGGTTAACAACGCTATTGGTTACATCACAAAATCTACGAACAACCGACATCGCATGTTCTATGCTGCTGTGGTCACTACAGAAAACTGCCACATCATCGGCATAAGCCAATACTTTAATTTCACATGCTTCCAGTTCGAAACCACGAATACAGCTGTTATTTATTACATTTCGGCAAAGTGGCTCCAGGTACAGAGCGAAAAGTAGCGGTGACATTGGGCAGCCTTGCCGCACGGATGCTCTAACGGCAATTCTGTCTGTGAGCTCTCGGTTAACAACCAGATTCGTGGTACAGTTGCTATAGGCCATTTTAACCCCTTTTAAAATAACTTCTCCAACACAGACATGTTCAAGGATTTTAAAAAGAATGTCATGACATACACGGTCAAATGCCTTCTCTAAATCAATTTGCAACATTGCGACTCGCCTAAAGTCAGCGTCACAGCATTCCAGTATACTCCGAGTGACATGAACATTCGTGAAGATGGTCCGCCCTTGAATTCCACATGTCTGGTGGGGGCCAACCAAGATGTCCATAACTGATTGTAAACGTTTGGCTAATACTTTCATAAAAATTTTATAATCAACATTAGTAAGCGTTATCGGCCGATAACCTGTAACTTGCTTAAGCTGAGCAGGATTGTCAGTTTTCGGTATAAGTACTGTATGTGCACGAGAAAACGACGGTGGTAAAATACCAGTTCTATATGACTCTTCATAAACGCGTTGCAAAATGAGAGCAGTTTCACGTTTGAACGCCTTATAAAATTCTGCTGTTATCCCGTCAGTACCTGGCGATTTCCCCAAGTGAAGCTCATCAATAGCGCATTCCAATTCCGCTGTTGATAAGTCGGCAGACAGGATGTCAGTGTCTTCACTGGTCAGTCGGGGTAATAGACTTAAAAATTCATCCTGAAAGGCCTGTACATCTGCCGATTTGGAAGCGAACAAATCACGGTAATGCTCACTGAAAGCCTCCCTTATCGCCTTGGGATTGTCTGTCAGAATGCCTTTGTTTTCAATTTCTACGATATCTTTTCTTCTAGCGTATCTTTTTTCTGTCGTCAAATTTCGCCTACTGGGCATATCATCTGCCAGCAAGCGATCTGCTCGTGCACGAATTGCAGCTCCCTGAAACAATGTCGCATCGATAACCTCAAGCTTTGCTTTAACTTCGCTGATAAGGTCACTGTAAAGTCCCGGAGCTCTATTTTCCTCTGTAATTAATTCTTTCAACAGCTGTTTTAGGTTCTTCTGTTTCGCTTTCTCAGCGTGCTTGATTTCTACGGACCTTTCAATAGCCCTCATTTTGACATCAATTTTGAATTCCTCCCACTTTTCTGCCCAACTTTTTCCATAATTCAACCGAACTTCTTCTAACACGTTCTTTGTTTCTAAAACAAACGAATCGTCCTTTAGTAACTTTGCATTCAGTTTCCACAAGTCCCAGCTGAATTTCGCTTGAGGTGTCACATTCCTGCCAATGGTGAATATGACACAACAGTGATCGCTAAACGTAACCGGTTCGACGATGTAGTTATCGCAAATTGCCGCCAGGTCAAGGGAAACGTAAGCTCTATCTAGCCTAGCATGACTACACCCTTGAAAATGTGTATAATGACGCCTCATTCCGCCCTTTGCAAACTGGGCTACGTCTTGAAGTGAATACTTTTCAATGTTTTCTTTCAAGAAAACAGCACTTTCGCTTTCGGTGACTGTTGAGCCTGATCGGTCATCTGCACTGAGAACACAATTGAAATCCCCTAAAAGAATGACAAGTCTATTGCATTCCAGATACGCACATAGTTCCTGGAAAAACAAAAGTCGTTCACGGGGTTTCGTAGGAGCATACACACAGATAACTCTCAAATATTCCTCCCCGTACAACAGATCACAGAGCACAAACCTTCCCCTCGTGCAATACACCACTGCTTGTTCCTCGATATTAAGACTGTTCTTAATTAACAGAACACAGCCCGCTGATGTCCCCACTGCATGACTAGCACGCACGTTATATCGCGGCTTGAACTGCGCAACCATAACGTCTGTCGCGCTCGCACTCTCTACCTTTGTTTCTTGTACTGCAAGAATGTCCAGGTCTTTCTCATAAAGCAGGCGCCTTAGCTGACATTGTTTACGTCTAGCTGCTAGTCCACGCACGTTTAACGTGCCGCATTTTAAATTTGACGGAAGACAAGCCATGCTGAAAATCCTGAGCACTAAAAGGTACAAGTCCCTTACCAGGCGTACGCCTTACCCTCCGAGAAGGGGCGATTAATCAGCGCTCCTTGCGCTGCGCATGGGAGACGCGGACGATGAACGACACTCAGGCACATACTTCCCCTTGGCCCCGGTGGGTCTGAGCCACTGGCGCTCAAGGCGTTGCGACCTGACCTCGGTGGAAGGTTGTGAAGGGGACGGCAACACCGTCTTGGCACGCTTAGCCGGACCGAAGGTGTCATGTGATGCCCTTTCATCCTCGACTGGCTCCGCTTCGGCGTTCATGGCAGACGCCTGGTCACTCATCGGCGGCGTTTCAGTCGCGTTGCTCAAAGCTCGTTGTTCGTTCGGCGTCTTGCTCGAAGTTTCCATGTTTCCGTTGGAGACGCTTCCCTGTTCCCCAGACGCACTCTTCTTTGGACGGTCATCAGGGGCCGCCGTTTCAGCTTCCTCAACGTCCATGATATCCTCTTTATCATCACAGTCCTCTGAGGCCGCCCCTAGCACATTGGCGTACGTACGTATGCAGTCCTCACGGACATGACCAAAGGCTCGGCACTTAGTGCAGCGAGGCGTCTGGCAGTCGCGGCGGATATGCCCGCGTCTGCGACATCGGAGACAAACAGGCGCCCTACCGGGCACAACCACAAGGACGGAGCCCCCGTAGAATTTGAAAAGATGCGGTAGCTCCTCCGCCGTGACTCCCTCTTTAAGCACCATTCGAGCGACACGTGTTGTCGACTCCGCCGATTCAAATCCTGGAACACTCCATTCCTCATGCTGAATTTCCATCACTTCCCCAAACTCGCTCAGGGCCTTCCGTAGGGTCTCACTGGGTATGTGAAATGGCACCCAGTGAATCTTCACCTTGATCTCCTTTCGACAGGGATCAATAATGGCACAGTAACCGCCTTTCACACTCAGGCCCCCGGCCGCAAGTACAGTGTCCTTCGCCTCCTGGGTGCGGAACCTCACGAGCCAGAGGTGGCTCATCTGGTAAGCGCCAATGCCGCTGACATCCCTAAGGACGCCGGCATCTTCTAATGGTTGACGAAAGTCCTCTATTCGATACGGACGCTTCGAGGTATCACCGTGCAAGAAAACACACAAACGCATACCTTCGTCAGCCGGCAGTGACGGTAGCAGAAAGCGATAACCAGGAGGTGGTCCAGACACCGATTCATCCCGACCAACAAAGGCCGTTGCGACACCTCGCCCGGAGCGAGCCATTTCTGCGTCCGTCTAGCAGGGCAGCCAGGAGCAGAATCCTGCTTCTGGCTAAAATGAGGGATACCGCCATGCCAGCTCGATGGTTTTGGAATGAACAAAGGCGTGTCTAGTGAATACGGTGTCTTCGTTGACTTCCATCTTCCTGCTCAGAAACCAATTTACCGCTGATTTTTTTAATATTATTCTTATCGCAGCCTCACTGTATACTGGAGCCGCATGCCGCTGCTGACGGTCAACATTGTTTTTTACGCAACTCGCCCCCAATCCACTAAAACAAAAGAAAATAAAAAATAAAGTGGTGAGTGCTTATTTAGCTTCACTTTTGACCGGTGGCACCAAAAGCGAGGTCAGTTGTAATGAAAGAATAAAGGAAAATATACTTTTTATCACTTGCAAGCCTAAGACGTAACAGAAAAAGATAGATATAATCTCTTTTTATACCATCAAATTTCAAATACAGATGCTGTACTTTCTACTGCAAATTCACTTCGGCGCTTTCATGCATGCGATGAAAGGAAGAACCCCTGATTTGCGATGTTGTGAGTTTTCCCGTAACCTTACACGTGCATATAAAGAACAGTTTAATGATATATTTTCTTAACGATCTATGAAAGCGGTTGAAAAATATGGCGAGAGCATTATAAAAAGTGGAGATTAAAATCCCGCCGAAGCGAAAGCTTTAGCATCGTACGCAACAACACTTTAACTACTAGCAGAGCGGACAACGCCCTCCGTTTTGTATTCGTCAGTCCACGTGGTTAAGCTTGTACCGCGAACATACGCAAGTATTTCTGCGTGAAAAATAATGATGACGGCTGACGCGACAGTGGATTGAAAAGCAAAAAAAAAAAACAACAGGCACAAATTCACGCTTTAACGAACATGACAGACAGATTGATCTTTAAATTGGTAAATTGGTTTTTGAGGAAAGGAAATGGCGCAGTATCTGTTTCACATATTTCGGCGGACACCTGAACCGCGCCGTAAGGGAAGGGAGGAAGGTAGCAGGGAAAGAGGAGAGAGAGAAAGAGGTGCCGTAGTGGAGGTATCCAGAAAAATTTCGACCACCTGGGGATCTTTATTTTTTAGAATTATCCTGTCAACAACCAGGATTCTGAGCAGGGAAAGGGGCTCACAAAGCGTGAAACAGTGATGATGATGATGATGAAAACTTTATTTGGGACAAGGGAGTTTTGGACACGTCGGTCCTTGGGCCCCCGCACGGCCCCACTGCACTCAAACGTTCATGTCCCGGAGGCTCATGACGCTGGTAGCCCGGCATGTGGCGATGGTTTGCTTGGCCGGGTCCTCGGAGCGCAGTAGGGTCTTCCAAGCCTCCCAAGTCATAGCTTATGAAAAACAGAACCTGTCGTGCGAGCTACTGACAAATGGACGAAGGAGGCCAGGGGGTGACGGGAGTTGATTCAGAAAAATCCAAGTAGGCAGCCTTTGGAATAGAGGCGCAATAATGCCCGAATTAGGACACGAAGATCATGCAAACAATTGAGAAGCAGATAAAAATTCGAATTCTCTACTCGAGCGCCCGGCTGCCTTTGTTGGAGGATCAACTAAGATGCGTCTAAGAAAGGTAGACAGAAACTAGAGAAGAAATACAGAAAAAAAGAGCGGAGATTGAAAGTGCGGAGGAAGAAAGGCACAAAGAAAAATAAATAAAAGAAAGGAACAAAGGAAATGAATTATAGCGCATTTATATGATCTGGGAGTTTTCTTATTTCTGCTTGCTGTTTTCACAACGATTCTTCCCTAGAAAATAAGATCTAATATTAATATTAAACAAGAAAAAGTTGAGATAAGCATGAAAGCCGACAGGAGCGCATAAAATATTACACACGTTGATACATTTTTTGGTGTTGCCACGTGCAGGGATTGTCACGAGAATGAAGAGGATCGTCATTTGTCGAGTGGGTTGTGTGACTTCCGGAAAACGGATTGGACAATTCGGCCTAATCGTTGTGCAACGGGACGTACCTAAATAATTAATACTTGGACCGCACCTGCTTTTGGCACACCAGCTGGGGCTTAGGCTTGAAACATTCTTGAGTACATGTATTTTCATTTACTTATAGTTCCTAACCGCTCCGGTTCATTTCTGAACATCACTCCAGAAATAGAGGACGATAAATGCAAGAAGTGCGGAGCGAGAGGGTCCCTCGACCACATAATATGGGAGTGTAGCCAATCCCCAGGCAGAGCAAACAACATCAATAGGAAAGACGCCTGGGAGACCTTGCTCCGGAGCTCGGACCCTGAGCTCCAGCTCACCGCCGTCCGACTGGCTGAAGAGGCCGCCGGGATACAAGAGATCCTGGCCAGCATCTGACGCGACTGCCCCATGCGGCTGGATCTCTCCTGATCCTCCTCCCTCAACTGAGGGTATAGGACAGGGGAGGTCTGGATGAGGTAGTCTCATTCTGTTGGACAATAAAGGTTTTTCACTCACTCACTCTGAATAGCGTGCACAGTGCTGAATTCTCAAAATCGCGCATCTATCTGACAAGGCGGTTTTGATCGCGAGTTAGTACGTGTCGAGTTTATGTGATATCCATCTTTTCGCGTCACTGCAGGCAACTCTCAGTCATCTAGAGCGGCTCTTGTGGGAACTGAATTGGTGCGAATGGATTAAGAGGAGACGCCCAGTCGTCAGTTCAGGCTTCCGCGGAACGGAAGCGGTATATAAGTCTTCATTAGCCACCATTATCATCCTGATCAGCCACTACAAGACAAAAGCCTCTCCCACTGAGCTCCGTTAACCCTGTCCTGTGCCAGCTGTGGTGATCTTATCGCCGTAAACTTAGTAATTTCCTCCACCCATCTGACTCCCTGCCGCCTCCTACGGCGTTTGCCTTCTTTTAGAATCCATTTCGTTACTCCAAGGGACCATCGTTTACCTTCCCATCGCATTGTTTGTTGATTTCAGCTATGATGCCACTGACTCGGGGTTGTTCCCTGACCCGCTCTGCTGTCTCTCTTTCTCGTAACGTTACGCCTAACATTTTCCATTTTATAGCTCGCTGGTCTCTCACCAATTCAGTTTCAAGCCTCGGAAATATGGCAAGGACACTTCTGACTGAATTATATTGCTTGAAGTTCGTCGGCTAATTGCACCGGATTAGCATGGCTGGAGGTGAAACTGCAGCTTCGAAATGTGTTTAGAGCGTCATGCAGTAAAAACTGAACCAGAAGTACTTTCAGTGCCTAGTGGACATTGTTCGTCACAAGTCGCTGCCTGTTAACGTACCTGCACGAAGTGCTTGCGAAAAGTAAGTGGAGGAGATCCAAAGCACCTTAGGGCTTAAGAAATCTTGACTAAAATAAAGCTACTTCCGCGTATTTTTTTCGAGCTGGATGGGAAAGGAATAAATTTCATGAGGTTGAAAGTTTTCTCGTTCGCTGACCTCACGTTTTTGATACGGTGAGCGGCGCCACTGACATTCGATGGTGGAAATGCATGGCGTTGTTTCGAGGCATAGTTCACATTAGGATAGGGTAAAACAGGAAGTCAGAAGGTTTTCATGTCTCGTCCACAAAGGTAAAGTGAAGTTGAGAAGTGTAGAAACCAAAAAGAATAAAAATATATATATTCCATTTATTTACATCAAAGATGGGGGAGGCGAGGCAAAAAGCTGCGATAGCAGCTTGACAAGTCCCCGTCCCATACAAAGCAGCAGCAGTACACGCCAAAAACCCGGCAAACTTTCAATAGCCTGCTGGAACTACGAATGGCAACATCATCTGCTCACGACACATGCAGTAATAACACAAAAAAAAACAAGCAGCTAAAAAAGGACAAATTTCTCTTCGCCACTGCCATTCGCACATTTGACGCTACGGACACTTTGTCCTAAACCAGTCTAACATTTCTTGCATGTAGAGAATTTATAGGGTCCCTTCCCAAATGCAGTACGTAGACAGAGTAAATAATTCTTTTTGTATCTCACAGTATATACATCCTTAAGTTTGATTTATTGACGCAGATTCCGTAATACCCTATAAATCGAAGTATTTTGAATGTCATCTAGAGAATCCAAAAACGCAGCATGTTTTTGTTTTCTCTGAGAGAACCTTTACACGCACTAGGCTTTTTATTTAGGTACCGCAGCCATGACTCTTCCCTATACAATCTTTAACAGAGAATTGTGAGGACTCTCTGTTTGACAACAAAAAACCACCTTCAGACCAACGCAATAAAACTTAACTGCGAGATATCTGTCAGCAAACGTCTTTGGAATGCGCATACACCTCGATTCACAATGCTATGAGGATATTTGAGAGTGCTTAAGGGCTGTAAATGTGAACCGAAAAACAAGCTGGTTTTCAGAAAAGAATCTAGATAATAGGCTTTATACTCGTTCCATCATTCATGCAATATACAAAATGCGAAGAATGTAACTACCCTGCGTGTATAGCCTCAGTAGACTCAGGTGAATTTCATTCATAACGTCTCACGTAAGGCGCGGCATGCTGTTCGAATCTGTATATAGTTTGAATACTCATCGTTTGTTTAGCCGCCGCGGTAGCTCAGCGGTTATGGTGCTGGGCTGCGGACCCAATAGACGCGCATTCGATCCCGGCCCTGGCTGTCGCATTTCGGTGGAGGCGAAATGATAGAGGCTCGTGTACTGTGCAATGTCATTACTTGTTTAAGAACCTCAGGTTGTCGAAATTATCCGCAACCCTGCTCTAGGGCGTCCTTCAAAGCCTGAGTCGTTGTGGGATGTTAAACTTCATTAAACCAAACCAAATGGTCGTTTCTTTACCTCACACATTACACTTCGAGCATGTCTTTTCGATCTTTGGCTTGTTAAGATTTCGACCAGATATGCTTTATGAGCTGCAAGCTGCCAACAAAAAGACCTTACCCGCAGACGTGCCTTCTATTGCCCCTATCTTGGCACTCTATAACGCAAAGTGATAAGTCTAATGTCTCAAATAGAAAAAAAGTTTGATTTACACTTCACTACCATAAAGCACTGAAGGCAGTTTTACGGGAGCACCCGCCAAGCCCTGAATGTTTACATAAATATGCAAACTACAAGAGTACGGTGTAAGGCATAAAAATGCACTGGAATAAATTTTAAGCTGAGAATGGCCTATTTGTCATTGTTCCCACCGCTCGCGGTATGGAAATGATAGGTGGTCTAGGAAAAGCGAAAATATTAAACGTGAGACCTACGAGTGTTGTGTGGATGGGTTCAGCGTTGCACCACAGCGCCCCGTTGCTAAGGGGTTCCCACTAAGGGCATGTAGGCGATTTAAAATTTCATATATTCAAAAATTCAAAGCGCATGGAGGAAGCGAATGCTGGTCCCCTATATTTTGCCAAGTCCGGGATGTAGCTCGCGGAAATATTCATCGCTTTTTCTGCGGGATTTTTGTCATTTAGTTAGTTTTTTCGCCACTGTCCACCAGTTGTTTTGAGCTGTTTTATGCAGCGAACAGATCGAGAAACAGCGAAGATACCATTGCGGCTTGCTGATTGCTTGGAAACCGTGCTAAAAGGCAAGAAAACTCGCGTTTAGGGCGCTTACTGCAGTGAACTAGAATACAGCGCTGACAGCAGTGGAATATTTGAGGAAGAAGAAAATGTTTGGCGACTGCACTCTGCGAAGAAGTTATTCTTCTCACTATGATGTATTCAAGGCTAGGGAAAGAGTAGAAAGGGCAGTTAAAAAGAAGTAAGAAAAAAATTGCCCGGTCCGCACCACCGTCTAGTCAGTAAGACTTAAATGGCCTCAAACAAAACTGTAGGTTTGTGTTTGAAACGCTTTATACATTCATAACTGTTAGGAACTCAGGGCGCTTATAAATTTTTGCCCGTTATGGTATGTCTGAAAACGGTTGCCACTAAAACGCTCCAGCTTTGGGCCTGAAGGAACATGCATGTGCATTGTTTCTTTTTTGTCTGTTTTGCTTAGCAGCACCCGGATAGACGTACTAGCTGGGAAAAATGTTTGCGGGATGCGAGTTCTTGGAAAAACGTTTATTGCAGCTCCACCTCGCTACCCAGTCGCCTGATATTGTTACCAGAGGAAGGAGCATTCGTGCCTTTAATACCTTCCCACAATATCAGGCGGCTGGGTAGGAAGGTGGAGCTGCAATAAACGTTTTTTGTTCCTCTTAGTACACGTGTCCAGCAATTCAAGACCGACTTTAGAAGACACCTGACTTGTATTGAACAGCTTAGGTGAAGGCTGAAGCTCCGAGGGAACGACTAACTCATCCCGAGGGAACGACTAACTCATTCTTAGAATCAATTCTGAGAAACAAAATGATGCTCTAAGGCAACGGTCTCCAAAGAGCCGATCGGGACTGTACAAAAACCACTCAACGCTCTCGAGCTAGAGCAGCCTTTAACACTCTCTCGCTTCTTTTAAGTACTTGTAAATATTGCTCAGAAAGAAGTTGGTGAGGCGCTTTCAGAGTTGTGCTCAAATATTTTGCGTTTGCCAGTTATGCAATTTCACACGTTTGATCTAAACAAATATTAACAAATTACCTTTTTTCTGGGGGGGGGGGGGGAGGGGGGATTATTATCAAATCTTTGAAGGAATCGTTGGCCGCACAGGTGTTTCACGTAGAGTTGTTTAAGCACATTTTTTTTTAAAACTCATGTGCGGGAAAGTTTTTCGCGTGCGTCTATTACTATGGACCCCATTGACCATGATGCCATTGGCTAAAAGTACGGACTCGATTGCTCGCACATTGTCTGAGAGCTGTCGTCCAACACTGCTATTTCGAGATGTCTTTGCAGCACTGAAAGCGGCAAAAAGGAAGTCCAGTATTGCACACGAAACACATTCATTCTTAAATTTACTTGTTCGAAGGCTGCTGATATGGTCAATCGATTTCCGCTTCTTCAACATCCACTGTTTTAATTGATTACTTCAGCCGCCGCAGTGGCTCAGTGGTTATGGTGCTCGGCTGCTGACCTGAAAGACGCGGGTTCGATCCCGGCCACGGCGGTTGAATTTCTTTGGAGGAGAAATTCTAGGGGCCCGTGTACTGTGCGATGTCAGTGCACGTTAAAGAACCCCAGGTGGTCGAAATTTCCGGAGCCCTCCACTAACCCAATAACCCAATAAACCCAATAATCCAACCAACAAACCAATTGATTACTTCAATGTTTTGAGAGCGAAAAATAGCGAGACATGCTTCTTAGTACAATCTTTTTGTTGTCTTGTTCGAGGAAAAAAACAGAGCCTAGTTGATGGCGAGGATCGCCTTTATGGGTCAGCACCATGCAGTGTAGGGAAGTTCAGAAAAGCAAGTAGTGGGGAGGTGAGGTGCGGGGACACCTGGCGGCATTAATATATATATATGTACAAGAGACTAAACGCGTAAAAAGAAATTGAGTGGCGCACGCGAGAACGCTCTATAACGGGGTTCTAAATGTGTGCACTAGCCAGACACGGCCGCAGAGCGATAAATCTTATCGCTAAAAGCCTCATTTCGACCCGACCGAGCTTGGAGTAAGTCAGGGCTCGCGCCGGCTGCATGGGGCGCTGTGTAATGAAACGCAGCTCTTAGAGCATATGTGGACTTTTGTCCAGCCTATAAGCGAAGTGAGAAGGAAGAAATAATGGCACTGCGCTTGGTACAGCTCTGAGTGGGGTGAGAAAACATTAAGGTAGATGAAAAGAAAAAGGCTAGCAACGAAAACTATTGCATCTTTCTCTGGTCTTGCCTGCTAGCCTTAATCTCTTTCTCATAATTTTTTAAACAACCAGCATACGTTCTCTTGTTTTTTTTCTTCTTCCGCTTTTACATTAGCGAAGCCGAGAGCTGAGCTGAAACTGACAGCGGTTTCTTTAACGACTGCCTTCGTGACCATAATGTTGGGAGCTTGAGACACCGGATTTCATCGAAAGGGTGTGAGTGGACAAATCAATGTTTCTCTTAAAATTTGAATCCGAATTATGATGTTGCCCCAAGACTATGAGCCAAAATTTTATAAAAGTAACTTGTTATCATAGACATACATAACTTATTTCCTTCCTTTTCTGACGTTTATCGCAATAGGCGTGTTTTTTTTTACTCAACAGTTTTTCTTTTTTTTTCTTGCTCTTTCAGAGCGTTCTGCTGCGTTCATTAGAATTGTTTTGATGTTGCTTGCACACTACTGCATTGTTTACTATGGATGCATGCAAAGGAATGTTCTCGTTACACTTCTAATAATACACCAAGAGCTAGCTCGTGAACCATTCCATCGTCTCATCATCCATGGCCACAAGCTCATGTACCGTTGTTCTTTATTCTGAGTAGTGACCTTTTTTGAGCTTCATCTTCTCAAACATGGCGTACAATTTATGTCGACGTGGCCAGAAAGTGAGCAAAAAAAAAGAAATGCTGCCCATTCATTATCCTAATCGAAATAATCACCGCCTGCCTAAAGCAGTGCCAGTCTGGCACCGCTCGTTGGTTCACTGTTCGCTATTTTGCAGCGAAAGCTGTTTATAGACCGCTTCCCACTGAAACACGCGTGGCCCCCGACAGGTGTTTCTCAGGACCCAAACCAGGCGGCGCCAATTTCTCAAGGTTTGCGCGCCGCGACTGCTTACGGATCTCGGTGCCGCCATGGGTGGCGCTGTGAAGGGTCGGACGCTCTACTACGGTAACGACACCAAATTCTTCAATCCGGATACGCCAGTTTAAATTACAAGGTTTGCAGTAGCCAGTGCGATGGAGCGAAAGCTTCTAAATTTTATTCTTTCTAAGAATTTGGTTTCTTAAAGCAGTAATGGATACTATCAAGTATCAAAAATGCGAGAGCGCTGATTTCCACTGAAATATTTTCATTTGGCAAAGTGAGCTCGTGTTCCAGAATGTGGGAGATGTCACTCCAATATGAAAAGCTGCATTGAGACATCCTATTGGTTCCGACGACCGAACCCGAACGGATCGAGTGCGAGCGTGAGAGTGAAGCACAGGGCGCTGACGTAAACAACGCGAATATAACAAATCATGGAGGAAAAAAAGTGAGGAGCGAGAGTTCGGCGAAAACCTTGAAGCCTAGTCTTGACAAGTAAAGATATAGTAAAAAAAAGAAAGTTTGTCCCCCCGTGATCACGCCACGTGCTAGCGTGCGGTAAAGTCTAGCCCCGCTACGTGCGCATGCGCGGATTAGTGCGGAAGACTGACTGTAGATCAACCTCCTTGCTGTAGACGCTCCGCGCCACAAGCCACGCATACGCGCGCACTAAAACATACCAGAACCAAACATAAAGGACTGACTGGGAGAGCGAAAAACTGAGGGAGAAAACAGCTTCATAAACACTCGGCTTGCGAACGCTGGCCGGGTGACGTCACGATACCTCCTTAGTTTTTTTTTTCCTCCTTGTAACAAATACAGGGCGTTGCGTGGAACATCGACGTCACAGGCACCAGCCAAAGAAATCTGGATAAGCGTTTCTGGTTTGACCAGCTGCCACCACGTGCCTAGTGGCGCTGAATACTCGAAATCAGTGGGGGAATTTCGATTGTCCGGTACATAGCACTGATTTTCTATGGATGTCGGAAATAGTGTGGGCGCAGAATGTATTTTATAGATGACAGTTTGCTGCGAGGAGGAAGAGTCGGCCATAATAATTACTATGTTCACGCCGCATCTTCCGAGACTCAGTAGTTTTTTCAAAATTACAAATCTAAAACATCCCCGTTCAGTTAGGCAGTTAGGCGGTGCTCGCTACTGGCAGCAAACAGATGGCGCTAGTTGCAGATGCCTCGGAAAACTGGGCGAGAGCAAGTGGTATGGAGAAACAAACGACTGCACGCGGAGGAGAGGGAGCGGCAGGCGAAGCAGCAGAGCCTACATCGTCGCCAGGATTGGGAGGTTCAAAGAACACTTACGTTAGCTGCGGTAAAATGGCTGAACTCGTGTAATAAATTACACATGTTTGTACAGCAATAGCCTGCTTGAACTGGTAATACTTTTTAGTTATAGAATGTGCCACGTAAATCAACAAGCCCAGCGAAAGCTGTATACGATGTGGTGCTATAAATGCCACATCCCGTCCACACGTAAAATGAGAACTAGCTCCGCATCGTATACAGCTTTCTACGAGTTTAATGGCCTACGCAGAACAACGCAGACACTGCGTAATTTTTTTCTGTTTCGCTCATTGCCAAAATAATTACACTCCCTAGTTACTGCTCCTGGTTCTGCTAAATGAACACGTCTGCTAAGATCAAACTCCGTGTCAGTTAATTGTTTACGTATAGTTCACAAGTTACTTTATACAGCGTTGTGTTTGGCAAGGTCGTGTGGCACCACAGTTCTTCGGGAGGGATGCTGCTTGTCCCGTCTTCACCTGCGAAGAGCAACCAGGGTACTCCATCCGAACCGAGTGCCGCTGATCTCCTTACTGTTGGCCGCGTCTTGCTAATGAATTGTTTCACAAAGGGTGCACAACGGGGGCACCACCGATACGTACATCAAATGTCGCCACCACGTCGCCCCTTCCTCCCCGTGGATATGGCCCCTCTTCAATACTGCGTACCAGTTTCTGAGGGAAACAAACAAACGCGCGTAGCATCCTTCTCTCCACAGGCAGCGGTGCGTGCTCTATACTACTTCTGGTTTGGATGGAGGTTGATTACACCGTTGAAAGGACTTTGCGATCGAGAAAAAGTACCCAGCTAGAGGTGAGATGAGGATTGTTTAAAGGATGCTTTGCACAAATTTTGCTCCTTCCTAGCCACACTATTTCGTATTTCTCAAACCATTGCGGGGAATGACAATGGCCTATAGTTAGAGTCCTGCTCCAAATGAGCAAACAAAGCACGCGGGAAGTGGCGAAAGAGGAATGAATGAATGAATGTTTATTTCAGCTTTTGTCTTAGAGCACAAAAACTGGTGGTGATGAAACGAAAAAAAAGCGGTTCGCGATGACCGCTTGACGAAACTACCGACAGCGACTGGTAATGACTGAGCTTAACGGATCCACTAAACCATTTAGTGCCTCCTGCGTGCACAGTTGGTAACCAAAAACTAGAAAAAAGCACACGGGTCGATGCACTCGCGGGAACTAGGAAAAAAAGAAAAGCGGCAAACAGAGAAGCGAGCTTGTGTAGCTATTCTATACAGCCCTAGCTTCTAAGATGAGCTGCCCGACTGGAAGGTCTCCAGACGCAGCAGTCGCCCAGACGCAATTTTCTCGGAATAGCGAGCGACGCTTTTCCCCGAAAGGAGAAGAGTGAGTGCAAGTCTTGAGCCGGATGGATCTGCTCGCCTTGTCCCATAGGCACGTCCCGCGGTGGGACAGGACGGGCGAACTTCTAATGGATTGCAACGCGAGGACGTTATACGCGTCCCAGTGCTTAGTTTAGGTCAGGGCGAAGTGCTCCTTGCGCCACGCATTTCAAGGAAGCTGCCAAAATTTCGAAACGTGAAGGACAATGAAATGACTGATGCAGGCAGTTATGAAGTGAGGCCCCGCCTTGAGTCTACGCACTGAGCCCAGAATGTGCATCATTCTCAGCAGGGTGGCAAATTCCACGAAATGGTCTGCACTACTTAAGAGACCGGCCTAACACATGCGGTAGCAAAAAGTAACACATAAACGCGTATGGTGCTATAAATGTTACTATTATTACTAGACGACGTGCTTTGTACCCGAAAAATTTAATGGATTGCCAAAAGAACTCTTTTAGATGATTTCTATGCGTAACCTGAAGATACACTTGAAAGCACTGTGTTGATCCTTGCATTCCCTTTGTGTCGAATGTGAACTTAGGCTTAAAATTATATGATTGATCTTTTGTGTTATGTTCCTTCCGAGTTTTGCATGGACGTTCTCGGTGGTCGTTTCATGAACCTTTGTTTGCTGCTTAATTGCCAGCAGTTAATTTGTTGCAACAATTAGTGTTATTTATTGATGTTCCTGTTGTCATTTAGTCGTATCTGCCGTAATTTCCGAACACAGTTTCTCAAGCCGCTTGCTGGCTTTGACGGGCCTTAGTCTTGTATCCTCCACGAAGTGGCAATAGACATTTATTGTTATTATTAATAAGAGCGGCTCTCATTTCAATCACCCCTCCTTTATCCCCCGCCTGGCGTATGGCTGGCGCCATTTTAAGTGCATCGCAGTGCCTGTGAAGTGCAACACAGTGCCTTCAGCTTTGTAATAAGCACCACTGTAGATGGAGCTGCCGCATGAAGAAAAAACAAATAACCTCTTCACCGCACCAAAAGTTTGTTTCCCTCTCCTCACCATCACGTACCATTTACAATGCAAGATATGCTCAGATACTATACGAAACTATACGTTAAGCAAAAGCAAGCTACTTCAAGGAGGGACAGATAGTAGACTGCGACCTAGGAAAGTAAGATATCTTTACCCGTACCACGAAAGTGTCACGGGATGCAACGAGGGACAGTGAGATAGCTAGAAAAAATAGAGAGGTAGACCTTTTTTTTTTCCTGAAATATACTAGCAGGTAGAAGTAGGCAGGTAAGAAAGCTCCTTAGTCTTATCTGAGAACCATCAGCTTATCAGTAAGTTGTGTAAAACGTTTTTAAAAGAGAACAGCGAAGAAAAACACTGGGCACGTAGGAAAAAAAACGCCGCAACATAGCGCTTCTAGAAGCGATACGAAAACAACCAGCCCACTAAGCGATTGTTGCGGAAAATCTGCTACAAATCCTCGAAATGTTGCGCGCAAGCATGCTTAGGTAGCAGTCATTTTCTTTTAAATGTGAAAGCAGAAATATGAAGAAAGGTCGAATATAAAACATCAATTGAGTGCTAAGGTTTCTTTCGTGGTATGAAAAAGTGTCCAGTTAACACACGAAAAATGAAAAACGAAAGAAAAGTGGTGAGTGAGGACCGCTCCTTGCAGAAGAACGCTAACCTTTGGCTGCTAAAGCCGTAGCAGGTTATTCAACTATTTTTATAACAGGAACCAATGCTCGGTTCTTATCGTCAGTTTACTGATTATTCTTACTTTAAGGCCTGAACGGACTTTCAGCACCATGTGTCACGTCTTTTCTCCTTCATTAAAAGAAGTCGCAGCAAGATAAGCAACGAAGAAATCGAATGCGACTCTCTTTGTTCGCGCTAGTACACTTAGCGAAATGAACGCTACTAATGCCTGAAGCTCCTTAATACTTCATTGTGTCCAGAACTTAGGCCGGCTTGAAAGTAAATTGCCGTTACTTTCGCGTAGAGAACTAAAAGGATGCGCGTATATTGCCGCAAGCAAACTAAACAAAGCCCGTTAAATCAGGTAAAGAAGGCAGAACTTTGCGGAGTCCTTCGCAACATCTGTTTGCTTCAGTCGAAGATGTGCGAAAAAAACTGCTGCGTCGGTTTACAGATATTGTCAGCGCTATTCCCAAGCTAAGGTCTCGTTTATCAAACGACCCCTCTCAGTCGGGTGGCTCTGAAGGGGTGGTGAAAAGAGCTGTCTCGCCTTTGTTCTTCCAATATCTGCTCGTTTGTCTTTTCTAACTTTCTTGAACGGGAGCTGCACTTTCCCTTCGGCGCCGAGGCTTTCCTTTCCATTCACTTTGCACGACGGTAGAGACAATGAGAAATCTTTTCTTCAATGAGGCCATGACCATTCCCCGCTAATAGCAGCAGCTTCTCCTGATTGACTAGCTTTCGTACAAGGCGCCCGCATGCTTTCTAAGAGAGGTGGAAAAAACAGTGTCGATGAACTACCGCCGCTGCCCCTAGCAGAGCAGTGGGGAATGATGCTTTTGATACTTCTTCATCCTCTAGCTTGGCTAATCAATTACAACGTGCACCGGCTTCACATTTTGCTGTGTCAGCATAGGCACGTCATCCCGAAAACGGCATGAACTGTGCAAAGCCGAAGTCGGGGATTCCGCCACCCCAGCACTCCTAGAAAAGTGGAGCGATATATGCGCTCTGGCGCGTCTGTGTTTCTGCTGTTGTAAACTTTATGGAGCAAGAAAGAAGCCTAACACTGTTCTTGGAGATTGTATTGGCGCATGTCTGGTAAGCGGCACTCTCAATGGAAAAACTCCCGTAATGCATGGCAAGACGACGAAGGCTACCTCAGAAAAGTGAAGACTGAAAATAAGCTCCGATGATTGTCGCTGTTTCTTGGGTATCTCCCAGTGCGCGTATGTGCCATTTGCTGTTGGGTTCATCATCATTATCATCATGGGCATGCCCAGCAGGAATGACCGACAAGACACAATCCGCATAGCCGATAGATGGGAAAATTCACCTTCCGGCCGCAACTAGTAAAAATTAAAAATGCAGCTTCCACATACAGGCCATCCGTTCCCCGCACCTCCAAGCTTTTTGAAAACGAGGCGAATGCGCTGACCGCTAGGCCACACCTGTGATGCTATGCATATTAGAGCATTCAATCCAATGTATCCACTCTAATATGTCTCCATTTCTTCGCGATAATAACCATGCTAAGTTGGATTATTCGCAAAAAAAGTTGCAACTATACTGTGATTTCCTGTTTTATGGTCTTAAAGCGCTCTGTTCGAGCACAAAGATTTACTAAGTGCCCAGCGAACTAATATTCTTGTACCAGCTGCAGTTGACACTTCGCACTCAATGGCCAAAGCCAGCTGCAGGACAAAAACAAAACAAAATAAAACAAAGCAAAATAGAGAGGGATGAAAAAGACTGAGCACGATAGTAAAAATAAGCTGCACCCACAAAAGAACTCCATTTCTGGTTTTCAGCGTGTCCTGTCTATTTCTTTCCTCCCTGTTTGTCGTCTTTTGTCTAGGCTTCTACCACGCATACTTGCCACTTGCTCAACATGTGAGTGTTACTGTTCGTCATATTGGCTCACACGAAAAAAGTACCTCCTACGCAAAATTTCCGCTGATGTCACTGCCCAGCTTAACCTGCCAGTCCCAAGGAACCAAGTTAGTTAAGGAACCAAGCTAGTTTAATTATAAAAATAAACGGTAATAAGTCTTCAATAACGGCTGTGTTGTAGAGACAGCATCCTTTAGCGGGCGTCGTTGAAGTCGTATCGCTTATCTGTTATATTTTACAGCGCGTGGAAGCACCGCACAGACACCCTGGTTGCAAATAGTTGCATGCACTCTGCTCTTTTGGGGTAATTTTCACCCACAGAGGCATAGCAGCTCGGCTTGTACAGCTGCGTCGATCGTTCTTTGGCACAAAGCATGAGTAGCATAAAATGACAGAGAAAATTGTTTAATGTTGCACATGTTTTATCCCCTGCCAAATGTCGCAGTCTCGCTGCAGCGACTGCTGCTTCTGCGATTCGCTGACCTGTTACTGCCGCCTGTGTCCTGGTACACTTGAAATTGGTTCTCGGTGTCTCCTTTTTAAAAAGCCTGCGTAACAGGTATGCGCCAGGACTTTTTTTTTCTCGGGCAGGTATTGGGAATCTGATACCGTTCACTAAACTCTAAACTTTTAGTAAAGCAAAGCGAAGTTGATAAGAAAAGTTTCCAACTAAAGTGTTACCACATACCCCAACTAGTATAGAAAACGATGAATTCATAGCCTATAACGATGGAAAGCAAGGGGACGAAACCAAGCGGTTTCTGTTCGTCTTTGCTGTGCCTCCACAGAGAGACAAATGCACCCTAACGCGTGTGATTCCTGGGCTAGTCTTCTGATCGCCCAGCCATTACACGTGTTAGAATGCATCTATCTGTGCACGAGTCCATTTTTTTTCTTCCCGTGACGTACTTTTGAAGCCTGCTATTTGGCGTCTTCGCGAAGAAGTGTGCTAAGTGTGGGTCGAGCTATGTCCCGGCATTCGCCACAGTTTTCTGTAGCATAATTAAACGGCGTTGCTATGACAGCGTTGATGGCTTTTGGCCAAGTGGGTGTCTAGAAATACCATCAATGTTTATACGTTCGGCCGAAACTTACTGTAAAAGTCGTATAAAAAGCTTTGTATTAGTTGAAACAAAAAAAGCTTAGTTGAAACAAGTTATAAGTAAACGTTAAATTGAGCATCCTCGCTAGTAGAACAGCTCCCTTAGTTTCTTTTTTTTTTTTTTCAGATGTCTTGTGTTCCCAGAGCACGATACAAGAGTGTAGCAAGAAGCACTAAAACACGTTCTGACGAACGTGTGCCCGAAGCCGTCATTTACAACTCATCTGGACACCAATTTACGCCGTGAATTTCGCGATGACTTTTTTCACTGACTACCACTCTTGTCTTTTTTTTTTTGGCAACTTGAACTCTCCATTTTCGTAAACTCCCACGTCCTTCAAAAACGACGATGGCGATTACCTTCCAGAAGCCTAACCCAACATTAGGGCGTAACTCGGCTGATGTACGACGTTCGTTCACTCAGGCGAGAAAAGCAGACCTGATTATTAGCGCATGTAGAAAATTGCTCGGGTACTTTTTTTACGCGTTGACGACGTTGATTTAAGTTCACTTGTTATTCAGTAGGCAGTCCTATGTTTTTAATAAGAGCTTCAGTTATCTGACGTGCTTCACTCTTCGACATTTCTCAAACTACTAACGAGTGCGCTAAGCTGAGGCTCTACTTTCTCTTGTGTAATTTTTGCTTTCTTCTTCTCTTTAGGGAATGGGTTTATTCCTATCTGTAGACTTGTAGGTCACTGTCTCATTTCTCGTAGTTTTATGAGTGAAACTACATAACGTACGGTGCTACTTTTATGTACTCTTTTTCAGGTATCAGACTGAATCATTAAAAATAACTTTTACTGTACACTTTTACTGCGGCTTCGTCAACCATTTCTTTGTAAGCTCATGACATGAGATTGTAGGCGCTGCTAACAAAAGGCAACAAAAGACAAGAGTTGCTGCTTTTAGGTGTAGAAAGAAGTAACGGGAGGAATAGCAAAGATTAGATGTGTTGCGCTGTAGACTCCCGTACAGAAAATTGTGGTATATTTCTGCATTATCCTGTGGTTTGGCACAGCAGGTATCCTGTTTAGTGAACATGTGTGCACAAGTGTGCGCATGATATGTATGACATGCATCTAAGTTCGCACAATGAACGGATATCACGAAATATGCCGCTGCTTGTGTGCTATAGGCCTGTGCTGTACTCATTCGGATATATGGTCAACAATCGAAGTAATCGCAGAACTTTCACCATTATGCCTTTGATTTCGAGAAGTGGGATCTGGCAAAGCAGGATTTGAGCACCATAGTGTAGTGCTTGGCCACAACCTTCTACGTGGCAGAAACGTAGAGGGTAACAAAACGGCTTCAACTTAAGTTATGGACAACGCAGCGAGCTATGTTATGAAAAATAAGTGTAACGTTAAGAGACCGGAAGCGGGCAGAGTGATTGGGGAAAAAATGCGGGTTAATGACATCCTAGTCGAAATCCAGAGAAAGAAATGGGCTTGGGCATGGCATGTAATGCGAAGACAAGATAACTGTTGGTCCTTAAGGGTAACGGAGTGTATTCCAAGATGAAGAAAGCGTAGCAGAGGGAAGGGGGGGGGGGTAGATTAAGAAGTCTGCGGGGATACGATGACCGCAGCTGGCAAAGGACAGGGTTAATTGGAGAGACATTGGAGCGGCTTTTGCCCTGCGGTGGGTGTTGTCAGGCTGCTGCTGCTGATGAGGATGAAGAATGCCTTTACCGGAAGTGGTGTCACGTCCTTTCAGCCAATGGGAGTTATGCCCTCTGGTGACGTCACTTCCCTCCTGACAAGGGGAGAATTTTAAGACCAACCGCGCTTATGGCTTACGGCACTGCCTTAATGCGACAGCGTTAAAGGCCCTATCACGCAGAAAATCCGGCGCAGGCGTTGTTGGCGTTGCGAGAAAAAAATTATGAGCATTGCCCTGGCACTGGATCCTAACCCTTCTCGCCATCCCACGATCCCTTCACCGAGAGCTTCTCATCAGGCCGCTCCCGAGGAATATGCACCCGTCCCACCATGAGCAGCGCCGCAGAGCCCGTGCGAAGGCACTCCATCGAGCGTACGGCCCCCAGCCGGACGCCGTATGGGTGGACGCTGCCTGCACGGGTGATGAAGCGACAGCAGCTGCGGTGGACTCCTCTTCATCCACCCTCTTCACACTACCTCTCCCTCCAGATACGTCCCCAGAGGCTGCAGAGGAAGCCGCCATTGCACTTGCTATAACCCGCACGGAAGCCCGGTATATTTTAACTGACTCTAAAACTGCGATTCTAAATTTTGCTCGAGGCCGAGTTCATGTCCCTGCTTTTAGCATACTGGACTCGCCCGATGCACCCCCGCCCCGCCAAGTGGAGGTGATATGGGTGCCTGCGCACTCCGGGAATCCCGGAAACGAGGCCGCCAACCTTTTAGCCCGAGGTTCTTTAAACCGGGCTCAGGTGGCCTCGGATCGGGGATTCACGAAGGATCGCATGCACTCATTCAGTGAGCTGACCCAGGCATACAGAGCCTCTCGCCAGCTCTACCCCCCGCCCCACCCCTCCCTAGATAACAGACACGCAACACTCTGGCGCAGATTACAAACACATACTCTCCCCTCTCCCCTTACCCTAACCCACTATCATCCCTCCTTCCCCACTCCTGCTTGCGCCCTATGCCCAGAACCCTTCGCTTCTTCCCTCCACATCCTTTCCCTCTGCCCGGCGGACCCTCCCCCGCGGGACCTAGAGAACCTCAAGACCTGGGAGGACTGGGAGACCCTGCTGCATTCGGAGGACCCGGCCGTGCAGACCATCGCCACCGGCCGTGCTGCCAGTGTTATGGACCTCAGGAACATAAACACTTGAGTGCAGTGGGGTCGTGCGGGGACCCTGGGGCGTGCCCCGAATTCCTTTGTAAATAAAGTTTTCTCTCTCTCTCTCTGCCCTGGCACTTGATCCTCAGAGAGCAACCTAGGTCACGTGACCTTGCGGCGTCATCACAACCTGCCCACCGGATAGTGAGCGAACTGCAGCCATTAAATTAATGATTGGTCGCTCGGGAAGAGCAACCTGGGTCGCACAAGGCCCACTGCTGGCAGCACCTGCCAACGCAGGGAAGTGGCGCATCGTTTGACCGCTGCGCCAGGAGGGGCACGAGGAATCCCAGGAATCCCAGGGAGTGAATGTTTTCACATATGGGAATTAACAAATTACGCTGAAGCGTCGTACCCTTAAGGTGGCGCTCAAGTTTTTCCTGTCGTTTTTTTTGTTCCTCCCGTGACGGCCATCTTCCGGCTTCTTCTTCCTATTCTCGACAAGTGGAGAGAGACATTTGCTTCTCTTCACCTCGGCAGGTTGCAGGTGACAAATGTACACTGCACTACAATTCCGGACGAGGGAACGTTTTCTTCACGATGAGGCTTCTATGCTAACGCATTAAAAAACGAACAGCCAAGGAGCCACAACGTGGTCCAGCGCGATTTCACTTTGTTTACAAGAGGACATGCCCTAGCATTAGCGCACAGGGAGAGAATCTCGGCCCGAAGAGGTTGGCGCCATAATTGAAAGAAGGAAGGGAAAGAGTAAGCGGAGACAAAGAGGCGAGAACGCGAAGGAAGCGGTCACCAGGGAATAAACAAGACGAGACAAAAATTACGGCAGAAATTAGTTTCACTCTGCCGTTACACCCCCGTCTTGGGACATGGATGGTCGCACCTGCGAGGGCTGTGGGTCTGCCGAACTGGGAATGGACAGAGCTCCATTGTGACCGCGATTAGTAAGACCATATTGGTCGTAACACGGCCGGCTACAAAGCCGGGCGTTTCCCAATGCGCGAAGCTAAGCAAAGCTGCAGCACGCCGTGCGAGTAATTTCGGGCGCCAACGACAGCGCCACTTGGTGCCGCTTTGGTCTGAGCGCGACAGGCCAAAGACGGAAAGTTGCAACTACTTGCACTCTCACACACAATTTATCGTGGGTTTGCAGAAGTTTGCTCTCTCGGAAAGTGCTAGTGCGTCTGGCAGTACAGGCCTATAATGGCGCTCATGTGGGAATGCCAAATCTCACACGACTAATTGTTGTTACTTCACTAAAGTGGAGCGTGTGAATGGCGCCTCACAACAAACTAGAGGCTTCTTGCCAGTGGCTTAGGTGCTAGGAGCGGCTGTTCTTCCCTCTTCCTCTTTCTGCACCAACTCCTTCAGTTCAGTTCTTCCTAGTACATCGTGCTGAAGCACCTTTTACATCGAGCTTCATACTGTCGAAAAAAGAAAACCTAATGTGAATCATGTGCAAACGTGACGGCAGTATGTCGATTTTAATTGTTATGCACGAAAGTCAAGAAGCTAAGATAGAAGTTGCTGAGGCAGATTTTTGAAAAGCACTTTGCATTCCACTTGAGGCGTCCTCTTTGTAGGAAATGGAGTTGTAGACGCTGAACCACTCTGCAAAACCTTAAGTTCAGCAAGTGTTTTAAACAAGCTCTAATACGTAGGCCTCTTTACGACTTATACTCCAAAAGACAGACATTTTTTAAATTGACTGTCCTGCGATAGTCTTCGCCATTTATACGATATTAAAATCAGCTGAAAACAAGAATACCGGTGACGATAACTGACGCGACGAGCAACTGACGCAGCGACAAAAGAACACGGACCACTAAAGGCCGAGCCACACGCAAACCAGCAAGAAAGGAAACAATAAGCAGTATAAAGAATGTACTCACTTGACTGAGCCACTTATTCAGTGAAAACATCCTGGTTCACGTAAAATTGTCGCTCCTTTGGTCGCTCCCTCGCAAGTCCTCTCGGGGATTGGAGCACGAAGGATTGATCACTGGCTAAGCACCGCCGCTACCCAAACACGCCGATAACTACTGTGATTGAGAGAAGTCGCCATTTCGATATTGACGAATCAACAAAGATTTTCTCTGAATTCGATAGTGTTTGTTTGACACTATAGTGGGCGATTAATGGTAACTATGGTCGCGAATGAAGACCAGTTTGCTGTTACCAAAGAAAACGTTGATTAAGGGCAAACTGAAAGAATTAACTCAGAAAGAAAAGGGGAGCTGCAAGTTCTCGTCAGACCAGCAGCACTGCATCACTTGAACAGGTGAAGCATGCGAAGTGTTTCGGCTAGCTTTTGAAACGGTCGTGTAAAACCTGATTAGGACTGCTATGGCTTTCAGGCTTCTCTACACAGCACAAAGCCATGTGGATGAAAGGGGGGGTTGGGCGCATGATGATATCATGTACATTCTACAGCGGCGGTGCATTTCCAACGCAGAAACACTTGCTTTGAAGGAGGAAAACCAATTACATCGAAGGGAAGGCCTGCCTAGCACTGTTTGGCGAACGGGAGGCTGTGGGTGAAGGCTACGGAAATTTTTAAATGTCATCGTCTCTAACGTCACCACCAATCTTCTTCGCAAGTCTCAGTTGCTGTGAGGAGAAGCGAAGGCCTTCATCGGTGATTACGTTATTTATTTATTTAAAATACCTTACAGGCCCCATAGGGGCATTGTGTAAGGGGGGTTACAGAGTAAGCAGCAAAACATGAAACAGGAACAACTGTAGTAATGAAAGGCCACAAAGGTACACTTAAGGAAATAACATGAGTAAAACTTAAAGTAAGGCATTAATACTAGAAAGTAAAAAAAAAAGAAAAACGCAAAAAACACAAAAAATGACCATATCAGGGAGTACAATTCGTGAAGTGATATTTAGGGAAAAAGACGCAAAAAAGCAATAATATATACAAGGCATACAAGTGAACACACGACGCAGCATAAAATAGCAATTCACAAGAGCGAGGTAGCAATGAAAAAAGAAAATCACAAGAAGTTCAAAGCAGATTGCCAAGTGTAAGAGACAAGATAAAGTGATTTGTAAGTGCTATTGTGAAAAATGCTCGTGTAGGAGATGACGAAATTTTTCTTGATCTGACTCGGAAGCAATGTGATCAGGCAGATTGTTCCACATGCGAATGGCGGTAAAACGCTTTAAAACGCTAACGCAAGAACATGGTATACTTTACCTACACGCTTCTTGGATTTAAATCCTTGAATATCATAATCTTCACAACACTGGATTCAGCCGGCGTTTAAGTTAGAACAGGCACTGCTGCTTATACAGTTATGTATTGAAGGAATCACGCCGGCTGAATCCCTTGTTGCATAAAAGAAATATAGCGCATGTACTCTGCAAAAAAAAAAAGACAACAAGAAAAGAGTTAACCAGAAATAACACAGAAAGAGCCGAAGCCAGGCTATTGTGTCGTTCATATATTTGGCCGGACGAAGACGAGCGTTTAGGACAGCGAAAAATTGACCGCAAGAAGCCTTCTACGCCGTTAAGCACATAAGCTGTCGAGTTTGTTGTTTGCTGGTAGTTGGATTAGCCTTGCAAATGGTCTGTCGGCAATAGACGATATGCGAAATTGCTTGGTGGTCTGGCAACACCGCGCCCACAACTTCCGGTTTCCATCTTGGTTCGGTCGAGCTCGTCGAGCTGGTGCATCGTTTGCTATGCGTAACTTTCTTCTTGCGAGTGGAATTTCAACAGGCAAGCTTCAGCTGCTGCGTTGTTTTCACAGCTGATCTTTGATCAAATGTAGGTGCTTTCAATAAGCGCCAGCTTACTGCTACCGCGTCCTCAGCTTCGCTTGATGTCTGGCGCTGATGATCGCAATAATCGGCACTCGAAAGTGGGCTGGAAAGTCGAACCGTGACCGTGTGCTGTTGTCGTTTTAATGCTCGCATTAAAACACAAGTTCAAGCATCACGCAATATCATGGCTATTTTATTCCAGGTAGACGCGAATTCATCTGGTAGGGTAGCGAGCGGTTATTTTGCGCTGAGTGCGCACGTGTGTTGACAAACATCTGTGACAGTGCGAACTTTCGTTGGCGCCGACGTCAGGAGCTTCATGCATTGCATTAAAATCACACAAGACCCTCGACCAGCTGCGTAATTCGATTCCTTTACTGTAATGTGCAATGCGCATCCGCAGTTTTCAACGTCACCGTTTCAGAGCCCGGCGTCGGTTGATTTTCGCCAGAATTCGTTGAAACCACGTCGTGCTTAAGACGCAGTCAGCTAGTCGACATTAACAAGAGGAAAGTAGGCATGCACATAGAATTCAAGATATTGTAAGCAAAGACGCAGCTTTTTTAGAGCGCAGCTCTTTGGCGTCCGTTCCTGGGTTTCGCGTCGTCGTCGGCGTTGTCGTCGGCCTCGTAACCAGCTCCGCCCCCCTTTCATCCCCCCAGCGCTAGCAGCGACCGACTGATACCGCTGGATGCCGCTGACGCCGCTAGAGAGTCAAGATAACGTGACTGCATAGAACACCGCCGCCGCCATGCAGAAAGAGGAGGAAAGGGTCCCCCCCCCCCCCTGTTCTTGTGTGGCGGATAGGGTGCTCTTCAGTTGCCGACGCGCCGGTTATTTCACGTAGGCCCCGGCACGTCGACGAATACGTGACCACCTTCCCACGGCTAGACCTGGTTCTTAGCGCTGCGGAAGCGAGGGTATCATATTGTTTGTGTCGGCATCGGCGGCGTTGTCCCTGAAACCAACTCCGCAGCTGGGGTTGACTCACTATCGGCGTCAGCGGCATCAGTCAGTCGCTGCTATCTCTTCCCTCCTCCCTTTATCGTGTTGTCCGCTTGCTGCGCGCGCTTCTGCCCGCATCGTTTGCCGCTGGGTGTACACGCCGCCCCCCTCCCCCCTCTTCCTGCGAGTCTCCGGTTGTCAAAGCGCCGGCTCGAACTTAATTCCGTGATAGCGCATACATGTGTTGCTCGATTTCTTTGCCTCAATCTATCCAAAAGGTGAAACAGCTTATTTGCTGCGCTCAAATTTCGCATTAGGAAGTAACGTAATCGTCGGTAATTTTTTTTTTTCAGATAAGCACTGAGCCACCGCGGCGGCTTGATTAGAGAAAGATGCTACAGCTGTAGGTGCATGCACGGACTCGATACGCTGGTCAAGCTGTGTGTGCAGGGGCGAAATTAGCATGTTCGGTTGCTTCCGAAACTTAATTAGCTTACTCCCAAACTTGGACAAATGGCTTTGTTGCGAAGCAAGCTGTTGGAGCTTGCCACAACGGTGATAAAATCTGATGGCCTGAAGCATTTTCAGAACACTGTTGCACGTACTTTCTAGCTTAGAAATGCGTCCCTCCTTCATAATAAAGTAGCTATATTATTCGCTCCTTTTTTTTAGATTTTCGTCACCGCAGATATCGAAGGTCTATGAATCCTCAAGAAATAAAGCATTCGTACCTCAGTTTTTATACGTAGGGTGCATTGCTTCACAAAGACTCCTTAACGCGCATAAGCGCATAACATATGCGTATGGTCCAGAGAGTTTGCTCGCCCTTCTAAAACTAATTGAACACGGGAAAAACTTAACTGAACACGTAGCAAACTAAGCAGTAATCGGCATATAGTTCTTAGAGTGAACTTATTTCGCCACGGCACGAGCGATTGGCCCGCTCAAAAAATTACCTTCTCTATTACGTTGTTCAAGTATGCGTCTATATATATTCACGCCTGACCGGAGAGTTGATAAATGCCCGAAATCGGCTTCTAATTTTGATCAGAGACAACAAAGGCTATGGTCCCTATCTTAATTTAAGCGCAAATCACCTCGAAAGCTTTGTCAAAAATCAGCGCAGAAAGCGAAAGCTGCGCACTGATCCGCGGGCAGACACATGATACCTTGCATGGCGTTTTGTGTTACTAAAACGTTGGGACGGAGTAAAAAAACAGAAGAGCGAATAGCTGGAACGCACCTAGTTCTGGCACGCATCGTAGTGTCTTTTCATAGTGGAGAGGGTAGCGCAACACTGCATCGGCATTTTACTTTTCAAACGAAGCGCAGCCGTTTTAACCCAACGCTGGGCAGCGGTTTCGTTTTCTGTACCGAACCAATATGAAGGACTTAGTTCTCGGAGCACCGAGAGATGGCGCTGCGCATTTCGCATATTGCCATATTGCCAACACAGTAAACAAAAAAAAATAATAAATAAAGAAAAGCTGAGCATGGTGGCAATTGCCACCACCCCGTTTCAAAGGGGTCGCGCCCATCCATCCATCCATCCATCCATCCATCCATCCATCCATCCATCCATCCATCCATCCATCCATCCATCCATCCATCCATCCATCCATCCATCCATCCATCCATCCATCCATCCATCCATCCATCCATCCATCCATCCATCCATACATCCATCCATCCATCCATCCATCCATCCATCCATCCATCCATCCATCCATCCATCCATCCATCCATCCATCCA